>NC_138899.1:9520944-9933500 GCF_965194825.1 Balaenoptera physalus
CTTTTAGCATCAATACCATCAAGCTATGGACTTTTCAAATGTTTATGCTTCTTACAAGCCCTGGGTTAGTAAGAATTACCATCATTTGACATAATTGGAATAATTTAATCTCTATGGCAGAGAAAGACATTCTGCCTTTGATTTAGGATATTATTGAGAATGACTAAATGATGCCTCACCACAAGTAATTTAATATAAAATTTATATGCAAGGAAATAGGAGATTGTTTTTCACTTATTAGCTCATTTATCACATCCTTCCACAAAGTTAAGTTGGCATCTAGCCCAGACAATGGTCAAAATGCATTGGTATTTAAATGTTTTGCTTTGCTATTTACATGACTTCTCTTTACTTAAAAAATGTTTTTTAAAGCTTTCAATAATATCTTCTTTATAAACTCTAATAATTTAATCATCCACTCAAGAACTTTTTATTATGTACTAGGCATTTTACTAGCTCTACTCTCATGGGCTTATAGGCTACCAGGGGAGAAAACAAATAACAATGAGGAAACAAGTACACTTGCGCTATGGAAGAATTAAGGAGGGTGTTGGTAGATTCAGCAGAGAGAACATTATAAACTGGAGTGGCCAGCTCTCTGACACCCAGCAGCTGAGAAAGAGCCAGATAGCTAACGTTCTGGAAAAGCTAATGAAGATTCTCGGAATAAGAAAGAGCTTCACATGTTATAGGCAGTGAAAAAAAGGCCAATGTATTTGGAGAGTAATGAGTAAGAAAAAATGAAAAAATAATAAAGTTGGAGAAATATTTAGGAATGAGAACATAGAAAATTATTTGTTCTTGGTAAGGCGTCTACATTTTATTCCAGGAGGAAGGGGAAATCATAGAAAGGTGTTATGCGAGAGAGGGATGTGTTATAATTTATGGTTTGCAAATTCATTTTGGCAACTGGGTGGGAGAAATTAAGGTGTGTTGGGAGGAAATGAGGATGGGGAAAGTGAGAGAGTATTGCAGAGTCCAAGTGAAAGGTGATGCAGGCTTCAAGCAGGGTGGTGGCAGTGCAAATGGGGAGAAGTGGCTGGAGATCTACCTTGATGGGGGTACCCATGGAACTTGCTGCTGGATTGTATGTGGCAGGTGAGAGAAAGAAAGGACTAGTTTTCTGACTCAAGAAATCCTGTGAGTAACGATGGTATTTAAGAGATATGGAAGCTGCAGGAGGGAGAGGTTGAGGGCAGAAAATCAGTTCCATTTTGAACCTTGTGTGTCTGAGATACTCTTAAGACAACCGAGCAGAGGCCAAGTAAGCAGCTGACACAAACCTGGCATTTGAGGACAGGTTGGAGCTAGGTCTGTATATGTTGGAGTTTCCAAAAGGAGATGGCATTTAAAGCTTTAGAAGTGAATGAGCTCACCTAGGGAGAAATAAGTCTTGAGAAACTCCAATATTTAGGGTAGGGTAGAGGGGAGAAGCCAGATAAATAGCGTCATCCAGTCAAGAAGAAGAAAAATGAGATGACTGTGTTGTCTTGTAAGATGACAAGGAGAGTATTCCATAAAGGAGGCCTATTGAGTAGAATGGTCCTGAAAATTGGAGTTAAAAAAAAAAGACCATAAAGGTCATAAGAGTAGTTTCAGTCAACTTTTGCCAGACCAACCCTACTAAGTTGTCTCTTAGGCCTATGAGTGGAACACCCAGGGGTAGCAGAACTGGGAGAAGCATCTATATACACCATTCAGTGAGAACAACATCTCTGCTTGGTGGTAGAACCCACAGTGAGGTTATCTGTGTATAATAAGTGGACGATAGATCATTCAAGAATGAACCTGTAGAGAGAACCAGCCTAATGAATCAGTTGCAGTCCGCTAAATCTGCCTTCACGTGACTTCCCAACTCTTCACACAGGCGAGCAACTTTCCATTCAATTTTCATTTCCAGTGCCATTCATCCTCTCCCAGATGCTTACCTCCTGGCATCTGGCACTCCCCCCGAGCAACAGAAATTTTTCTTCCTATTCTCTTCCCTTCCCCCACCCCAAAATATTCACCAAGAATGCTCTGGATAAGTGTTGTCCAATGTAGTAATCACTAGTCAATGTGACTATTTAAATTTATTAACATTCAGTAAAATTTAAAATTCAGTTTCTCAGTTGCACTAGTCACATTTCAAGTGTTCAACAGCCATATGTGGCCAGTGGCTACTGTATTGATTAAGGCAGATGTGGAACATTCCTATCATCTTTGAAAATTCTATTGAACAGTGATGCTCTAGACAATGACATTTCCAATGAATCCATGGGCTCTGAGACACACTTCCTCAATACACTGCAGCGATGGTTCTCAATTAGGAAACTGACACATGAAGGTATCTAATTGCATCAGATACTACATATTGCCTGCCCAATATTCTTTTCCCCTTGTTAATACTAGTGGAAGCCTCATTTTTTTCAGAGAGGTGATAACAGTTCATCTGGAAAATATTTGATTATTCAGGCTCCTTTTGACCTAGAGGTGCCCCTAGGACTTAGCTCTAATAAGTGAGATATAAGAGAAAATCTCTTGGGTGAGGTTTCCAGGAAAGCTATTGTCTTCCAAAGAAAATGGGACAGACTCAGCTAGCATGTTATCCTTTGCCCTTTGTCCTTTGTCCTATTTTCCCTTTCTTCTTTCCTGGAAGATGAACACAATGGGAGATTTTCAAGGAGCGTGACGACAGAAGTCATACTCGAAGGGCAGAGAGGAAATGAAGAGAGAAGGTGTGTGGGACTCTGATGGCTCTCAGGTAGTCACCTCACCATCCATCCATCCCTGAAGTGACAATCTGCAGGCTTGTAGCTGAACACAGTCCTAACTGGTTGTGTGGTGAGGCCATTCAAGATGGCTGCTCCCCTGCTCTCTGTACATCCCCTGCTCGACCAGTCCCTGCTTCACTCACTTGACTACCCAATCCTCTCAATTATAGGCTTAATAAACATACTGTTTATGTACTTGCCCCTTGCCCCAGCCACTGGTTGCCCTGGTAACTGATGAGCCAACCTGACATCAGTTCCCCCCATAAATGGCAACCTCCTCCTCCCTGGAGTAGCAAAGATTGCTGCCATGTCCTGCTGTCTGCCATAAATGGTGCGGTGTCGCTCCAGGATCTTTTGCTGCAGACTTGTAAGATCTCCTGTCCGATAAACGATTGATGTCTCTTTCTTCAGTCTCCAGGTTGGGCAACTACAAAGCTTATAGACCTGCAGGGTGCATCCCAACACTGGTACACTTACAAACTCAGGAAAGAGGTTTGTGATTTTAAGATGTAATTTGGAGATAAACACACTGCTACCCACATTGTCCAGCTAAGAAAGGCGTGGCCTGAGTGAGTGGTCTGAACCTTCCTCAGTGTGAGAGTTCCAGCAATGCCTGGGAGGGGGGTAGTGGTCACTGCACTCATAATCTCAGGCTGCCTGATCTTCTTCAAATTGCAGCTACAAACCAAAGAACTCCCTGAAGAAACGAAATGTGAACTGACTGTATAGTTAAGAGGTGGTTCTTCATTATCCCTTCTTGTTTCTTAAATTGGACTCCTAGTCTCATTTCAGGAGCAGAGAGGACAAAGGAAAAGCAATAAGCAGTCCACTTCTTAGTCTCAACCTGGGTATATGGAGTACAGGAGGGAGATCTCTGGTTTAGCTTCTATTAGTTCAAAACAATTAAACACACATGAGCCAACATGTAGATATATTTTCCTTATGAAATCTTAAAATCAAGTACCCTAAAAATGAATACATCTCAGGGACTACCTCTCTGGACGAAGTGTGTTTTTTTTTCAGTAGTGACATCTGATTTAAGAAATCCATGCATTTGTAGGTCACATAAAATTTTTACTGTTAATAGGGATGTTTTGAGAAGATCCACATGTGGTCTATGATCACTGAACATGACTTACCAGTAAGTAAGTGAGGCATGGCCTTACTTCCTATTGACTTTCTCTTTGCCGGTCACTGTCATGACCCTCATTTTCAGGTTGTAATTTTGGTGTAATCAAAACTGAACTGCTTAAAATTATGTAATTGCTTACATTCAGCTTCAGGTACAGTTGCTCATTTACACCAGCCTCCCAGAATTGGTTTAATCGCTTTCAGTGTGATTGTTGGGAAGGTGGATAAACATCATTGGCTCTTGGTTCTCATGAGCCCGCTGATTAGGTAGGTTTACAGTTATTTTTGGTTTTACTTATTCCTTGTTTGCTAAAGTGCTCAGGGAGTCCCTGCTTTGGAGCCAGGGACCCACAGTTTGATCTCTGGCCACACATTAGATATGTGCTTCTTGTCCGTCCCTCCAGGTGAAAGGCCACAGACACTATGGCTCGGTGTCTGGCAGTGAACTGAGAAAATTACCCAAATTAGTGATGTCAATTTTGTTCCCAGAAGCTACACCAGAGGGATGATGGTGATCTGTTTCACACACCCCTAGTAGTGAGATTCGTTCCCCACTGGCTGCCACGTGATGGGGAGACCCAATGCTTTGAACAAAGTAGCTGCTATTCCTTCCTCAAGGCACAGAACTGCTGATTCGTATGATGCCAACTTCCTTCCAAAACATTCTGTAGCTGGTGAATCAAGAAATCTAAAACAGATGTATTTTTTTGTCCTGTTTTGGAGGTGGACACTTCAATGAACTCCGTATCGCACAGATGTTGAGGCTTCTCTGGCTTAGAAGTCTTATGCCCCATAGGAGCCCAAAATCTCTTCTAATTATTCCTTAAGCATAGCTTCCAGAAAACCCGCAAGGGACGTGCCTGGTGGCAGAGTCACAGCACTCATGGAAGCCAAAAACCATGGCATTCCCATAAGACATTCATAGTTCATTCACAATCCCTCCCAATCTAGTTGAAATTTATCGATCACAGGTCACATTACCATGAGCAATGTTGCCTGGTAACATTGGCATCTACCATCTTCATCTGTTTCCAGGGAGCTGGAGTGAGGAGGTTAACAGAGGGTCAGAGTCTCTTGCAGCAAGGTAAAGGGTTTTGTTAGCCTGTTGTCCATATTATTTCTAATACTGTCTCCAATACATCCAAGTTTTTCCATCATTACCATCCTCCATCTAGCTAAACCACCTTCATCTCTCACCAGGACTCGTCTCCTAAATCCACGTTCACCCACCAACCCCAAAAATACACACTCCTTCCAGCAATCCAAACTTCACCTGGCAGCCAGAGGTACTTTTTAAACAGGATGATAACGCTATTGTCTTGTGTAAACCCCTTGTATGGCTTCCGATCATCGCTTGAGCAAAGCCGCAAATCATTAACACGGTTGACAAAATCTGTCATACCCTGCTCCCCTTTGCATTCTCATCTCCTATCACACAGGGTTTCTCTCCAGTTCTCAAAAATCCCTTGAACATGTCACCCTCCCTTCCCGCATATGCCTTGGCACATTTTGTTCTGTGACTCCTGGGTCGCACCCATCTCCCCTCACCTGGCTACATTCTATGCATTCAATTACCAAGTATGGTGGTCATGATGCTTAGCTGATTAATACATGTCAAGCATATGTCATGCATCATATCGTTTCTACCAGATATGAAGGCATTAGCGAAGCCTTCCGTAGCCTCCAGTCTATGTCAAATCCCCTATCATGTATGTTTCCATTGAACTAGTGCTTCTCCTTTCAGACCATCCACCTCATTATCCTTCCTTTCTCAATGTCACCCTTCAAGCATAATCATCAACTCCAATAGATTTACCACTGAATCTCCAGGGCTGGCAAACAGTTTTTGAGCTGTTTGAGCTGGAGCTCAACAAATATTTCTTGAATTAGAGAAAAAAATAAACGATTAGTTCAGTTTCAACCATGCAGAATGTGGAGGAATTTCCACATTGGAAATATTTAACTCGAATTTGAAGAGTATGAAGCCAGGAGGGAATGATGTTAAGAAATCATCTTGGCAGACACTGACCTCAAGACAAAAGAGGAAGAAAGAAGCGGAGATTACTCGAGGACAGTAAACAGTGAGCAGAAAAGACATGCAAAGGCCATTTCTAGGGAAATGCTGAGATTTATTGGTAAGCTCTGAGAGATGAGCAAGAAAAAAAGATCAAGTGGTTATGAGAGAAGTGAGAGAAGAAACAGGGGGAAGGTGTTTCTGAGGCCCAGGAGACCATGTCAAGGGGGATTCTGAGTAGAGTAACCACAGCTCTATGCTGAAAAGCGGTCACGTAGAATGAGACCTGAACGGCACCCCGGATTTGGGCAACTAAGAATTATGAAAAACCCCAGGGAGTCGGTTATACAGAATGGTGGGAGACAGAGCAAGATTCCATGGGTTGAAGATTGAACCAAGAGGAATGCAGACATACAGGTCAGAGGTAAAGGCATCAAGGAGATCAAAAATATTTAAGGACATGCTTGTGTTTGAGGGGCAGTGCTGGCCTTTACACGGAGTAAGTATGCAATGTGTATTTGCTGATTTAATTATTACATGATAGGATATTATTAAATAAGAAGAGATGTTATGATCATGGATATTTTTAGACAGACTGAGAAATATAGAAACTTTGGCGATGCATGCTCTTACTCAAGCCCTAACGACCAGTGTCTTCTTACCCGTGCTCCTCCCTGCTTGCAAACCCATGAGAAGCTTCTCCATGGAAGGTGCCCTGCTGAGTAAGAGCCACTAAAAATACTTCTGAGATGCATACGGCCCCTTTGATTTGGTAGCTCAGTGTCAAGTGTGAGGATAGAAACTGCATTATGCAAAAAGAACAGACAGGAGAATTCATCTATGCCGTCCAAAATTGAAGACAAGACAGTCACAGTTCTGAATAAACTGTGGTTACAAAAGGAATTAACAAGCAAATGTGGAGCTCTGTTCTGTGTCACATAGAGTTTACTGGAATCCACAGCATAAAATTCCACCTGAGTGGTTATGTCTTTCATTCTCTCTATATGTATATAACACTAATGACAATAATATCTAATGTATATACATACGACACATGTGCTAAGTACTTTATACACATTAACTCACTTAATCTCACAATAACCCTACAAGAGATATATTATAATCATCTTTTATAGGTGAGAAATGGGGGTTATGTAAATTGCCTCAGGTCATATGGGGAGTAAGTGGCAGAGCCAAGGTTGGCACCAAGAAAGCCTCATGCCTGTAGTCTTAACTACTGTACTATACTGCAATTTACATTTCTAAATAGTTAAGTACATTTACATAAACGTTTGTGAAAGGAACTTGTGATCCCCTTATCAGCAGGTTTACTATGTCATATACTTTAACACTGAAATTACTGTACGTTCAAACTTGTTAATTAATGGCATGTTTCTTGTAATTTCTGTCCAGAGAACAGCTGAGACATAAATGAAATTCAAGGCTATAATAGCCAAGGCTCAAATAGTTCCTTCCATAAAACAGTGCTCAGAAAATAGAGGAATTAAAAATCACAGTACCTTGATTAACTGTCTTAAATCATAACTGGAGGCCAAGTGCAAAACTCATGTGGGAGGTGATGTTTCCAGTGAGAACATGAATTACAGTTGATCTTCACTATTCGAAGATTTCGTAATTGGTAACTTGCCTACTCTCTAAAATTTATTTCTATCCCTGAAATCCACACTCAAGAAGCTTTCCAGGTCATTTGAGAACACGGGCTGAACGGTGAAAAAATTGAGTTGCCTGAGGTTCACATTCCCAGCAAAGATCAAAGAAGGTCACACTCTGCCTTCTTTGTTCAGCTCTTACACTGTAGACAAGTGTCCTTTTCCCAATATACTTGGTGCTGTACATTTTGCATTTTTGTGCTTTTTGTTGGTGATTTCAATGTTTTTAGATGGCCCCCAAGTATAGTGCTGAAGTGCTATCCAGTGCCCCTAAGTGCAAAAAAAGACTGCGATGTGCCTTACAGAGAAAATCTGTGAGCCAAATAATCTTCATTCAGGCGTGAGTTATAGGGCTGTTGGCCGAGTTCAATGTTAATAAATCAACTACATATGACACAATATGTCTTTACAGAGACACACACATAAAACAAGGTTATGTATTGATTGCTTGATAAAAATGCTGCAAACAGAGGCAGGAAACTAGCGAGCCCCGTATTTCCCTCAGGAGCAGTGAGTCAGTATTTGCCAAATCCCTGTTCAAGACAACTTTATAGACCACAGCCAGCATGAATACCAAGACTAGACTTATCTTGTTGAGGAACACTAACAGAGTATCAGTGTGGACTGTAAACTATGTGCAGCTTTTCTAGCTACATGTCACTTCAGATACACATGAGCTGACCACTGAAGGGGACATCTCTCCCTCTCCTTCCTGGAACTATCCCCCTCCAAGCAATAGGACTGACAATCAGAGTAAAGAGTCACAAAAAAACTACACACTGGAATGTGTACAGATGTGTGCATAGGCCCTAGTGCAGAACCTGTGGCAGAATTTAAGGCTCTAGGCTGTCAACTGGGCTGCAGAGCTCAGATGAAGCAGGAGAAGGTAAGTGAAGCCAATCGTTGTTACCTACGGACAATCTTTTAAATTATTGGTATTGGACTTCCCTGGTGGCGCAGTGGTAAGAATCCACCTGCCAATGCAGGGGACATGGGTTCGAGCCCTGGTCCGGGAAGGTCCCACATGCCGCGGAGCAGCTAAACCCGTGCGCCGCAACTACTGAGCCTGCGCTCTAGAGCCCGTGAGCCACAACTACTGAGCCCGCATGCCACAACTAGTGAAGCCCACGCGCCTAGAGCCCATGCTCCTCAACAAAGAGAAGCCACCGCAATGAGAAGCCCATGCACCACATCGAAGGGTAGCCCCCGCTCGCCGCAACTAGGGAAAGCCCACGCGCAGCAACAAAGACCCAATGCAGCCAAAACAAAAAGAAATTACTGGTATTATCTTAACCCCAAATCTCTCAAGGACATTATTTGAATGTCCAAGTGAAATTTAAGAATAACAACACAAAATATTTTCAAGAAAAATTTCCAAGATGTGTTTCCTTTACCTACTTGAAAAGTGTTCCAAGATCTTTCGGTCAGTAAAATGTCTTTAATACAATCTAAAATATGAAATTAAAATGCATAGGTGATTTCCTAGAGCTGGTTGCTAAAATTTAAGAAGAAACACCAAGAGAATCCATCCAATTATAGTGATCAAAGATGCTATGCTTATCTGATTACTATTGTACTAATATTTGTTGGCTGCTAACTGACATAGGAGAAGCAGCAAAGTTTTTCCCAACCTTGAAAACTCGTTTGTGCTCTGATAATTATGTTCCGATATCATCTATATTTGGGAAGATCAACCATGTAAGAATGAATCTCTAAATGTGCGAGGAAGGATCTCCCAAATCGTAGCCAAGGCTCTACCAGGAGGATAAGATATATTAGCCTGTCTCCAGCTACTGCCTAGTCTACTGTGCCACATCCTGTATCCAGTCAAAGAGAGGATGGATTGTACAGCAGGAAAATCTAGACAGTGCTAAAGAATGAGAATCTGCACTATCCAGAGAGGATAGACCACCCGGCGTGAGAGTTGCGGTCCTTCCGCACGTGTATTCTGGCAGCTGCAGGGCTCCCCCAGCAACGTCATCCTTTTTGTTATGATGACTTTCACTTGGCGCCCCCTGGGGTTCTCTGCCCCGAGGTTTTCTCCAGCCGCAGAAGCCCGCTCTGATCCTGTACCTTGAGGCATGCTGGATGTGGCCTGGCAGTTAACGTCTCCTAGAAGCAATCCTCAACCAATGACTGATGATACAAGAATTGTGTGTTTTACTCGGGCTCCTAGAGTTCCATCCTCTGTGCTGGGATGAAGCTCCAGTTGACCACAGCAGTAACTGGGTTGACAGCACAGTCTTAATCGGCTGCCCCTCCTCCATGCCACACTTTCCCACTCTCCTACCAGAAGCTCCTTCCCCTTTCCAAGGACTTGCATCCAAATCCTTATCTCAGATTCTTACTTCTCATAGAGTTTCTCTACAAAAAAAATTCTAGTCTCTGGGGCAATTATATTTCTGATTGTATATCAAGTAATTGGTGTTCTGGTTTGTACATTGGTCTTTTACTAGTTTGGCTAATGGGAGTCAGGTCCCCCTGGGACACAGAGGACTCTGGGTAGATGGACAAATCCAGAGTGTAGACACGCAGAGTCAAGAATTAGTCTAAAAAATCATCACTTTGTGAGATGCTTTCTCACTTACCTAGTAAACATTTGATCTCTTCTAACAAGCAGATATATAGATGTGCCTTCATCTTTGGTTTCCTCCCCAAAGATAGAAAGAGAGATTTGCTGGGGGAAGTGGGGGGGGGCTGGTCATTTAATGGATATGTAGATATGACAGGTTTGTAAAATGTCAAGTACTTAACAACAACAATAAAAAGGACTATAATCTGTTTAGATATGTCTGATAACTAACACGAGTGAAAAGAGAATCTAAACTAAAAATAATATTGACATAAAGTCAAAACAGTGGGATATCACTCTGGGGGAAATTGTGGTTTAGAGAGAGATCTGTGAACTGAACTCCACAGCTCCAACCCTGAGGCTGGCACTTTTCAGTGATGGGGACATTGACACCTCAAACCTCACTCACTTTTCCATTTGTGAAATGAGAAAAGCAGGAACAATCTGTGAGGATGTCTGTCATGGGAATTGCGAGAGATAAACCACCCGGCCCAACAGTTATTAAAAAGGGCCTTTTCCCTTGGCTCACAGAGAAAGGAAAGAAGAAAATATTTTTGATCAAATTCCAAGTGTTTTATAGTTGGTTAGAGAGAGAGTAGCTAGATAGATATACACGGAGGTCAGAGAGATGATAGAGATGGGTGGTGTGCCAGCCTTCCATCACTTGTATGTACATGTGCGGGCTTTTCCCCCAATAACAGTGCCCAATTGCATTATGATAATTATCTTAAAGAGATAGAGTTATATTCTTTCAGTGTGATTCCACGTCCAGTTCACCTCAATCGTCCTGGAAACCTGGAAGGAACCGCAATCGGCATGCACCCTCTCTACAATACGGAGCTTTGCAAGACTGAACTAGAGCCATGGTGACCCCCTTTCCCTCCCCTGGATGAAGCTCAGGTGGACACTGGCAACATTCTACCCCTGGGACTCTCCTTTCTGCTGTGTTAACCTTCGTGACGACCCTCCATCTGCCTCATTCTTCCTTTGCGCTGTTTATTACTTCAGTAAGCTCGTTTTGGGGTCTCAGAGCCATCATGGAAACTGAGTGTATATCTCTTGTGATTGCATAATTAACTTGGAATATAGTCTTACTGCTTTATTTTCCAAGTCCCAGGTGATACTTACTTCCCCGATCCGTTTTTATCAGTAATCAAAACTGTAAAACTGTTTGGTTGAAGCAAACCCTTTCACTGTCTTCAGAGGACTTGGTTTAGTCTCCACCATCTTTTATCGACAGCATGCTTTATCCTTTCACATACATACACGCGGACTAAATCAAGAGTCCAAGGTCCTTACCAACCTAACGGTATATTGCTCTTAGGTCTAATTGTGTATTGCTTTTTGTTTATCTTCTTTTTAACAGAATTTTTTTTTTAAAACAGGAGAAGTAGGATAAGCAAGGCAGGTGAAGCAGGCTGCGCGTAGGGAACAGAGGGCTGTGAGAATTGCTCACCTCCACAGACCACGCCGTCCAAGTCTTCGCAGCGGCGATCGTCACACTCACACGTCTTGCCATATACTTTGCCGCCTCCCGGAGGGTAGCAAGTGCATTCGCCACACTCACACTTCCCTGCAAAACACAAAGGCACAGTGCACTCAGTAGGAGGCTCACAGAATCAGGAAGGCTTTGAAAGGAAGCAAGCATCCTATTAGACTTCCTGGACCAGTTCTAGTCTGTGGCTGATTAGAGCTCAGCAAATACCTTTTCCTACCTCCCTAAGGTTAAGATGAAGGTCAAGCACAAATGCCAAGGAGGTTGGTGGGAGCTGAAGTGACAACTCCTGGCTCATGTCGTTCCCATCTTCTACTTTCCACTTTCTGTTTCATTCATTTTTGAAGAATAATTCAACTATTAAACTCTCTGGGTATTTCATATTCCACTTATGATGAGACCATTTAACATAACTGAGTCAATTTTATATATTTTGACATAATTTGCCATAATGTGGTCATTTAAAAAATATTTTTAGCGTGGGTCTGTCTGCCACATCAGAAAAAAAAAATGTTCATAGGTACATTTCAACCTGATATTTTAGTGATGATTTGGCATCAACTTTTGAGTTCACAGAAGTCATTTCAACATGGAACAAATGTCCGAGTGCATGTCCTAAATATCTTATTAGCCTTGACTTAAAGTTGAAAAGTATAAACATGTTTTGGAATGAGTTTGGTTCATAGTTTGGGGATTTCTTAACTATTTATCTTTATGTCTTTTGTCATTATTTCTGGAGCTGTAACTATGCCTCAAACACTATAATTTCTTCAATTCTGTCATTCTGTTTTCATAATACCACACATTGACTACCATTATCACTATCATTTTACTAAACAGGAAATGGAGACATACCGAGGCCAAGTTACTCTCCCTGGTGAACCAGTTCAAAATTTATATCCATTCTCATTACACTTAAAGTTTGTGCATCTAAACATTAAGCCATATTGTATCTTAATATACTCATAATGCAGCACCAGGAGGCTGTATGAGAAAGTACATTTCTTTTTTCCGAGGAATCGGTACCGGTTTGCCAGAAATTCAGCTGAGTGACTACTCCGAGACATCTGCTACTCTCTCTCATTATCCCAACCATCATAATTACACACCCACTGAAACGATCATAAGATACTTCAGGGCTGACCCAGCAATGTTGTTAGTCATTCTGTTGCTGCATTTGTATCTCGTTAAAGAAATTCTGTGCCGGGATATGATGGAAGAAAGAAAAATTAGTATTTAGAATCATATAATTTCAGAGCTGTAATTAAAGATAATCTAATGCAGTGACTCATAATCTTTTGTGGCAGAAGTGGCGGGGTTAGGATCCCTTTGAGAATCCAGTGAAAGATATGGCAATAGATAATGTTGTTCTGGCCACCCTTCAACCCATCGCTCCTCCAACTTGGAGGCAGTGCCAAGTTCAGCAGGAGTCAGAGCCCCTCCTCTTTCCCCAATGATACCCCCTCTTCCTACGGATTGGCAGACAGAACAGAGACACGCCAGAGGCTCTTGGCCAGGGCTTGGATTCATGAGGGGGAAAGCAAGGCACAGGGCTGTGGCAGAATGCCCAGGGTAACGGCATAGCAGTGAGCACCCAGGGGTAGTAGAGCTCGGCACACAGAGGCTGAAGTTCAAAAGTGATGGCTGCCTTGGGCTGGTTCTCGGCAGTGCCTTGCTTCGCTGGGGTGCTGCGTGAGCTGACTGCCCAAGCTTGTGTTCTGAGCCTAAACTCTTCTAATAAAATGATTTTTCATCCCAGTTAATGGCCTCGGTTTCTGTTGTACGCAGTCAAGACCTCTGACTGGTAGACCCCAGATCTCTCCCTGGAAAAATATACCAGCACGTGTTTATTTGTTATAAAATGTCAGGAGGATCCATGACTTTCTGCAGTTTATTTAATAGATGAGGAAACTCAAGTATGCTGAGGCTAAATGACGTGCTTAAGGCCAGCAAAGTAGACATCAGCAGTGTTCGTGCTAGAACCCAGATTTTCCGAGCCCCGGTTAATCTCCTGCTGTGCATAAACACGCTGGTTCTCTCATAGGTAGATGTGTGAAGGATAAAAACGATCCAGATTGTGGAGAGAGGCAAAATATAGGACCATGAGCAGCGTGGCCCGGTATGGTTAACTAGTCCATGGTGGACAGATGTGGGAAACTTCAGCCACATCATTCCGGACAGGTAATCCACTCCCAGTTACCAAGAAAACAACACTTTTTAAGTTTGAGGGCATATGTATTTATGCTGACCATTTTATTAGCATTTTGAGGCATACAGGAAGTTTCCTGAATATGTATTATTGACTTCTTTGAAAAGGATGAACTAACTACTGGCATATGTGTTTAAATATCTCCATTTCACTGTTTTCATTCTGGATAGGGTCTTCTATTTCTCCTTATCTCACAATTTATCCCCCTCCCCCTTTTATACAGTTGGATAGTAAAGTGTTAATATATGGTCCTAGGTACCTTTTTTTTCCTGATAGATTGTAATTCAAGCATCTGTTTAAAATATCAGACAATAATTAACCATTTTGCAATTCATTTTTTAGGCCATGTACCTGTTCGTGTTTTAAAAATATGTTAAGGCAAATATTAGCTGAATTAACTTTATGTATGTAGCTCTAATTTAGTTTATAGGATACAGTAGATTCTGATGGGATGGCAAAGCATTAGGCATCAAGAAAGGCTAATTTGTCACAGATAGAAAGACAAAGAAGAGTAAATTCTTCATGCGGTCCACATTTTAAAGGGCATTATTTTGCTGTCTCAGTTCACAACTTCACTCCATTCACTACCAGGACATAGACCTGCCAGGTAAATTTCCGCTCATCCTTTAAGATCCAAAGTAAACTCCACCAAATCCATGACACTTGCACCATCCTAATCACTCATCTTCACAAAAACACCAGAATTAACTGCACTTCTCCTGTGTCCTCATAATGTTTAAACCAATATTTATTGAACAGATGCACTAAATAATAATCACATGTAAATAGTTTGCTAACATTGACACAAAGCATGAGCTTTAATGGAAGAACTTGAATTTAGAATAAGACGTTTCTCCCTGGAATGCATAGGCATTTCCAATCACCTGAATACCTTCATTTGTGTTTTCCACAGTTACATCAATGAAATACGTTCCACAGCAAATTCATCACCTTTATTCACAAACTTACTCCTTTTCCTGGATTCTTTTATCCCAGAGAAGGTCGCTATTCATTTAATCTGTCACTGAGTCTTGAAAAAACTTGATGACATACTTGATTCCTTCCTTCTTTTAATTAACCATTCTTCTCCTTTCAATTTCAAATTTCATAAAATCTACTTCTTAAAACATAGCTATGATGATGTAACTCCCCTTCCCATGATGGTCCCACATGAACTTTAAGGCAGAGATCAAATTTCTCAACAGGGCTTTCTACACAAGACCCAACTCACCTTCCTAAGCTTATACCCAACATTCACAGTGCACTCATGTTCAGAGACTTTGTTTTTGTGCTCCATTTCTTCTCTCTGCCATGCACTCTACAACTTTCTCTATAAAATTTGACCTAGTGTTCAATAGCCAGCTTAAATCTGAAATACTCTATAAACCCTTGCTTGCCATCCCTGTTTGGTCACCTGGAGGATTTGTTCCTTCTCTCTGATCCCACAGTACTTGGTTCACACCATTAGTAAATCAGTGAATGCACACTTTATACTAAATAAATACATGCCTGAACCCTACCATAAATAGTGATCTATTTACAGTCCAGGCTGATTTGTAACCTGTTAGCAGCCAGCAAAGTTCTCTCTTGAGGTAGTAGCAAACACAAGCCTCAGAATGGGAGAAAATATCTGCAAACGAAACAACTGACAAAGGATTAATCTCCAAAATATACAAGCAGCTCATGCAGCTCAATATCAAAAACAAAACAAAAACAAACAACCCAATCCAAAAATGGGCAGAAGACCTAAATAGACATTTCTCCAAAGAAGATATACAGATGGCCAGCAAACACATGAAAAGATGCTCAACATTACTAACCATTAGAGAAATGCAAATCAAAACCACAATGAGGTATCACCTCACTCCGGTCAGAATGGCCATCACCAAAAAATCTACAAACAATAAATGCTGGAGAGGGTGTGGAGAAAAGGGAACCCTCCTGCACTGTTGGTGGGAATGTAAATTGATACAGCCACTATGGAGAACAGTATGGAGGTTCCTTAAAAAACTAAAAATAGAACTACCATATGACCCAGCAATCCCAGTACTGGGCATATACCCAGAGAAAACCATAATTCAAAAAGATACATTTACCACAATGTTCACTGTGGCACTATTTACAATAGCCAGGACATGGAAGCATCCTAAATGTCCATCGACAGATGAATGGATAAAGAAGATGTGGCACATATATACAATGGAATATTAGCCATAAAAAGGAACGAAACTGAGTTATTTGTAGTGAGGTGGATGGACCTAGAATCTGTCATACAGAGTGAAGTAAGTCAGAAAGAGAAAAACAAATACCGTATGCTAACGCACATATATGGAATTTTAAAAAGCGGTACTGATGAACCTAGTGGCAGGGCAGGAATAAAGACGCAGATGTACAGAACAGACTTGAGGGCACATGGGGGGAAGGGGAAGCTGGGATGAAGTGATAGAGTAGCACTGACTCTACTACCAAATGTAAAACGGATGGCTAGTGGGAAGCTGCTGCATAGCACAGGGAGGTCAGCTCGGTGCTCTGTGATGACCTAGAGGGATGGGACAGGGAGGGTGGAAGGGAGGCTCAAGAGGGAGGGGATATGGGGATATATGTATACATATAGCTGATTCACTTTGTTGTGCAGCAGAAACTAACAAAACATTGTAAAGCATTTATACTTCAATAAAGATGTGAAAATAAAATAAAATACTTAAAAAAATAAAATAAAAATAAATTCAGAAAGAAAAAAAATAAGAAATTAGTCTACTCTCCTTTATTTACTAAATGGTATTATTTCAATGATTAGTTTAATGTTATGGAGATGTAACTGTGGATTCTCAGATGATTATCAAATTAATATTCTGATAAGTAAGAATGAAGGATAATGGAAGCTTGCAGGTCTAGCACTAGCAAGTACTCTTTTATATAACAAATTGAGAGGAAAATCTAAAGAAAGATATATTCAAAAATGCAAATAAACCAAGTAATTTTTAAAAAGACAATCCAGGAAAAGGATGAAAAGGATGGAAATAACTGTTTGAAAAGAAATTAATTCAGTCAACATCATCAATATCATCCAACCAAAACTTAACTGAAATTTACAGTCAGTCTGCCCACTCCAGTTAAATTTTAATAAATTTAACCTTTAAGGACATACAAAAAGTTAGTCCAAAGACATACTTTTATAATGGATTGCAATCCCTATGAATTGTATTTAAAGGCTCTTATACACTAGCAAAGAAGGGTAATGAAGTAAAGCAGATACGTAGAAGTTCTGATTAAAACAGATTTTACTTAAGCATTTCAAATTTGACACTTCTACAAAATACAGTAAAAGTTTAAGTCAGAACATGGACAAAAAAGCATAGTTTATAGCTCATCTAGTTTATACTGAAGATATAAAATTAAGAAAGCCATTTAAAAACTTTTAATAGTAGAGGGAATACAGGTAAAGTACATGAGCACACACACCCTATAGGGTTACAGAAGGTTCCTGGAAAAGGTGAATTCGGAATGAGTCTTAAAGTGTTTGTTAAATGTTAATCAGGCAAAGAAGAAAGAAAATAAATTTTAACATAAGATTCAGTTAAAAGAATGGGCTCTGATTTTAAATAAACCTGGATTTTAATCCTGGCACATCCAATGTTAAATGTGATTCTTTGGAAGACTAAGTTAAACCTCATTTATCATGGCTACAGGATGGGAATAATAATAACGCTGATCACATAAGGTTTTGGTTAGGCTAAATATTATCATGCATATCAAGTACATAGGACAGGACCTGACACATAGTAAGTGGTCCATAAATAATAGATGTTATTATTTATATTTTTATAATTAAAAAAACATATTGGGAGGCTTGAATTTCAGTAACTCACATAAAATCCATTCCTTTACTTTCTGATTCTATTTCTCTAAAAAAATAAACCAACTGTATTTCCTGATCCAGAATGAGATTATTTAAGAAGAACACCGTATCATCAAATGCACCTGCTAGCCTGGGAACAGAAGGTACACTCTCTACAACCTTATTTTCTTCCACTTTTTAAAAGGGCAAAACCACGCTTGCAGTACATGCTCAATATTTGGAGAGTAATTAGAGGCTCACATAAAACAGAAAAGAGATTAGCACTTTACTAACATAGTCCTCCTTTGCCTAAAATAATAGGTTTACCATAGCAACCTGATTGTACTAGGAAAAGCTCCTGCCAAATGCATCCGAAGTTCCCTTGAAATTTCTATGAGAAGGAATTAAACACTTCAGAACTATAATATTCTGTACCATTTCATCTAAGTACAAATATTTTGTGTGTGAGAATAAAGTAATCTTCCATCAGACATTTGAAAGGGAAGAGGCAACTTTCACCTTCCATTTCAAAATGAGCAGTGAGACTTCTTATAATTCAAGCCACACTTTGACACTACATTTGCTAGCCAAGGAAGAGATGCTTGTAACTTTTTTAAAACAGGGATAAATGTCAATCCTTCTGTTTGTGTTTTCTTAGTATACAAGGATTAAAGTAATAAATCACAGACCTTTGTGAGGAAGTAAGACATTTAAGCAAATGTTGTACTGATATAGTTTTCTGTTGTTTGCCCTTAGAGTGTCTAAAATTGAAACTGGGATATGGGAGTAGCAGGCTTCACTTTTCTCTAAAGGTTTTCCAAGGTATTGAGCAGAACTTCACAGAGGAAGTCTATTAGACCTCTAAGTAAGAGTATCTCATTATTTCAACCTTAAGATTAGTTTCTATTACAATAACTAAAATTACTCGATTCATTTATTTCTAACAAAAATTTTATAAATTAGGTAGCAATATCATACTTGTTTACCAATATAACTCAGAAACTATGTGATAGACCCAAGGTTAAAAAAATCAGAGAAAGAATGAGGTTGGAAATGTGGAGCTTAAGTAATTAATCAATGTGGCCCATCCTGAATGAGTCAATATAAATTAGAATAAGAATTTCATTCTTTGTAGCTGGTAAACCCATTGACTGGCCAGTGGGCAGTACCTTGCTTCAGAAACAAGGTTTTGGGATTCTGCAAACAAAAATCCTATCACATCCAGGTCTATGCCTTGTATTGAATTATTGATTCCATAGGTCATAAATAAACACATGCAATTGTAATTCACCATGAAAGACTCTATGGGACAAATGTCAAAGATATACACAGACAACAAATGTCATTCACCAGTGAAAGAGCTGATACAGAGAAACGTTTCTATAGAAAGTTTCGTGACGATAAACTATATTTGGGCAAAAGAGGGATAAGGTAGAATCAGGCCTTAATCACTTTTAAATTCTTGCTTGGTTTTGTTACTTTAAAAAATTCAAAAGTGTGAGTGAATATATCACTTCCTTAATAGACATTTCAGGAGTGATAATTAAACTGATTTGAAACAACTGTGGACTTTCTTCCCACATCAGGGATAATTAGAGAATTTACTTTACAAATTGAACAATGAAATCCATCTAACAATAAATAATACATTTCCATCAACAACAAGCTAATCTTTTAAAATAAAGAAAAAATATACCATAAAGCAATATTTTCTACTGATAACTTATCTTTTAATTATTCTTTATTTCTGAATCTACCAATATTTGTTTTCCCAAATCATAAAACATTAGAAAGAACATTGAGTATATATGTAAGTGTATACATATATCAGAATATATGAGTATATGTACATTTAAATTTGAAGCTATTGTAACTCCATGTGAGCAACTTATCCTCAAATGGTTCATGTAAAAAAAGTTCTTTGTACTATTCTTCAGTCTTCTAAGATCAAAAGTATTTCAAAATAAAAATATTTTAAATTTTAAAAATATGCAAGTAAAATTCTAAACATAATTTATCTATGCAGCTAAATGTTTTCTAAAAAATAAAGTCTTATCAATAATTATGTATACACTTAGCCACATGTTTTACATTCACTTTTGGAAAATATCCTTTAACGTCATATTCAGGATTTAAGCCAATTTTTTTCAATAAAGCAGTGTCAAATATATGCAGAGCCTGGGAATCATGTAGTCAAAAATGTCAGAAATTCAATAAACTTAAAATTTAAGGCTATAGTGAACTTGCTTTAACTTTGTCATTTTATAGCACAGTTAACATATTCAGGATTAATAGGTAAGAGTTACAGGGACACAGAGTTTAATATACTGTAATAAATAACATTATACACATCAGAGTAGTCCATTACGGAATGTGCTGCCGTGGTAGGGAGTAAGCTTCCATCACTGAAGGAATTGAAGCCAAGAAGGCAGTCTTTGATAAGAGTTAAGAGTTTGTACTCTGGATTCAGAAAGACCTAAGATAGAATTTAATATCCACCACTTATATGCTCTATAATCTTAGAAAATAACTAAACCTTTCTATTTTAAAATTTTCACAATTGGGAATACCTACTTAATAAGTAACTTTAAAGACACCAAAACAGAAATATATTTTTTTAAGTATTACTGTTTGGATTTCCTAAGTACCACTGTGATATTTGTTTGTGGCACAGTGTTTAAACTTTAAGAAAAAAAATAATAAATGTATAACTTGAAGAGTAAAAGGCTTCCACAAATAGAACCACATATTATAATTTTATATAACTGAAAGTAATATACCATTTTTTCACAGCTAATCTGTTTCTCCCTCAATATGAATGTCTACTTCCTTTTTTGCTCTGCCAACAATATATTTCAGATAACTTATGGTTTCTGTACTAAGTAATGCTACTTCTTTAAAAGGTATTTTATTCTGACATTATTTTTCAACAAACTCCTATGGCACCTGAAAGTCCTATCTCCATTTTGTCTCTAGCCTCAGAAATAATTTTTGACTAGCAAGACGTCAATATATAAGTCAAAGCCTTCTAAGGCAGCCTGGATTTAAGTGGCCAAGATCCTAGAGAAAAAGGAACCATAGGGTAGTGAGTTCTACCCAATACACAAATAATCCCCTTCATGCATTTGTCAAGCCTGAAACTTTTTAGGGCAAGAGGATAAAGCATTAAGCAGAAAGCAACATCTAAAAGATGAATAAACTAAACAGAGCTTTTGGTTTTTTCATCTGGCTGGAAAGACAGTACTTGGAACTTGGGGACCTTTGAGAAGGAGGGCATTGATAAACATAACATAAACATCCCAGGTTTTCACTTTAGAAATCATTTTAATGTCTGATTGGATTGAGGTTATCTGTCTTTGTACATATGTCTGCCAGACAAAAAGTAAATTATCTCTTCATGGAAGATAACATCATTCACAAAATTCTACCAATTTTATTAAACAATATTTATACCCAATTAAAAAAAATAGGTATATCAATAGACAAGACAGAATGACTAAAAAGGAAAGAGAAAAATAGACAATATAAAAAGGTCCAAAAATGATACAGGTGACCAAACTAGAATTGTCAGTAATGGACTTTAAAATAACTATGATTAATATATTCAAAAAACTATATTACTAAATGGAGAAATTATTCAGAGAATCATCTATAAAAAATGAAGTAGAAATTCTGAATTTAAAAATACAGTTACTGAAATTAAAAATTGAATAAAGAGAGTCAATGGCAAATCAGACACAGGAGAAGAGAGGCTTAGTAAACTGGAAGATAGGTCAGTAGAAAATATCCAGACTGAAGCATAGAAAACAAAAAGAATGAATTAAAAAAGCTTAAGAAATACACTGGACACGAAATAATATCCAAAGCATCTAATTGGGTACCCAGAAAAAAAGACAGGATGAAGCAGAAGTAATATTTTAAGAGGTCATAGATAAGACACTTCCAATAGTGCTGTAATGGACTGAATTGCATCCCCCCACCCCCACCAATCCACATGTTGAAATCCTAATCTCCAGTACCTCAGAATGTGACTATATTTGGAGATAAGATCTTTAGAGAGGTAATTAAGGTTAAATAAGGTCATTAGAATGGGCCCCAATCCTAGTGATTTTATGAGAAGAGAAGATTAGGACACAGACACACACAGAGGGGAGACCATGTGAAGACACAAAGAGAAGATGGCTATCTACAAGCCAAGGAGAGAGACCCTCAGAATAAATCCAGGTTGCTCACATTTTGATCTTGCACTTCCAGCCTCCAGGCCCAGAGGAAATAAATCTCCATTGTTAAGCCACCCAGTGCGTGGTACTTTGTTATGGCAGCCCTAGCAAACTAATACACATGCCCAAAGAATTTAAGTTATGGATCCAAGAAGCTTCATAAAGCCTAAGGAGAATAAATAAAAAGAAAACCACACAGCATCACTGACACACAGCATAGTCAATTGCTGAAAGACAAAGAGAAAATCTTAAAAATAGTTAGAGATAAAAAGATGTATTACTTTCAAAGGAAAAAACCAAGAAGATTGACAACTGAATTACCAAAATAAATGCTTAAATCACATGGCAATGGAATGACATCTTTAAAATCCTGAAAGAAAGTGCCAAATTAGAATTCTATGCCTAACAAAAATATCCTACCAATTTGATTACAAAATGAGAACGTTTCCAGACAAACAAAAACTAAAATAAGTTGTCACTAGAAGAGGCTTATCAGAATAAATATTAAAGAAAAAATTTCCTCACACAAAAAGAAAATGATCCATCCAAAACATAAACATTAAAATAAAGAAAATAGTGAAAAATGAAAGTAAATATAGGGGAAATCTAAATGAAAAAAAAAAACCCTACAAAATTAAAATAATGTTTTGTAAAGGTCAGTCTAGAACTTAAATTGCACGATGCTAGAATAACCTTGACAACAAAATCACACAAGGACATTACAGGAAAAGGATGTTACAAATTAATATCTCTCACGAACTTTAAATCCAACAATTTTCAAAAAATCATTTCCAAATGTGTTTAGTCCAGGATTAGAGGGTTGGTTTAACCATTTAAAAATCCATCAAAATATTTCACCACAGTCACAGAAAAAAAATCATATTATAATCTAAATAGATGCACACTGTATATTTGATAATATTCAACACTCCTTCATGAGGAAAGAATAAAGGAATAGAAGGTAACTTCCTAATTTTGATGAAGGTAATCTAAAATAAATCTACAGCAAACAACACATTTGGAAGTAAAGTATTGAAAACACCTTCCCCAAGACTGAGAGCAAGACAAGAATGTCCACTATCTCCATTTCTAAACAACATTGTACAGACTTCTTATCAAGTGCTCTAAAGCAAAAAAAAAAAAAAAAAGAAAGAAAGAAAGAAAGAAGATGCATAAAGAAAGAATAAATAACACTGTCATTATTCACGTATGCATGATTATGCTGGTAGAAAATCCAAAAAACCTACATATAAAGTATTAAAATTAAGAAGTAAATTCAGCAAGGTCATGAGACACAACTGGTTAATATTAAAAAAATTAGTTCTATTTTGTCTAGCAAAAACAAAAACTTAGGACAAGAACTTTTTAAAGATATAATTTTGATAACATAATGGTATGTAAATGCAGAGGGACAAAAATAGCCAAAGCATTGTTGTCAAAGAAAAGTGGGTGGAGAAATTACAATACCAGATTTTAACACATACTATAAATTTATAGCATTTAAGAGTGTATTGCTGGTAAAATATTAGACAAATAGACAAATGGAACAGAATAAAAACACTGGAAAAAGACCCGTGCAATATAAGGTCACTTTATTTATGACAGAGGTAACATCACAGTACAACGGGGAAAGGCTGATTTTTCGATAAGTGGTTCTATCTAGCCTGGACTAGTCACTTCTGCTTTTCAGAGATTGCTATCTGTTCTCTTCTCACATATTGTTACACTAAGCTGTTGAACTAAATGATCTCTAAAGCGTCGCAGATGTATTCACAGAATTTGATTCATAAATCATCAATTGTAGCTACCAGTCCTGTTTTCTAGTTAAATGTTCCAAATATGTCTGGTCAAGTTGTATAATTTGTTAGACTCTAACGGCAGCTACCAAGGTATTACTTGCAGTATTTTTCTCAAAGACTGTTACTATGCAATGCAAATATAAAAATCATACTAATTTATACAACTTATACCTAAATATTTAAATTATGGCCTTCCATCACAAATAGAAAGTTGCTTGTGGTTCCCTTCAAATCAATTTATTTTCTAGAGAAACTAAGACCAACACTTCCTACCATTGGCTATAAAGTAATAGTAGTTAAATATAGAAACATAATTCCAAATAATGGAACTTACTAGGGTCATAAGTGATCCAGATTGATGGAAATATAGATATATTCTCAAAGTATATCCTAATGAATATTGCTTGTAAAGGCAAAAAGACAGTAGTTAAAAGTCATGGAAACAGTTCAGACTGTGGGAAGACGTATGAGAAAAATTGCCTGACCTTCTTTTTCACTATTTCAAGATAATGAAATACTTAGTCATAGCAGAGACCATAGAGACTTCATGGCTAATCTTAGCTACCTAGAAAAACTGAATGATGACCAAATCGATGAGGGTGCCCTACGTTTCTTGGACACTACCAGATAAGAGGAAACATTTCATTTTGATAAGAGTATCACAGGGTAGTGTAGAGATGTAGGAAGAAAGAGAAATATGCTTCCAATTAAGGGAAAGAGGAAAGAAGGAGGGTGCTAAAAGAGAAAGAACTCTCAGATACCTGTGATTATCTGCTTGTATTAGCAATGGAACAGAAGGTCAGAAAATAAAGGTATTGGAAACGCAGCTCTTTCATGCAAACTTTCACATCTCCCTGACTATAGGGAAATGTAGGAGAAATAGTAGTTTGTGTGAAATAAAACCTGATCTTACTTTGGGTCCCTTCATATTATGAGTTAATCTGTGCTTATGTGTCTCTCTTATTCAAATCTTCAATAAAATCAAAGGAGTGAATATAAAATAATAAAAACAAAACAAAACAAAATCATATGTAATTGCTAATGGTCAAAAACATTTATGCCCTTGCTTGAAAAGCAATGTCTTTTTTGAAGGAACAGGAAATTGCAATATCAGCTCTTCAGTGAAATGACTTCTGCTTTCACCTGATGTATCAAAAGAAATAGGCCATTCAATCACTCACAGCAATAATAGTTAACATTGCTACTGCAAAAGCTATTCAGGGAATGAAATGAGGTAATAAAAGAAAACAAAGAAAGCCTATGAGATCCGATGCTTTAAACAATGATAAACTCTACATCACACAAAAAGCAGTGTTGGAGGAACCCTGATTACTCTTGTCTTGAGACATCTTTGGCTTAAATACATCTGATTGCCTGAGAGTCCAAAGGATTGATTGCTTGCCCATGATGTGTTATGTAATGAGAAACTGCATTAATTCCACTGGGAATTTTAATTTGCATATTCCTTTTTTTTTCTTCTAGCAAATGACAACTGCTGTGTGGGAAGTATAGTTAATAAACATTCTAAACTTATTCTCTTCCAAATCTAAGTTTCTTGTTTATCCTCCACTTCATTTTAAATTTTATTCATTTATTTTTGGTGGGGAGATATGATTTTAAATATGAGTTTTTATTAACTTTCACTTTTTGAAATAGTATTACAAAAGATATATTACAATGAAGTACATAGTATGTAGGCTTTAGCTTCCAGCAATATGAAGAACAAAAAAATATTGGACCTAAAATAAAGTGTCTAGTCCATTGCTGGGCTTATGGGAAGTCATGTAATTCTTCAAAAACTATGAGCTGGGGACTTCCTTGGTGATGCAGTGGTTAAGACTCCGCCTGCCAATGCAGGGGACGCAGGTTCGAGCCCTGGTCCAGGAAGATCCCACATGCCGCGGAGCAACTAAGCCCGTGCGCCACAACTACTGAGCCTGCGCTCTAGAGCCCAAGAGCCACAACTACTGAGCCCGCGTGCCACAACTACTGAAGCCCATGAGCCTAGAGCCTGTGCTCCGCAACAAGAGAAGCCACCAGAATGAGAAGCCTGCGCACCACAATGAAGAGTAGTCCCCGCTCACTGCAACTAGAGAAAGCCCGTGCGCAGCAACGAAGACCCAACGCAGCCAAAAATAAATAAACAGAATAAATAAATTTATTAAAAAAACACAAACTATGAGCTGGAACAAGGGCAATTACCATAAGCCCGTATGAAAGAGGTCCTGAGGGTAAAAGCCTACATCAGCACTTCAAGCAATGAAAGTGTGGAAGTTGAATTTGAGACTCCTTGAGTAAACTGGGGACTCTGGAAAGAAGGCTAAAGAGATCCAAGATCAGTAATATCCTGGGGGAATCTAACACAAATCCTCACTGAAGAAAGGTGTCCTGAATTTACACCTCAAGATCTTCCAGCGTTTAGAATAAACCATGTATAAGCTTACAACTGAAGACCAACAAATAGGTACACACAAGGAAACAAACCACCATGAGTGAAAGCCAGCAAAAACAATATTAATTTTAGCTCTGTGCTACAGACTTGATATTGTCTAGAAACCTGTCTTGCTATCTTTTTTCTTGAATATATTTTCCATAGTGACTCTAATATCTGTCTCTGATAATCCCAATAAATGGGTCATTTATGCGTGTATTTCTATTGGCTGTTGTTGTTTCCTTGGTTCTGTTTCTTATTTCTCTGACTGAACGTCAGAAATTGCATATGGAAAGATTACAGAGCCTCTGGATGATAGCCTTTTCCCCAGAAATAGTTCACTTTTGTAAGCAGATACAGCAATGTGTCTCATCCTGGGGAAATTTTGCCCCCAGGGGACATTTGGCAATGTCTGGAGATATTTCTGACTGTAATCATGGGTGTGGAGGTGCTACTGACATCTAGTAAGTAACGAACAGAAACACTGCTAAACATCCTACAAAGCACAGGACAGCCCCACAACAAAGAATTATCCAGCCCAAAATATTAATAGTGCTGCTATTGAGAAACCCTAAGATAAGTGACGGCAGATCACCTTAATCCAAATAGAGATGAGCTCCCCTGAGGCTGAGTTGCATTTATTCCTTGTTTACCCCTGCCCTTTCCAAGAGGTCCAAACACACTGGCATCTGCACTCATGCACACACATACATGTGCACATATGGACACTCACATGAAAATTAGCCCACCCGAGTCTATACTTCCTCCTTTAAGACTGATCATTGTCACCCCCTCTAAGAAGCACTGTCTGCCACTTCCTCAGTCCCCATACACAACCACCACTGAAGGCTTGATCAGGTATCACTATGATGTTGAAAACAGAACCTTGGCAGCACTCTAGCCTGATATACTGATCAATCTAAACAGATACTGGTTGATCTAAAATGTACTCCATGGTGTTGAGTCTGCTTTACAGTTTTTAATCTAGGCTGCACATTTGCATCTTGTATTCAGTTTTTATGCAAATCGTTAAAAGTTTATGCCATTACCTAAGACTCCCACTCACTATATTTTTTAAATGTATTCTCCCATTATCCCCTATTAAAAAAATCACTTCCCTAGTTTCAAATCAAGATTTTTAAATATCACACACACACACACAAACACACACGCTAAAACACTAAGTCCCTTTTACTTTTAAAATTATGATTTAACTGATTTAAATGTAGTATTATCAAGGCAATACATAATTATAAATCAATGCAGGATAAATGTAAATGAAAATAAAATAATACATATAAGGCAGGAAATCCCCCGTTAAACTCAGCTCCAGGGACAATTACTGTTAACATTGTAATGAATTTCCTTCTAGACTTTCATCTACACTTATTTTTACATATATGAGTAAACAAGGCAATATAATTTTATCTCAAGTTATAACATAAATATTTTAGCTAGGAGCATGTTGTAAAGGATTCATTTTAATTAAGATCGTTCTTCCAGTAGCCCTTTCCATGACCTAAGCTATGGCTGGACTTAATCCCAAAGTACGGTATTATATTTTTTAAAGAGCAGATATATCTGGTACCAGCCCAAACCTCTACTGCACACACTTGAATTCCTCCTGTTGTCAGAATTTCAAGTAGATTAGTTTACTTAAAACTTGACTTATTGGCCATTCACTCTGGGTAGAGACAGAATACTGATTTAGTCACTTAAAAATCGTTAGTAGGCCATCTGTGGGAGAAGAAATTCATCTTTGTAAACTATTCTTTTGAAATTGTTCATAAACTCTTACAAATGAGCTTCTTTGTCACGCGTGCCACCCAAGGGATAGGAAGAGATGGAAAGGTCGGGGGGGGGGATGTCTTTCCTTTGCCCCCTTCACTCAGGGTTGTACTAATGAAGATTATTCAATTGAGAACCATTTGTTCTCTGCTTCATTATCTGTGGAGACGATCATTAATATTCAACCACGTGAACAGCATTCTAGGTGTTGTATGGAACACAGAGGGAGAGAGGCTAAAATCTAAATCAAATAGATGAGTCTATGAGGACTGATGGCCCCAAGGAAGAGAAAGTTACCCTCCAATATGAATTCCAGTTTCCACAGAATGAAAACTGACCTCAACATATTTTGTAACTATAAAGAAAACTACTACTGTACTTTGGGCAGGTTTAGCTAATATGTAAGGGGAGTAATACAAAATAAAACAAATCAAAATGAAAGAATGGGGCCCATAGTAACATGCAGAATGGGGATAAGAATGTATCATAAGATGCTTTTTAAAAAGTTTTATTTTATGTGTGATGGGCAAGTGAGGAGGAAAGTAAAATTATACCTTCGGTGTAATTAGTTTATGGATGTGGTGTATGTGTTAGGCTGTTTACCAGGATCAGTATATCATCAGATCATCAGATCATCAGAGAGGTGGCAGGTTTGATAAAGGCTTAAAACAATGAATTAAATGAAATGTTAACAATAAATAATTTATTTAAAAAGTAAATGATGAATTTTTATGCAACTCCAAAAAAACTGAAGGTACACTGGGCTAAGCACAATTTTAAAGCTCACTGATTTAATACAACCTAAATGTAGCAATTATATTCATACTCACATTTTAACCCGCACACACTACATCAGCTTCATTATGTTTAAGGCCACGTCAAGGCACTTTCCTTTCCGCATCTGGGCTAGTTTTCCATCAGAGGCAATATGGGGAACACAGTCTAATCAACTTAATCAACACTATCTGAGCACAAGAGGAACCTGAATATATATCTAAGATGTACTTTATTGACAAAAAAGAAGTAAGTAAGGAGGATGTGAAAATATATTATGTACACGTGGAGCTGCAAAAAATGTTAAACTATTCCCCCAAAACATGGTCAATAAGGGTGAGGGTTAGTTATCCACAAAGGAAAGGAAAATATTGCCAATTATTATAAACAAATTAAAACATGAGTTCATTTTGAAAAGTAGGGTGTTACACTGACACTGATGGCCCTTAAATTCTGCTGTGAATATACATCATATTCTCTGGATATTAAGGCTTCCAACTGCTTATCTTAAGGGCACTACCAATTATCAGTTGCAGCAATTGATGGGAAAAGGTATGGCCACTGTAACAAGAACTGCCAACATCCAGTCAGCTCATGTACCTGAACATGGCATATAGTGGGAGGTTGCGACCATCTGACTTAACAACAGGGAAGCAAATGAATTTTAGACATAATAGTGGATGTTTGTTTCAAATGTAGGCAAAGAGATGATTGAGCAACTAGCATCATAGAAAGGGGAAGCAAAAATTGGGTTTACAGATATAGAAATATTAATTAAGAAGCAGAGGAGAAACTTATAATAACATTGTCAATGTTTCCTTCCTTATACACCAGGTTGCTCTCAAGTTCGTGGTTTCCCTACATTATGAGTGCTTTAATTACATATGTAGGAAGAAGAAGAGAACTACAACAGCGATCTGCATTTTCTGAGGATGAATTATTAGTGCATTAATTTGACTAAATTTATCTCGTCTACCACCTCGTTTCACTACATTTAAATATGCATGTCTAACAACTGCTTTTTGCAATATGTCCACTCCTCCCACATACGAAAATAGAGAAGATAAACCAAACACCTATTCTATGCCATCAATCAAAGTGGTAATTTTGGCGTGTCCATTTCCTTCTCATGCATTCTATGTGTTCCTGAGCATTCTCCCATTTTTCCCATCTAGTAGTGGATACATTTAACTATAACAAAGCAGTTGCAGGGGATAAGACATTCACTGAGACCTTCATTGTCCTTAGGCAATGAATTTGGATTTTCCACACATTGGTTGGTCTTGGGGTTGGAATTCCTGACAATGTCCTAAGACTACACGTCTGCAAGAAAATAGTCTTACCCTGAGGCAGTTGTGTGACTACGACCACTCAACTCGTTTCCCGGTATTGTACTAAATATTCTCTGTCCATTGTTTGATTTCTTCTCCAACATGACCCCTTGGAAGAAGGTCCTGATTTTCTCCCTGTTTCGCAGATGAGGCCCATGGACTTACAAGGTTTAAGTGCTTTATTGGAAGTCACACAGTCAGTGAATAGTAGAGCCAGGATTCAATTCAGTATCTGGCTTACTCACAAATGTATAGTTTAAATCACTGGGTTATACTTATTCTTGATTGGACAAATGCCACAATTAATTAATTATCAGTTTGCATAAAATGTATTTCTTGCTTTTCAGAATGAAATAAGGGTCATGATGTAACAATTACTCTAAACGCAAGGGGAGGTACTGGGGAAGGGTCTAACACAAACAGTATCTAATAACATCAGGCATGAGGGAAAAAACTTTGTATCATCTGCTTACAAAACACATTTGCAAACCAGTTTGTTCATTTTGAAAACAAACTAAATGTTTCTTCTTAAAGGAAAGAAAATAAGGCACATCTTCCGATGCTATTAGTATATATCTGACAAAATATAAAACCATGGTGTGGGGCATCGATTATATTTACCTTATTCAAAAATCTTTTGGGCATTTGAGGATCTGATGAGAATATTGAGATTCAACGGTACCGTGAACTTAAGAGAGCCATGTATTTTTAGGAAAACAGCCAACTGTGTATCTCAGTCTCTCACTCTCTCTGTCTCTCTCTCTCCCTCTCTCTCTCTGTCATTCTGGCTCTCACTACTCCTCAGCCATCTTATACTTTACTGGGAAGAGCAGACAAAGAAACCTACACGTTATAGCACAGTATGCTAAGAATGTGATAAAAGTAGGTGCAGGAACACAGAGATGCAGGCAGCTTCTTAGAAAAAGTAACACGTGAGTGAGGTCTAAAGTTAGCCTAAGTGGATGTGGGAGAGGAAAGGAGTCAGGACTTTCCCTAAAGGTTTAATATGCATTAAGCTTGAAAATTAGAAACTCAAATTTGAATTTTGGAAAGATTACCTTGACAGCGGTATGGAGAAAACCTGAATCAAAGTACATAAGACACATGATGGAGAAACCAGGTGAGAGGTTCTTAGAGCAATGAGAGATGATGATGTGGGGGAGGGGTTGATAGAGAGCATCTGACATTTCTTCATTTGACTGAAAAGGAAAATAACTACAGAAGTATAAAATTCCCATAAGAAATATTATCATCCACAGAGCCAATATCTTAAAATATTTTTAAAAATCTATTTCTAATTCAAAAGATAACCCAGCTATTCATGCTTTCATTTTTTTTTTCAATTGTTTATTTAGGGACCCTACTTACATTGGTCTTATACTCTAATTGAAAAAGACAGAAATACACAAGTAAAAATGTAAATATTTAATATAAATTCTCATGTAAACTAGCCAGCAATACAAGTTGCTGATTTCAGGACTTTATTGGGTACTTCTTCCCCATAAATAATATGAAGACACATCCCTTGTGTTTTGAATGATTTCTTGGGTTCACAACAATTATCTCATTTCAGAGTTCACCATAAAAATATGAATCAGAGAAACAGATGTGTTTTCACATGTGAATTTCAATAAAAATTAAAAACCTGTGAACAATGAAAGTGAACAGATGTTCAAAAGCCAACAAGATTCTAAATCTAGAATTATCCATTTCTTGATTCATATGTATACTCCTCTTTATTAAGAGGAAAAATGTGTTAATCATAATTTTAATTATGGCTCTTCTTTTCAATATTTAAAATCTTATGTAGGTGTCTCGTATTTGGAGTGTATTAATTTTAAAGTCATCTTATAATATACGTACAGAAAAGTGCCCAAGTCATGAGCTTACGACTCAATGAATTTTCATAAAGTGAACAGACCCATGTAACACGCAAATGAAGACATATAACTTTATCTACACTTCCAGATGTTCCTCTACTATGCCCCTCAACAGCCCCCAAACATAACTACCAGTTTCTATTACTACTATACTAGATTCGTATTTTTTTGAAATTTATGTAAATGAAATCACATAGAATACACTCTTTTGTGTCTAGCATTGTTCCTGGGATAAAGATTTAAAACTTATTTTTTCTTAGATTCTTGTTTTCTAGGAATTTTCGAAATTCATTTATTATTTTTAATGGTTAGCCTGAAATTCTTTTGAATATCTAGATAAATAGATATTCATGTCATTGGTGAATAATGACAGTTTTATTTCTTCTTTTTCATTCCTCATGTCTTTTTATAAGTGTCTTCTCTTATGTACTGATTAGGTTCACTTAAACTATGCTAAATAGAAGAGGTACTATCAGGCATCCTTGTCTTGCTTTAAACATTTCACTGTTAAATATATTTTTCATTTTTTTGACTAATCCTCTCTTCTGTGGTGCCCAACCTGCTATTAAATTCACCATCTGTACTCTCAATATTAGTAATTGTATTATTATATTGATTCTAAATTTATGTTGAAATTCTACATCTTGCCATCTCTTTTCTTTTTTTTTTTTAACATCTTTATTGGAGTATAATTGCTTTACAATGGTGTGTTAGTTTCTGCTTTATAACAAAGTGAATCAGTTATACATATACATATGTTCCCATATCTCTTCCCTCTTGCATCTCCCTCCCTCCCACCCTCCCTATCCCACCCCTCTAGGTGGTCACAAAGCACCGAGCTGATCTCCCTGTGCTATGCGGTTGCTTCCCACTAGCTATCTATTTTACGTTTGGTAGTGTATATATGTCCATGCCACTCTCTCTCTGTCACATCTTACCCTTCCCCCTCCCCATATCCTCAAGTCCATTCTCTAGTAGGTCTGTGTCTTTATTCCCATCTTGCCACTAGGTTCTTCATGACCTTTTTTTTTTTTTTCCTTAGATTCCATATATATGTGTTAGCATACTGTATCTGCCATCTCTTTTCTTAAACGTAGATCATATATATCTGATATTCCAGTAGCATCTCTGGGTTTGTATTCCAAATGGTCCTAGTTGGTTGTTGTTTGTTTGTTTGTTTTGTTTGTTTTGACACATTTTTATTAAATGCAGGACACTGAAGAAACTCTTGTGTAATACTTCTCCTGAAATCATTTATCTTATTTCTAGCAGGCACCAAAATTAGAGGTAGAGCTCCCCAGTCCAATCAGGGACTGAGCTGACTTGATTAAGCTGCAGCCTTTGCTAGGTCTGATCTCTCTCTAATTTCCCAGCACCTGTGTAGACTTCTATGATCCATGCTCTCAGTGGGTCCTGAAATTCAGTGTTTGTTTCCCGAGCACCACATGACTCTCTGAAGTTCTAATCAGCTTCTTAGTCACTTTCTTCTTGCCTTCTTAGTCTTTAATCTTTCCCTGCTCATGAACGGGTAAACACCTTGGAGAGAAACTAAGGTGGAATATTTGGCTCACTTTTCTGTACCTCCCTTATCTCCAAGATCATGACCCTTCAAGTCCTGGCAGTCTTGGCAGTTTCAACCTTCTATATTTTGTCTCCTTCCCTTTCAGATTCCAGAAAGTTCAAATGTCTCCTCTTCTTGTAACCAAGCCCTCTGCTGGCTTCTCACCCTCTTTCCCTGCACGAGGTAAAAATCGGCAAATGATCTGAGGGGAAAGCATTGCACAGAATAGCAGGTTCACACCTAAATCACTTCTCTATGAGAACTTGGCTTCTCAAGCCCTGGTTGTCTCAACAGCATCCCAATTCCTTCAAATAGATTTTTTTTTTTTTTTTGGTATCACTGCAGCTTTTCTTGTTGTCTTTGGCCACTGCATTGGTCTATTAAAACTATTTAATCATAGTGAGAAATAGAACAATTTATTCATTCCTAAAATGTGTTTACAGTGAATTTTTGCCACACAAAATTTTATATTTTATTACAAACAAATTATAGACAAATATTCTTTTTTTTCATCACAGAGGATTCTGAAAATGGAAAATATTAATTTAGGTAACTATTTCTATTACTACTGAATCACTTGTTTAACATTAATTGATTTCTATAATTTTGGCAAATAGAGATCTCAAAAACTATTCTCATAATCATGTGGCATTTTTTTATATCATTTGTCCCAGAAATTGCCTTCTAATAGTTCAGTGAATAATAAACATCATGCTAACAAAGATATTTCATCACATTTTAGTGACCAAATGAATATAAATTTGGAAAATAAAAAAAAATAATTTATAAGTCCATCACTCAGAGCTTATCACTTTTATATTTTTGGCTTCTTTGTTTCCATTCTTTCTTTAAAACAGATTATATACAATATATATAACATCAAACTTGAGGATGTATTTTAAATCTTGCTTATTTCACTTATTACATCACAACCATTGTCCATGTCTTTCATTTATCCTTTGAAAACTTTTTTTTTTTTTAGTGTGGCTCTTCATCCTTTTGCATTTAACCATTTAATCCTATTATTAGATATTTAAGTTGTCTTCCTTTTTCCCACTACTGGAATAAAATTGCAAAGATTATTTTTATATATAGAAATCGTTGCACCCTTGGGGTTTTTGCTTAGGTAAATTCTTTGAAATAAAAGTATTAGGTCAGGGATATAAATTTTTGAGGTTCTTATAATTTACATTGGCAAATTACCCTAAGAAACTTTAAGCTACAGCACGCTACTCATAGTGAATCCTTAAAACACTGAATAGCATAGAAAACATTCTTCCAATTTGTAAACAAGTTTAAATTTCCATTTTAAAGAAACTTTCATATATACATTTTTCATTATTTTTTTTCTTTGGGTAAGTTGTTTAAATACCTTGATTTTTTTTTTTTTTGTAGAATTTGTATTTTTCATATAATATTTAGGCTTTTTCAAATTAGAAATGATAACTTTTTTTTCCTACTGAACTCCATCTAGGGAAAGTAATTATACCAGTTACCATAACAGTGCTTCATTCACTGAGAAACTCAGTGGGGTGGTAGAACACACACTAAATTGGTGCCAAACAACAAAAGGCAAGTTATTCTCCAGATGGTGCTTAAAGTTCGCACCGATGTGCATGTAAGGAAATGGAGGGTTAAAGCCAATGGAAACACATCAATCTAAAGGAGAGCTGAGGACCACACCCAGTAGTTCTGTTCCTCCCACTGAGCACACACTCATTGGCATTAATCATTATTTTCTGCTTTCGTTAGGCAGAGAACAGCATTGTATCGCTCCTGCACCAAAATTAGAGACTGCTTCTTGAGTCAGGCTGAACAGAAGTCCAGTTGGAGGAAGAGAGAAAACTCGAATATTGAAAGCTAAACACTAGGATTTCCTCTCATTTAATTTTCAAAAAATGAAAAGAAACTATCCCAGCAAATAAAAGACAAGAAATGAAAGATTCACTTATAAAACACATTTACCAAAAGTCAGTGTCCTTATACATGTGTCCGAAACGACCATTCATCCCTCCTGCATCAGGCAGTTCCAGGGTCCGAGTCGTGAGGTGGCCATGTTATAACCCATCTTCCTCTCTAAGGGCCTGTGTTCAGACTCTCTGACTCACTCACATGGATACTGCCAGGCTCAAAGCAGATAAGATTCTTGCAAAAAGCCTGCCAACTATGCATCAAGGTATTATTATACTTCATTTTCCGAATGAGAGAAATGTGACATGATGCTAGTGGTCTATACAATAGAATGGTCCCCCAACTTCTTACAGACAAAACTATTTTATCCATGTTTGCAATGTGTCTAAATAAAAAGCTCTATTCCAAGGCTTCCTTGTAGCTGGGTATGATACTATCCTGTCTAAAAAGATATTAACCAATGAGATATAGTAGAATGAGATAAAAACAGAACCCATGGGTAGGCTCCTGAGAAAACTCCTTTAAAGAAGTGAAGCTGGCAAACAACTTTTTTTGCCCTTGGCTTTTCACCTCCATCATTCCTGAGACACAGGCATGATGTCTGGCATCTCAGTAGATACCTTGAAAGCATGAGGGCAAAGGTGGTCCCACCCTAAGAACCACAAAACCAAAGCAAGCCTGGGCCCCTGATGACACTGTAAAGCTGTCATATTATCCCTATACTGCCCATCTTCAGACTCCTTTAAAATGAGGCACTCGCCGCCCCCGACATTCACTGAAGTTACTATTTGATTGGGAGTAGGGGTATCTGTTAATCAGAGGCAAAAGTTATTCCTGACTGATGGAATTCCTGAAGTACCCATTCAACTACCTCATCTGTTTTCCTCTGCTGCTCCTCTATTTTGATTATTTTTTTGTTCTATCTAGCATCCTTTCTTCTGCAACTGACTAAATATTCTCTCCCAGAATTTGGTGCTTAACATTTCACATGACTTAGAAATCCTTCTTACTTATACAGCCTAAAATTTTTAATCAGGTCCTTCACATCATCTAATTTATTCCTTTATTTGTTAATTGCTTGTTTACATAAATGATTAAATACTTATTGTTCATTCGAAAAAGAGTTACTGGAAAATCAGAGGCATGGTTAATTCAGAAATGGAAAAAACATATAGAATAAATTGGTGTTATAATCGGGAAGATATCCAGAAGATATAATAGTGACAGAGCCTTTTACAAACTATAAGGTTGTGTTTACCCACTACTACCAATTTACATGCAAAGATGACTTTGATTTCTAAGTAACTGCTGAATCCCTAAAAGAGAAATTTTAATCTTTATCTGACAGATTTTGTTGAAAATTTCTTTACAATGTGGGCTTGGTGAATTTTATTTTTCCTGATGTAGTCTCCTCGTGGGTGTAGTTAGAAAACTGAGTATATCCTACTTAATACCTTTGATGCTACATCAGTATCTATCTATCTATACGTATCACCATCATTTGCTATTACCATTCTCTGTAGTAAATATTAGACATCACTTCTAATATTTAAACCCCTGGTTGTCCTCTCCGTGAATATCACTCAGCTTCCAAATGCAATGAAAAGCATAGAATTTCACCTAGCCAGCTTCCTCTAGTTGACACATAAAACACCACTGCTTTTGCACTCTGGTGGGGAAAGGACAAATTCAAACACCTACATTGACCAAGCCCGTAAATTAAGTGAGTGAAGGCACAGAGTAAATATTTTCTTCTCTCCTGACGGAACGAAACAAGTGTGAAGACGACACAGCCACACTAAGGACCAGGTGAGGGAGCAGGAAGGAGTATTAGACCAGAGGGGAGGGCACTGACCTTCCACACAGCCAGACTCAGCTGAGCGGACATGGCCAGTCAGGGATCTGAGTCAGTGGTGCCAGATCTGCTTTTTCAAGAGTTTCTAGAACTCTAGATGTCAATTCTATTGTTGAAATGGAGGTAACACCCTGTGGACCGATCTGGAGGATCACTAGGTTACAAGCCCAGGAAGAGGGGAAAAAACTTGCTAGTGATTAAGAAGTTACCGTGCTTCTCACTGCAAAACCAGAAGTGCTGAACACATAATGGCAGGATGAGAGCCTGAGGGTCACCAGTACCCCAAACCCCTAGCCACACACAGAGAGCAGTGCAGCTCCCAGGGACCCTTCGCCACACCCCAAGGATGAGAGAGGCTGATTGTGTCCAAAGCCCATGAGACAACTGAAGCCCCCGGGGCTCGGGGCTCCTCTGCAGACCGTGTGAAGCCTTGGAATTCGCCCGGCTGGCTCCTGCTGTACCCTGCCCTTCACTGCACTACAGCAGCAAACCTCTCTGGGATTTTTAAAGTACCTGAATTATTTATTTGTATTATTGACACTTCATGCTTCTCAGTTTGGATTCATTTTTCTTATATTTGTTTGTTCTGTTTTATTCTTATATACCTATTATAGACTTAAAATTTTTGATTTTCTTTCATTATTTATATTTGTCACAATTTGTAATTGTGTTCTTTTAAAATTTTGTCTAGTTTTGCTTAATTACAGACTGAATAGTTATTTTATAAATATAGGGACTTCCCTGGTGGTGCAGTAGTTAAGAATCCACCTGCCAGTGCAGGGGACACGGGTTCGAGCCCTGGTCCGGGAAGATCTTATGTGCTGCGGAGCAACTAAGCCCGTGCGCCACAACTACTGAGCCTGCGCTCTAGAGCCCGTGAGCCACAACTACTGAGCCCATGTGCCACAACTACTGAAGCCCACGCGCCTAGAGCCCGTGCTCCGCAACAAGAGAAGCCACTGCAATGAGAAGCCCACGCACCGCAACGAAGAGTAGCTCCCACTCGCCACAACTAGAGAAAGCCCGCGCGCAACAACGAAGACCCAACGCAGCCAAAAATAAAAAAAAGAAAGAAAGAAAATAAATATACATTTCTTTCCAATTTATTTTAATTTATAAAATTATTTTAACATGGAAAACAGAGACTTGGCTATTATTGGTAGTATTATTATAGCCATTTATTTTGTATGTATTCTCTTTAATATATAATATATAGTTATATAATTATGTGTGAGATGTAATGTAAAACAGAAATAGATATGGAAAACAAAAAGAAATGGTCTGATGGGAGAAGTTAAGACTAACCATTATCCTAAGAAAGGAAAGATGAATATTTTTTCTCTACAGTTTTTTTAACTATAGGAAAAAAACGGCCCTTGCAAAACTCTAAGTACCTAACTGAATTATAAAAGAATGCTGTCTTTCCACATTGAAAGCTACCCAATTTATTGAGGAGTGTATTATATACAGTCCATGATTATTAATTCAGATTGGATTATTGGTCATTGGATTATTGAATAGTCTGTGGAAATACACAAATCTATACATCTTCGGATGAAAAGAAGGAAATAAGTGGGAAGTGTATTTCATTTTTAATGAAGTACAGTTCTAAATATTTCATAATATTGTATTATTTAATTTAATCTTTATGACATTGTACAAAGAAGACAGGCTGCATAATTTGCAGGCCCCAAAGCAACTGCAAATGCAAGGCCCATTGCTCAAAATGTATTAGGAATTTCAAGACAGTGATAGCAGAGCATGAAAAGCTAATCTCAGCCCTTCTGAGTGTGGGGAATGGGTGACTGCACAGGCCCCAGGCTATGAACACCCTGTACCAATCATCTGGGGGAATGAAAGCAGATCATTCTCACTGGTGACTAAAAAATCACATGTGAAAATGAAGTCCTGGACTTTAAATATGGTAATGGAATGGAGAAATACACAAAAAGTTTTGAAGGAGTTCTGTGCAGAACTGAGAATAAGAACCAGAATTACATAAATAAATGATGGAAAAACTGAAGGGGGTTTAAGAAGCATCTATTTTAACTCCTTTATCATGCATAGAAAGAGGAAATGAAAAGAAATATATTTATATTCCTTTTACGAAAGCATATGTACGTGTGTGTATACACACACACAGAGTGTTACACTATTCATAAACTTGTTGACAGGTTATTATTGAACTAATGCATTCATTCAACAACCAGCATTTGACACCCACCATATATCCAGACATATACTAGTCACTGAGCTCCTAACCTATGTCAGACATTACAGAACTCATAAGATGATAATACAAGTTCCTGCCTTCAGCATGTTCACATTCTAGTTGAGAAGAAAAAAAATCTATAATATATACATATATATATAACAACTATGAAATAATAACATGCAGAAAACAGGCATAAGAAAATACACTGACTGACATAAAGGTCCATGGTGATGTCCTGCAGTGACTATTACAAAACCTTTAGTCATAGATGCCAGGTATGAAAAGCACTTGATAGCAAAATGTACACTCCTACTAAATAAACTAAGTAATGGATTTTTAAAATTCATTTATTCAGTCAGTCAGTCAGTTATCAACTATTTACTGGGACACCATAGTGGCACCATAGTTCTTGATGTGCCATTTACTAGTCCAGGGCTAAATAAGAAAAGCATGCACTCTTCTGTAGTTTCTATTCTAATGGCTAAAAGAGACTTCTAGAAGTAAACAAAAAAATACGCTTTCAGGTAGTAAAAACTGCTATGAAAAAATACATACCAGGGTAAGGGATAAACAGTGTGAGGGCTTGGTTTGACTTAGATTAAACTGAATGGACCAGGATGTTATACTCTTTTCCTTATGTGGAAATAATGTTTTCTACCATATAGACTCCCAAATGTTTTGACTCAACTTTCATCTTAGAACATTTACATATAAGTAAATCAAAAGTGTTATCACTAATAATTAGATTTCATATATTTTATTCTTTAAATTATGACAAACAAGTAATAAATTTAATCCTTAAACCCTGAATGCTTTGTTCACTGAGATAAGAACTTTCTCAAAAGCAAATGAGTGCACAAATTTTCATGGGGTTCTTGCCTTTCTGAAAGTTGATTCAAAAATTAGTGTGTAAAGTTCCTGCTATTAAGTATAATCATTTTTACTTGTGAATATGAGTAGGAAAGATTACAAGCTGTCAAGAAGTTCCAGAGCTTTTGCCCATGACAGAATGATGGGTCCACATGCTGTATTTAAAACCCAGCTGAATGTATAAAAATAGTATTTAACTTTCATAGTCATTATGAGCTGAAGCAATTTATTGAACCCTTCAATCAGGAAAGGAAACAAAAGATGGGAAATGGGTGAATGACTCATTTCTTCATGTGTTGTCTACATAGTGCTATTCTGATAATTGGATGATCTGAAGTTTAAATGAAATTGCGTTAATGCATTTTAGAGAGGAGACAAGCACAAAATATTTCAAAAACAAAAACAAAATACTGTAAAAAGAAGAAAGAATCCAAGGAAAGAATGTCTTGTAATTAAAAATGCACGAAGATTGTGCATGAAATGCAGAAGAATAAAATCAACTTTAAATAAAATGAAAACTAAAAAGCCAGGAAGAAAAGCCTTCCTTATACCTAAAAACCCAACTTGAAATCTTGTATCTATTCACTGTTCTAAAACGGTTTGTTTTAGAATTAATATTAAAAGTAAATATTTAATTCCTTTTTAAATATATTTGAAAGAATAGCAATTTCAGGAATATCTGTAGGCTGTACTTTAAATAATTGACTTGATCATATTTCATATGAAGTAATTTGAAGACGATTCACCCAACTCCCAGTGACAAAGAAATATGTGTATTTTTGCTTCTTGTGAAACGCTCATTGGTACCTTCAAATACCACTTGTTCAAGCAATTTCATCCCATGACTCTCAGAACAAAAGAAAATTCTGTCATAGGGGAACACTGGCCACAACTCCAAAAGAAATTACTGTGAAAGATTTTCAGTTCTACCTCATTTTGTATTTCATAATTATGCAAAACGAATGCAATGGTGGATTTTTTTTTTTTTGAGTAAGAAGATAAACGGATATTGGAAGCCAAATATTAATTTATTTTATTCTCAACTCACGCTAAGACATGACACCACATTCCCTTCCCTTTGTTCTTCAAATGCTGTCCCTTAAGGGCAGCAGCAACTTATAATATACCCACTGTGTACCAATGACAAATATGATGCTTTTACTTTTTTAAGGCATTAAAGTACATTTCATTCCTGCCAAATTGTCTGTAAAATAATGCCCCTGACCTTCTTTGAGGAGGGGAGTTATGCTTCTAAAGATGAGGAGTACACTTTCATCAGGACCTCTCAACACACCCTGAAATTGTGTACCATGAATGACAAGTAAAAATCTTTGTTGATATATTTTTCATTACAGATCCTTCCTTTCTTCTAACCTTACATTACTATTTGGTAATATATTTTGTGGTGTACTAGGAATATTCCTTTGAAAAAGGGCTTTATTTTATTTTAATGGGTTTTCATTCAGTAATAATTAAATGGGGTGACACAGTAAGTGAGGATTTGTTTCTGTTATAAAACTAAGTCTTACTGCACAAAATCAACTCAACTGAGTCATGAGCAGATAAATGACATCAGATTAAGTGCTAGCAATACTGAACAATGGGAAAGTATAGTACCAATTCCCAGGAAATTTTCACACAGACATGGAATTTCCATGAAAACCAAGAGTAAAAGAGGTACTTGGCATATAGTAATGGGAGTATTTCTGTCTGTGTGATGCAGCCAATATAACAATGATTGATGGTCTTAAAATTATTGTTCCAATCATTTTCACTTTGCTCCGCCCATCACTGATCTGATTTCAAAGTCAATGCATGCACACACACATATGCTTACATATATTCACATTTTTATATATGTATAAGCACACATTAAGTTGAAATGTTTTAAAATTATTTTATTTGAAAATACCATCACCTCTAAGTCACTGAAAATGCCAAAATTTTTGTTTAGCAAAGCCTGCTCTAAACAACTTCTGATGTATCTTCCTATTTTGTTAATTCGGTGATCAATACATAAAACTCTTTATGACTATGAAAAGGAAATTTTCTAATTAGTACCCATGGAATTGTCTAGATTTAGTAGATTCAAACATTAGCCTCAGTGAAGAGTTAATTTCAGAATTAAGTTGGATGTGATTATTTAATTATATCATATATAAAATGACTCTAATTAAATTCCTTCAAAAAACATATTTGGTATAATGAGCTAGGACAAAATTTATCAAGGCAGTAGACTGAATCTTTGGCAACCAAACAAATACCATGACATGATATTTCCAGCACAAGACATAGCAATATCAATTTGGAAATACTGGAACACACTGAAGTATTATAAATCATCATGACCAGTTTATTACACAGCGGAAGTGAGGAATAATGATCTGTTATAGCTTCTCCTTCCCATCTCTGGAGAGCACAAGCTGAAGCTATTTTTAAGTGGTTCAATGCACTTAAAAATTGCTAACCTAGCATTGGTAACTTGGTGTCTCTAAAGAAAGTCAAAGAAAAGGTTCCAATTAATTTTTAAATAGGAGGAAATATAAGTAGTATATTTAAAGCCTATAATCTACAAATGTTTGAACAGGCTTCTAATCAAATATGGAGAATCTATATTTATGGGGAGTACTACGTGCCAGTTCCTCCCAGTAGCCCTTCATTAAACAAGAGGTCATGCACATTTCTAATTCACTCAGCTTGAAAATGAATCGTAAGATTAAATGGCAATAAACTAAGGTAACTTTCCCACTATGCAGATATATGTTTGATGATTCGAAGAACAGGTGCACTTGCCACTGCTTAATGAGAAAGTCGCCTTTCTCCCTGACAAGAAAAGCATCTGTAAAAGGTTTCCGATTCCCAAAAGTATATTTCTAGATTTACATGTTCTTCTATTCTGAACTGCCATTGGGAATCTCTTGGCTAACATTAGGAACAAACTGAAAAGGAAACACATTCTGAATTTTTTTCAATGTATTACATAAAAGAATAAAATGGAAGGAAAATTATCAAAATGTGGTTTCTTACCCACTGGAAAAAACATTCAATCTCATCACTGAGTAAATTGTTAATTCTTAGAGTTCTATAGGCTCTGTATTTTCTAATAGCTCACTGGAAAATACGCCACTTAAAGCAGATTTTTGGTTTTGGTGTTGATGGTTAGACAAACAATAATTGTTCCCCCTAAGTTTTCTTTAGATACTGGCCAAATTATGCCAAAATTAAGTTATGATGAATATAAAAGGTGAAGAAGCATTTTTTAGTCTGGATTTTCTCAGTTCAGATCCTCACATGAAAGCAGAAAATTAATGCAGGGACTGTTTAGAGTATTTGAAAAGGCTTTATATGCCCATCTTTATTCATATATAATCACTAACTTCTATATAGTTCAGGTTTACATTATTGGAGCTAATCCAAATATACAAAGAGCTGTGCATTTAATCTTCTCTACTTGAGTGCATTCAGATTAAGGGATGTTTCTCCTGTCCCCACCATCTACACTAATAAAGTATTTATACAACAGCAAGAATTGAAATGGGGCCACGTTTTATGTATTTCTAACCCTTTCAGCACATAACACAATTATACTGTCTTTAATAAGCTTTGAGAGTTTTGTGTTTTTTTTTTACTGCATACAACTATATGACATGGAGTAATGTTGTGACTAACATAAGTAATTTCTTATGACTAAATTGGAGTTTATTTCAAAGAGATAATATTCTTATTCATTCTATTGAAATAGAAGTTACTTTGGGCTCTTTTATTTGGTTTATTTATCCAGATATCTAACATATGTTTTATTTTCTTTGGTTTGAGTTTTTTTGGAGGCGGGTCGGAGGTGATGATAGCCCATTGACTAAATCTTTTGCTTCATAGAATATTTTGTGTTACAAAACCTAGAGAAACTCTTATTTGCAGAGCATGCACAGACAATTTAGGCAATCAAAATTAGTTTTTAAAAAGTATGTATGAATGATATGAAACTTCCCAGATAATTGTACATTCTCATTTTCTTTTTGACTATATAATATACAATTTAACATGTTCCCAATACAGCTGTTACAGTTAAGACATGCCCATGAATCTACAAAGGAAAGGACAAAAAGAAATTAAAATAGAAATTGAGCCTATTCGCCTATAAAATGAATTACTTAAAAGGAGCCCAACAATGGAAACACACACACACACACACACACACACACACACACACACACACACACACCCTTATTTTCAAAAGGATCTATATCTATATATCTTTATAAATGTAGGAAACACTGGCCTTGGTGACATCATAGAACATGAGAACCTCATTGCTGCCTTAAGGCATTTCCTATCGCTGGTACCACCCAGGATCACTCTTCCTCCAAATCTTTCCCCAGCTGGTTTTCTTAGTTCATTCAGAGCTCAGCTCAACTACCAAGTTCTCATCCATGTCCTTTTCTGCTCACCCCACCTGTCCCCCTCCTCCTTCAAATACCACCTGCCCCCCACAAATCGTCACACTCAATCCTCTCTTCCCTTATCTTCACTTCATTGCATTTAGGATTTCCAAAAGATCATCCCTTCTGTTTGTTTCTGCTGATTGAATGTAAGAGCTCTGTGAGAGCAGGTTTATTTCCTGTTTGCTGCATATGACCCACACCTGGCACATCTGGCAGAGAGCAGGTGCATTATAAACACTTATTTTAAAAATGAAACATTTGAGAGAGCTAATCCCAAATGACTTGCCCAGTAGATTCTCTAATCTTTCCTAATAAAACATCTTTATTGGAATCTTTCCCATCTTAATGAGAAAGTACCTCACCTTGAACACCCCTAAGCTTACCCATTAACACACACCTCCTAAGCACAAACCTTGGATTCCAGGTCTTTTACCATCCTTTGAATTCCTCACTTACTGCCTCACTAACAATCAAACTTTCAATGACCTATCAAGTTATCATGTTTATTTACCCAACTAAATGCTTCTTAAATTGGCTAATATTGTCTCCCCATTCATTCTCCTTACTGGGATCTATCTTCTACTTTGAAACACCAAAATCTTAGCCTGTCTACTCCAAATTAAATTTTACTCAGAGTTTTGAAGAGTGAACATTTTTAACTGGAGGTTTTTGCATTGAGTGGTTAAGATTTTATTTAATCAGCTTTTAATGGAAACACCAATTCTGGTGGAGGAGGTTATATTTTCTATAGTTGCTCATTGATTGAGATATTGGGATTAGAAATGTCAAACTAATAATATTTCTTAATAAACTTTACTGTCTTCCCACATAATCTTATTTATTTATAGTTCAACATTTTATGCATTACCACACCGTGGTATAATTGAAAGAAATCTCTTACCAGAATTAATGTAGTCAACTTTGTAAACCTTATTTTCTCCCCTATAATTTGAGGGAAAATATCTAACTAATAGGATTATTGCGGTAACTAAAACTAAAGTAATACACATAATCAGCCTAGCCCAATACCTGGCATGAAGTAGGAGGTATGGGGTATTCAATAATTTTCTCTAGATTTTGCTGCAATAATAGCCCCCAAATTTCACTGACATACAAGAACAAATATTTATTTCTTGCTCAGGTTACATGTTGGCTGCAACTCTTCTGCACGTATTTTTCTCATTCTGTCCAACGGAATGGCCACTATCTGTGACATGCTGTTCTTACGGCAGAGGGGGGAAAACGCAGGAGGGCTTTCAAAGCTTCTCCTCAGAACTGTACATCCCACACACTTTTTGTTGGCCAAGACAACTCACATAACTAAGTTTGTTGTCCAGTGGGAATATATCTTTCCCCATGTCCCCACCCCATACAGCAATATAAGTCACATGGCAACACACATGGAAAGAAGAATTGGGCACAGTAATAAAATCTACCACACCATCCCGCCCCCTTCGATTAATCAGCGACGTGGATTAATAACATTTCACAATCGCTCCCTCACCGGCCAAGTAGATATGAAAACAGGAAACTCTGTCCAAAAGTAGATATATTCATTATGAATGTGCCTTAAGTGGCTTACAAGAACTCAAACAGTAGTCAGATCAGTGATCCACCTTGAAGTTCAAGACCCAGCAGGCTCTCCCACCATACTCTGATATTCATGTACTCTTTGAAATACAAATTTGAAAGTTAACGATTCTTCTGAGCTCTTCAGCCAGTACCAGGGAAGTTCATTATCCAGCGGTACTCCCCTGTTCCTGGGCCAGCAGTATCAGCGTCACCTGGGAACTTGTCAGAAATGAAAGATTTCAGGCTCCACCCCAGACCTGCTGAATCTGAAACTCCAGGTAATTCTGATGTACATTAAGGCTTGAGAACCACTGCTTTGTCATTAACAGCAATTATCAGATGTAAAAACAATATTACCAGGTGACATTAAACTGAAGGCTGAATTTAGTCTGTGACTCAGAAGTTGCCCTTTTCTAAATCAATATTTTAGAAGAGCAGCATTTTTACTTCCAAACTTGAAAACCTGACAGTCTGTTTTAAGAAAAACTAAGCTCAAGGAAGAAAATAATGCATTTTCCTCCCAAAATTATTTTTCAGTGGAGATAAAAGCCGTATAAATAGATCCACATTATTGTGTATACCATCCATAGAACCCATATGATTATGTACAGTGTGTATTATTTTTTATTGTTGAGTATTATTTCATTTTATGAATTACCACCATTTACTCACCCATAAGTATTTTTTGCAGATATTTATTTTGGATTAACACCTAAGTGGCATAGAGTTACTTTTTCCAAATTAGGTGTTCCATTTTATACTCCTAACAGCAATGTATGAGAGTTCCAGGCTTTACATCCTCACCAACATCTGGTGTTTTTAGTCTCTTCAATTCCATCTATCCTATTGGTTGTACAGGGGTAACTCACTGGGGTTTTCATTAACATTTCCCTGATAATGATGTTGAATACTTTTCCATATGGTTATGCCAAGCATATGTCTTCTTTTGTGAAGTCTCATCAAGTCTTTTTACTATGTAATTGAGTTGTTTATCTTTATTACAGAGCAATAAAAGATGCTTATACATTTTAAATACAAATAAGTTATTGTCAGACATATGTATTGAGAATATGTTATCCTATGTGTGATTTTCTTTTTCTTTTTATTAATAGTGTCTTTTGATAACTAGAAGTTTATTATTTTTATTATGAGGCAGTTCAATTTATCAATATTTATTTTATGGTTTTTGTTCTTGCATCCCCTATAAAAATCTCAGCCTAACCCAAGGTCACTAAAATACCGTCTCATGTTCTCTTCTAGAAACTGGCTGTTTTAGCTTTTACATTTGATTATGTATGGTGTCCAATGATTCTTTTTCATACATTTATTCCATTGTTCCAGCACCATTTGTTGAAAGGTTTCCTTTCCTCATTGGCTCACCTTGATGGCCAGCTGTACCTATGCTGTAATTAGTTACTTTGACATCTCTTAGCACTCTTGCAATATTTCAGTGTGACCTAGGATAGTATGATGTGTGTGATAAATGTTTGCAATTTTCTCCTGCAGTTTCTCTTTGTGGGTGTCTGAAAATATATCTAACAACCTCATTAAATGATTTTCATCATTGAAAGAATTATAAGGTATATATATATATATATATACTTAACTTCTACGTATTAGTTTTACCTAACAAGAAAAAACACTGGGCAACTCCACATCTCTATTTCTTTTCATTTGTAAAGAAACCCTAACTAAATATAAAATCATAGTAAATTGGCCTAAAGTGAAAATGAGTACTAGTGGATAATTACAGCAATCAAAGGATTTCTCTTGATATTTACAGATTATATAATGATATATGTTTAGCCATTTGTGGTCAAATATAATTTCATGAAACACAGGCTCTGTGAGATGTTTTGTGGGGAGAAAAGTTCTAGGATCAATTAAAATTTTAGGAGATATTGGGTTGGAGAGAGTTGAGGAGTGTCCTTACTGTGGGATGCATCAGTGCCTTTAGCAAAGTCATGGTCGTTGTGTATTTCTAAAGAGGACAGAGTAATCCACAGAGGGACAATAAGAATAACTCCAGAACAAGCATAGCGACAGTCAAATTCAGAAAAACACATGCTTCTAAAAACTTCTTTAGCCCTACAAGATTTTTTTTCTTTGTTGATTGCAATAAGAGATATAGCTTCAATTTTTTAAAAAAAGCCATGCAGAAGAGCTAAGATAAAAGGCAGCTGGGTGAGAATGGGAGAAGAACACAGAAAGTCAAGCACATTTGTAACACTAAAGTCTCTAATGAAAACAATAAAGGGCAATACTTGCAAGGGGGGATCAGTTTAATCAGTGGTTCGGAATAGAAACTTGACAATATTTCCAAAAATGCCTAGGAAATGAATAAAGACAAAATTACTAGAAGATGATGCTGGCTGTAGGACAACCCAATCTAAGAATCATGGGTCTTCCTAGGAAGAATCAAATACAACGGTACAGAAGCGATATTGAAGAAATCATTGACAAAGGCATTTTGACCCCAAATCAGATCTCAGATTGAAGCTACAAACGATTCACCATACTCCATGGAAAGAGCAATTGAAAGAGATTCACTTAATGATAGAATTTAAATATACAGATGCGAAATAAATGTAGATCACCTACAAAGGAGCAGATTTATTATAATTAAAATATCAGAAGGAAATGGAACATTTAGAGATAAAATGTTATCACTCAAGGTAATGATTTCTAAAGGGAACTTGATGTTTAGGTTTGGGGGCAATAGAAAAATAATCTTAGATATTCAAGGTTTTGAGAAATAAACTACCCAAAGAAAATTCTTTGGGACTTCCCTGGTGGCGCAGTGGTTAAGAATCCGCCTGCCAATGCAGGGGACACGGGTTTGAGCCCTGATCCGGGAAGATCTCACATGCCGTGGAGCAACTAAGCCTGTGCAACACAACTACTGAGCCTGTGCTCTAGAGCCCACGAGCCACAACTACTGAAGCTTGCGTGCCTGGAGCCCATGCTCTGCAACAAGAGAAGCCACCGCAATGAGAAGCCCACGTACCACAACGAGAAGTAGCCCCCGCTCGGTGCAACTAGAGAAAGCCTCTGTGCAGCAGCGAAGACCCAACACAGCCAAAAATAAATAATAAATAAATTTTTTTTAAAAAGAAGAAAATTATTTAAGAATTTACTTCAAAGAGAATAACAGAGAAATGTGAATAAAAGGTATCAAAAATATGGGAGAAGGGGAACATGGGACTGGTTATAAGCACTGTAATCATTACTTATAGTAGTTAGATTTAATGACCATTACAGCTCAATGAAAATGTCAAAAATAGTGCTTGAGCTGGGTGCTTTGTGACCACCTAGAGGGGTGGGATAGGGAGGGTGGGAGGGAGACGCAGAGGGAGGGGATATGGGGACATATGTATACGTATAGCTGATTCACTTTGTTATACCACAGCAACTAACACAACAATGTAAAGCAATTATACTCCAATAAAGATGTTAAAAAAAAATAGTGCTTGAAACAGAAGCACTATGAAATAGTCGTAATTTAATTGTATTTAATGAGTTCTAAAATCCAAAGTTATAATAATAATTTCCTGTGAGTAAAGATGAGAGGAAAATAAAATGAAGTTAAATCTTTCATTTTCAATAGATGACAGGCACATGATACCATTTACTTGGAGACCTTGATAATTGCAAAAATTTATACTATGTTTTTTTTTTTTTAATGTATTTTATTTATTTATGGCTGTGTTGGGTCTTCGTTTCTGTGCGAGGGCTTTCTCCAGCTGCGGCAAGCGGGCGCCCCCCCTCATCACGGTGCGCGGGCCTCTCACCATCGCGGCCTCTCCTGCTGCAGAGCACAGGCTCCAGACGTGCAGGCTCAGCAATTGTGGCTCACGGGCCCAGCCGCTCCGCGGCACGTGGGATCCTCCCAGACCAGGGCTCGAACCCGTGTCCCCTGCATTGGCAGGCAGATTCCCAACCACTGCGCCACCAGGGAAGCCCCATACTATGTTTTAAAAATAATATAAGGTAACCATTCAGAGACATAAAATCAGATATATTTGCAAAGCATTGGAGATTCAAACTTATATAATGTGTTTCACACCAGCATAGAAACAAAACTCAGAAAATAAAAAATGGCATGAAAAAAGTATAAAACAAGTTGGCAGGAATACAATCAAATATATCAGGATAATAAACGCAAATAGTTTAATCGCCACCCTCTTAAAAGATTCAGAGATTACATAAGAGACAAACAAAATCAAATATCCAAATATGTGATACTCACAAAAGACAAATCTGACTAAGAAGAATGAAGAAGAATAAAAGTAAAAGCGTTGGCAAAGATTTATCAAGCATGTAGAAAGAACAGATAGTAACATAAATTTCAGATCTAGCAGAATTTAAAATAAAACAACTAAACAAACAAGGTCATATGATTTTGTTCTTTTATAATTTGAAAGTTAAGGAATACATGAAGTCGTGAATTTTTTTGTTCACATCATGCTTCATCAATACGTATGACATAAAAACTGCTAGAAATAAAATGAGAAATTGATTATTGTTATGGGAAATTTAGTACACTATTTTCCATCTTGGATAGATTAAATCTAAACAGGATCGTACAGGATCTGAACAAAATCATCAATAGGGCTAATTTATTAAATATGACAACTTTCTTTAAACTATCCATAGAACATTTACCAAAATTGGTTATATACATCATATACCAGATCCCATAAAAATCGTTAAAATATTCCAAACATGGTTTCTCTAAGCTATATTATGTGATCATAATGCCATAAAGCTAGAAAGAAATAACCCCCCAAAAAAAGGTAAATGAAGGAGAAATTCTACAACTCAGACTACACTTTGAGAAGCAGTGAACATGAAAGTAAACCATAAAACCTATCACAGAAATTAGTGAAACAGAAAACTCCACAATTAATCCTCATTTAATCCTAACAAGAGTTTTACCTTTACTTGCAGACAAGATAAAGGAGAATCAGAAAGGTTAAGTGACCTCTGCTAAACGGCAGCCTGAAACTGGCCAAACCAGCACTTCAACTCAGATCTTGTCTACTATTCCAGGTAAATTTTCAAGATACCCCATTGGCTCCCTACTGAGTAAACTAAGATCATAATTGGAAAGCATTTAATTAGCCAATCCCTTGATTCTAAGACTTTTCTTTAAAAGTTTTCTGAAATTAGGATGAATCTTGAAATGATTTCTTTTGAAAGTGATGTACTTTCATTGCCTGAGAAAAGGCAAATTAACATCAATAGAAAATATCTGATTAGCTTTCCTCCACAATTGAATTAACTTTAATAAGAATGTGTGTGGCTGGATTTTAATTTAAATTCAAATCCTTCATTTGTATTTTAAAAATCTTTCCAAAGCATTGAAATGCAAGAAAGCTATTGTGCATGTGGAAAAACTGCCACAAGCAAAGCAAAAATCAATGCAGTTAAAGGCAGTAGAAATTGCCGGGTTTCCTGGAGTAGATGGTACTTTTAAAAACTAGGTGATTTGCTGTCCAGGAGAAACTAACAACACTGTAAATCAACTATACTCCAATAAAAATTAATTAAAAAAAAAAAACTAGGTGAGAGAGATGGGACTGATTCTTCAAAAGGACCATCACTCAAGTACTAACACCAGTCAGTGACTAACTTTTAAGGTCAGCTCCTTGTCTTGGAGAAAGCTGTTATTCACTTACAATCACTTTTTTAAAAAATTGAAATGCCCACAAAATTCTGTTATTCTTTTTTGCACCATGAAACTAGAGTGTCATTTTCAAAATGCTTAAAAGATCAAGGATTATAGGAAAGGCTATAAAAATGTATGGGTTATAATGATACATCTTTTAAAATAGCAAAAAAGTTATGAAGCATTTGTAGGCACTATTTATGAAGAAGGTTTAGATTTGTGGATAATAAAATTGATAAATATTTGTTAATTTTAATTTTTTTAATGTGTACATTTTATATAACATTTCTACTCCCCAAACCATTATTTACATACTGCCAGTCATTGGTCTGCTTCATCACTGAATGTCTTAAATCTAGAAAATAGGTTATGCTAGGCATATCAGGATGTAAGCACCTCTTCTGGACCACCACTGTCCCTTTTTAGACAACTATCAACAGCAAGGAAATTGATATCCATCTTTTTCTACCTGTTTCTGAAGTTTCAATTTGTGGTTATTTCATTGAACACTCCAACTCAAATTTACTCTATTAGGATGGTGATATTAAAGCTGACAGGAGCTTTAATCATCACAGAGCCTGAAATATCAGTTTCATTTCTACTGACTGTTCAAATAATTAAAGTTAAACAAACATAATATTATGAAAGATGATGAAAATAATTAGGCTTATTTTTCAGGATGTGCACATACCACCTTTAGTTTCTGATATTTAATGTTACTTCTAGGGTCTGTGCAAAATACTGAATAGAAATACTACCCCATGATGAAAAACCATTTAAAGTATATTTCCTGGCCTCTCCAATAATTAATGCAATCTTTCAAAATTAAAAAAAAGTGACCTCCTTTTTAAACATTAATTTGTCAAATGCTTAAATATCAACCTTACTTTGTTGCGTGTGGAGAAAGCATTTCAGACTGTAAAGGTTAAGTATATTACTAGCGTATTTCAGTTACAAATTTCAATTTCTTGTACAAATTTACCGTCCAGCTTAGAAGAGGCCAGCACACCTTAGTCAGTAATTTGGTTCCATCAGGTCTAAATGCAGGCCCTCATAATGACCTTACAAATGTGTTTCCAGCGGGAGGGAGTATAGTGCCGAGACAGGAAGTAGAATGATCAAGAATCAAAAGATGTCACGTGGTGCCAGGAGAGGAAATGATTTTAAAAATAGGCTTGGGTACCTCAATACATCTTCCTGAATTTATTATCATTAATTTCTTTTAGGGTTTCATAGGGATACTTCGTAGGGCACTCTTTTGCCCCTTGTCATTGAAACTAGAAGAATCATTTTCCCGCCATGCTCGGAGAAAAGTCTCAGCCTCGAGGCACTGCTGTAATCTGTCACAGATTCTCCAAAGCAGGCGTCATCAGTCACCCAGACACCCTAAACCCTTCCTCTCCAAAGCAGGCGTCATCACTCACCCAGACATCCTAAACCCTTCCTCTCCTAAACAGAAGCAAAACAGGTTGGCAGACCTGTAAGAAAGGAACAAGGCAGCCCTTATGAATCCTTGTGGTGAATACCAATCACCTGGGGATGGCATTCCAATGTAGATTCTGATTAAGTAGGTCTGGGGTGGGGTCTGGAATCCTGCACTTCTGATGAGCTCCCAGATGGTGTGATGCTGATACTGCTGGCCCAAAGACCACACTTTGAACAGCAAAGGTACAGTGGCTGAGGCCTGGTGAGTCAAAATCCCACCGTTTATCTGATATGAGATCTTGCACAAGTCATTCTTCTGAGTGTAATTTCTTCCTGGGTAGAATGAGAATATCCACTGAGTTATTTTTTTAAATGTTATACGATTAATGATAAATTTATGTGAAGTCCTTGGCTCGGTGTCTAACATATTGTAAATGCTCAATAAAAGTTAACTATTACTATGGTTGGATATGAATACAGAGTTGGGCCAGATGAGCTCTTTTTTTTTCTTGGCTTTGCACAAGATAAAAACCTTTATTTACAAATATTCTATTCCTTTAAATATATATATATATATATATATATATATATATATGTATATGTGTGTATATATATATATATATATATATATATATATACTGAGAATAGGATTTGGATAAAATATGATAAAATCACAGGAAGCAAAGGCAACTTCTGATAAAACCAAGGAGAAATTGGTGACATCCAGAAAATCAAAACCAGTTATAACAGTTACAAAAGGGTTAGGGCAAATAGATTGTAGGAGAACAAACCACACCAAATTTCTCTTGAACCCTCTACCCAGTATTTTTGACCCATAAGTTAATAGCCAGCTCAGAAATTTCAAGTTATATAGAGTCTTATTTCTACCCACTTCACATAACGGTGAAATCATTTATTTAATAAATACAAGATCAGAGAAAGCGATTGTCTCCCTTCAGAGAATACTGTCATAGAGTTATCTAGCCCTACAGGTAACCCTCGAACCACAGATGAAATGGTGTTATCCCCTGAAATCAAATGAAATCTGTCATCTCATGGGTTACTACCCAGCTGAATTTTCATTGTCAAAGCAAAGACGTATTCAGTCTTAACTGGTAGGAATATAACTAATTTAGAATTTTAGAAGGTGCATAATCAAGAATCCACCCGTTTATAACTAAGCGCTTCTTCCAAGTCTGCACCAAGACTGTTTACTGAGTCAGTCTGCACACTGCAGGATATAGTCACCTTCTGTCACTTTGTGACATCAGTTCTCCATCAGGCACAATGATGATTAAATCTACCACCTTTCATTTGGTAAAACAGGAAAGCTAATCACAAGAGCTGCTATTGTGTCACAGAAAAAAACAACTCCGGCTTTAAAAAATAAATACACTGCCCCTGCCTCTACATTTATCTATCAGCAGGGGACCGTTATGGGGTGACAACATTCTGTTCCAGAAGCATTCTCTCTGAATAATTACCTGCTTCTTCTCTCTGTGGACTGATGTACCGGCAGCTCTTTTAATCTGGTATATGGCAGGATGCACAGACTGCACCTTATTACTATAAAAAAAGATGCCTTCTCCACCCCTTACAAAAATGAGGGTAACTGTTAGCGACATCGTGAACTGGCTGCAGTTCAGTTCATTTACAGCCTGCTGATGGGGAGGGTTTCCCTTCCCTTCCTGAACCACTTATCAACAAAGGAATCTGTGGGTGGCTCCAGCTGGTTGCAGCGACCAGGATTTGAAGGCAGAGGAAATCCTTGATGCAGGGCTCTCCTGCCTGATTCTCAGTAGAGTCACTGATTTAAGAGGAATAAAATGCAGAGCGGCTTCAAGCCACATGTCAGTACTGGACACAAACGCTCATTCTTATCCTTTTGATTTTATTCTTCCTCGGCTTTTGGTCTCAATCCATGACCAACCCCAGGTGAATCTATAATCCTGAGCCCTCCTCACTCTTCTTGCACAGACACTTACTTCGCTTTCTTTTGGAGTGACAGTCTATTTTTAAAATAATTTCAGGTGAACACTGAAAGGCTCAGAGCAGGGAAAATAAAATGCACTGTAGTTATTGGAGCATAGAATATAAATGTTTGCCTAGACTGGAGATGAATTCAGGAAGAAATGGTGTTTGCTTTCATTAAAGCAAAGGTTTTCGCATTTGAACAACAACAGCAACAAGAAACCAGCAGAAACATTTTATGCCAAATGAAATCATTAATAGATCCTTACTAAATAAAACATATATAAGTGAAATTTACCTGGAAGAAGCGAGGGGTAGAGCCAGCCAAAGAGCAACAAATCCAGATTTTTCTCTCTCCAAAGTAACCTTTCCAGGATCCCTCCAGGATATCTCTAGGAGCCCTGGGGACTCTGGGCCACCCTGTCTGTACACATGACTGCTCTGAATGAACACAAGCCTCCGTATATATTGCTATTTTCAGTAGACCGCAGAGGGGCATGTTTAATCAATCTAATGGGATTTATGAAATTTGTTCCATTAGTCGTTTTATGCAATGGGGTATTTTGAAATGAGATTTAAAACAGACTCAAAAGGCTAGAGTATATATTCAAAAAAGTAATATTTCATTCCTTTAAAATATTCTACATTCTCAATTGGTGCAGCCACTATGGAAAACAGTATGGAGGTTCCTCAAAAAACTATAAACAGAATTACCATATGATCCAGTGAAATTTACCTGGAAGAAGCAAGGGGTAGGAGTAGTCAAAGAGCAACAAATTCAGATTTATGTCCACTTCTGTGCGTAAACCTGAACAAAACTCTAATTCAAAAAGATACATGCACCCCTACGTTCATAGCAGCACTTTTCATTATAGCCAAGACATGGAAACAACCTAAATGACCATCGATAGATGAATGGATAAAGAGGATGTGGTACACATATAGAATGAAATACTACTCAGCCATAAAAAGGAGTGAAATAATGTAATTTGCAGCAACATGGATGGACCTAGAGATTATCATACTAAGCGAAGTAAGTCAGAAAGAGAAAGACAAATGCAATATGATATCATTTATATGTGGAATCTAAAATATGACACAAATGAACCTACCTATGAAACAGAAACAGACTCACAGACATAGAGAACAGACTTGTGGTTGCCAAAGGGGATGGAGTGGGAGATCAGGGTTAGCAGATGTAAGTTATTATACATAGAATGGATAAACAACAAGGTTCTAGTGTATAGCATGGGGGAACTATATTCAATATCCTGTGATAAACCATAATGGAAAAGAATATAAAAAAGTATATATATATATATGTATAACTGAATCACTTTGCTGTATAGCAGAAATTAACACATTTTAAATCAACTATACTTCAATAAAAAATAAAAATAAACTGTTCTACATTCAGACTATTCATTAGACTGCCCTGATGATCTCACCCAACATGAAGGAGAAAGTTCTTATGTTAATTGTCTGTTTTAAAATCTTGCATCTCCCCTTAGATGCATGCAATGTGAAGGTTAAGTGTGATTGCAATGATTTTCTTTACATCTTTGGAACTACAATGACTCACAGCTGAACTCATTACCTGTCCTCAGATGAAAGTCAACAGGAGACTTAGGTTTTATAATTTTATAGGATCATATTGTCAGGAATCTGTGCGGAACCATACCTGAAGGAGTAACTAAATGCATTTATATGCCTTTTATAAAGATAATGACATAATGTTTCTCTATGTGGAATGAGAAATAAAATAGAACTCTGCATTAGGTATTTGGAAAGAAATAAGAAAAGAATTTCAGTATAAGAAAATATGAGATGATTCAATAAACAAACTTTTTTTTAGAGAAACCAGTAGGTAGTTAACACCCTAGAATAATTTAAGAGGTAATCTCTAAAAATTTCTTACAGATTGTTGATCATATGCTAAACATTAGATCACTATATCATAGGGTCAAGTTAAATTGATAAACAACAGGTTGCATTATTGTATTAATTTTTTAAGTTTTCTTCAAATTTGTGATGAGGTATTTTTAATAGCAAAGATTAAAACACACAAGTTAAATGGAGAATTAAATCCATCTTAATAATGTTAATATCAGTGACATAGAAATTACCTATTATTAACAAATTAAAATTTTTTTCATCTGTCTGCAAAATGTACATATAATCTACTGTCAATTAGAGAAAAAATCATAAATAATGGAAAATTCCCATATTATTGCTAATTGACTTTAGAATTAAGTCACAAGTATAGGAAAATACACACACATACACACACACACCAACCTCATTCTAGATTCAATTTTTCTTTTCCCTTCCAGATCAGTGCCAGGAATATAGAACTAAACCCATGGGAAGAAGGCCCTGTATTCACTGAAATAAACATTTTCCATTCATGGTTCTCTAACAACTTAGGAACTCACGTTTAGAACGAAGTCTTATTTTTGTTTTTCGCAGATGATTTTTTAAAATTGAAGTATAGTTGATTTACAACGTTTCAGGTGTACAGCAAAGTGATTCAGTTATACATCTAAGAACCAATTCTTTAATTACTTGTACATGATCATTTATTTAAAGGAGAAAACACTGGATTCGTCTGTGCATTCACTTAGTCATTTATTTCACAATCATTGCTCTTTACTCTCAGCCAAGTACTTCTTGATGCTAGAATCTAGAAACACAAAGAAAAACATGGCTACTCAAGGAGACAACAATAAGAGAGACCAATGGAAACAAATAGTTACAGTAAAGTAGTGTAGTTGCAAAAATAAAAGTGTACACAGGGTTAGCTGTAGCATGGAGAAGGATATGATCACAGCTACATGCGAGGTTTGATTTACCCCAACAGATGATGTGTCCGTGGATATCCTAGGCAGAGAGAAGGACACACACACAAGAACCTGGACTAGAATAGTACTGATGAAAATAGAAATAACAGAATTTATACTGACAGAGAGAGACAGTTGTTATTAGCTTTGTAGAGATAAATAATAATTTATTTAATAAATATTTATTATTTATTAAATAATATATATGCATTAACAATACGACCATTATGAGGTCATGAGACTATTAAATGAAATATATCAAGCATCTAGCACAGTGCCCAGCACATAGTAAATACTCATCAAATGTGAACTACTATTACTCATTAAATATTCAATATAATATTGGATGCACTGCATTAGAACAAAAATTGAATCATACAGATTTTTGCATATGGGGAAAGGTTAATTCAATCAATACTTAAGCTTCTAGTACATTCCTAGGCTCTGTGCAGGCAAAGGAAACAAAAGAAATAAAAAATATAACCCCTATCTGCTACAGCCATGTGTGTGTGTTTACACACACACATACACACCACTAGCTTCAATCTAGTAAAACATTTTCTCCCATTTCTTCTTCTTCTGTTACATCTCTTTATCCCCAAGCAGCCCAGGCCCTTGACCTGAGGGTGCACATCTTCACTTAAATCTGTGCTGCCTCTGGTTGATTGCCTTGTCTGATCCAGGCTTTGGGGATAATCCACCAAAGTTTTCCACTTCCTGATTTCAATTATCCCCTCAAACCTGAATTTGTCATGACCAACAGTCTTACTCCCTTTTGACGAAGATAAAGGTCTGCTTTTTCCCCCCAGAGAAGTCGTAGAGAGTAAAAGAGTTTTGAAAAAGCTTTCTTTTCGTATTATCTTCGTATCAATGCGTTAAGACTCTGAAAATCTCCAGTCTCCGAAGTCTTGTGAAGAGATGGACAAGAGCATTTTAAAGGTGGAATAAAGGCTCTAGAGTGTGGGAACACTTTTCAATGAGTATGCAAAGCTCGTTTTAGGCTTAGCATCAATCTGGGCTGGATCAACTTCCTTATCTCTTCTTAAGTGAGGGGAAAAAATAGAAGGGCTCTAACTCTGAATTTCCATCACCTAAAATCTAGCTTTTTATGGGCTGTGAAACCAAGACTCAAGGTCATGATTATATTTTGCTGGAAGATCTTGATGTCTGTAAGGGGTTCAGGAGCGAACTGGCATCCTGCATGACAAATAAACAAAAACAGAAATACTGAGGCTTCAGGCTATACACTCCCAGATTTTTTAAAAATGTATTTGGAAGCTGATAAGTGAGAAACAGTTCCAATACCACGCACGCCCAGGGAGTGGAAAGATTCCTGGGCTGGAAGCATCTACTTGTAGAGAACTATCTAAACAGATACTTTCCTGTTAATAGTTCAGAAGATTATTTATGATATTAACATCATGAAACAGCTGTCAGGCCACAAAGATGTCAACAGTCTCTTGGGAAGCATCATCAACAGTTACAGGTGGCCTTCATCTTTTATAGTGATATAAAGAAGGGCTGAAGCCACAGCAAATGTTCTGCATTTGCAAATGATTTGCTTATTATTCTTTTGGAGACGAAAGCATAGAAAGTCAATGACAGGACGTAGAAACCCACTACTCCCTACTTTGGGTACAAGCCCCAAATATGTAGGGGTCCCTTCTACCGTGCTGGGGAGGACCCTAGTAATAGGTGACGTATATTTTTGAAAATTTCCAAAAAATAAGACATTTTCCCTGAATTAAGACCACGCTTTCTTTCTATTCCAACTTCCACTCAACCACACTTCCCCTCGTGTCAAGTGGTGCTTTGGGGATTCAGCCAGACCGAAGTTGAATCAAGGATACAGCGACTTTGGGATTAGTGGGGTAGAGTCATTTCCATGGCTTTTCAGGGTGTAGGAATGGCTTCTAGGAATACTAGGATTAGTATTGGGTCATGACAATGTAAGGCCAGAGATCAAGTCATAACAGTGATGCACTCCATAATGCCCAGCCCACCTTTGGCAACTTCCACATTAGGGAAGTTGAGAAGAAACAAGTTTTGATGTATACAGAGCCATTTACAGACGATGCATAAAGTTATAATTCTATCATATTCCGGACTTTGTAATGTTTGTGGTATTTGTCTGCTTTAAAAAAGAAGTATGTTGATTTCCCTTTTCATCCTAAATAAAAATTCACCTTAACTAATTTTGTTCTTGTAATTTTGAATTCATTTTATTAAAAAAGACTCCCAAAATGTAGGCCCTACAAAACTTGGATCTACTTACTTTAGATAATGATGTACGCCCAGAATTACAATATAGAAATAGGAAAAAAATTCAGACCATAATATTAAAATCGTATAATTGTGGTTCATGGGCCATTTAAGTAGAATAATGGATTAAATGATGAAATAAAGATGAATATTATGCTTGGCCAAAAGATCTTACTTAATACAGTATATAGCCATTAAAAACAATATATCCAGACTATATTACAACATGGAATAAACTGTAAAATCTCATATAATTACAAAAAGAAGGATATAAAGTTGTGTTTAAAAACTAGCTTCCATTATTTTAAAATGATGCAAGAGGAAAGTCAATGAGGAAATTATACTTTAACTAAGCTTTTTATGTTTATGCTGGTAGATGAAATACTAGCAGTAAAAGAAATACTTTTTTAACATTAGTTTTTTTCAGATTGTCTGTAAGAAGTCTAAAAAATTCACAGGAATACATAATTCACTCAGAAAAAAATTCTGATTTATATTCTAGTACCTAGGCCAAAGAATATTTCCATAGATCACTTTACTATCTAGATCACTAGTGATCCACAGATCACTGTTTTCTATCACTGTTATAACAAAATACCACAAACTCTGTGGCTAATAGCAACACAAAATGTATAACCTTATAGTTCTGGAGACCAGAAGTCTAAATGGATTTCACTAGGCTAAAATAAAGGCGTCAACAGAATTGTGTCCTTCTGGCTCTAAAGGCAAATATTTCCTTGTATTTGCAAATTTCTGGAGGCCAACCACATTCCTTGGCTCTTGGTCCCATCCCTCCATCTTCAAAGTCAGCAACAGAAGGTTAAGTTCCCATGTCACATCCCTCTGATTATGACTCCTCTTCTGTCTCCTCTTCCCCTTGTAAGAATCCTTGTGATTACACTGGACCAACGCAGAAAATCCACTATAATCTCCTGATTAGCAATCTTAATTCCATGTGCAACTTTTTCCCCTTTCCCACATAATCTAACATAATCACAGGTTCTAGGGATCAGGACATGAATGTCTCTGGGGGAGCATTACTCTGCCTACCACAATCATTAATGAATTGCCTAATCATGGCGTGCTGTCCTTAGGTTATGAATCTGAAAAATATGCTATATATCATCCTTGCTACACCAAGAAGGCTCTACATGTAATCAAAGATTCTCAAGACCAATACCAACCTGAAATGCAGTTGTAGCCAGTAAACATTGTTTTCTTGGCTCAGAAGGGCTCTTTGAAGTCTTAAAATCTTACATCTCACCACCCCAGCACTGCCCCCAAGTTGAACCAAGTTTAATACTCCATCAACCCCTTCTTTGGAAATATGAACTGGCTCAAAATTGATCATGGTTCCAAGCTAAGGTAATCCGCCAGTTATTTTTGTTTCTCCCTTGAACTGACAAGGCAAAGTCTCTTATTTTCCTCGGTCAGGGCACAGTAAAAATACAATCCTAGGTGATGCTAAAACCCATGACCCTCCTGCACGGAGAAAAATTCATCTGCAGTAGGCAAGATTAAGACCAAAATTCTGACAGAAGCAGAAATGTGTGTGCTGGGGGCAGTTGAGTGTGGACATGTGCCTACACACACACACACGTGTGTGTGTGTGTGAGGGAGAGAGAAAAGAGAGAAGGAGAGGGAAATCCCTTTTCCACTCCTCCTAAAGGTCATCTTTACCCCTGTCTTTCTCGGTTAGGTAAGCACATAACTCATTTGTTTGTTTCTGGTTGAACTGGGATTCTGCCATTTGCATCCAAATGACTCAATTAAAATAGATGTTGTATAATATTGTTATATCCTCAGCACTGTAATTAATGACAAGGGAATTAAAAACATAATCAAGAAAGCTAGACTTCTTTCAGGACATAAAAACCAAACAACTCTTAATATGTCCACAACTGGGGATCTCTCTTAAATGTGATCTGGCAGCGGTAATGCTCCACCTTTTTGTTACTGAGAGTCTCTGATCTACAGTAAGCATCAACCATGGTCTCGTGAACGCTTTCCAATGTATTGCCTACATTGAACAGATAATAGTCAATATTCTCATTATGCATCATTTCTCTCAGTGAAGCCAGTTTATACATAGAAATAAAGCCCTTGGACTCAACCAGAATCTAGAAGCAACATCAAAGTTAAAATAACAGCTACCCAAATTATTCCATTAAAGTAAATATTAGGGAGATCCTCCTTGTCATTTTATATTGTCAATGTAATTAATTGCATCGAATAAAGAAATGAATACATGAATGGAGATATGATGATGAGCAAACAGTTACAAGCCCAGGAGGTAGCGCCTGGATCATTCAAGATTAATAATCACAGAAGTTACTGCTGCTCCAAGACCTGGTTTTCTACCTACTCTACTGTTTCCTCAGGTTGCGTGCTCTGTCACACTGCTTGAAATTTTCTTTGATAATTTATCCCTGTCCCTCATATTTCTAAGACTCATACGGATATTAACTAGCCAAAGTTAAAACAGTAATAATATGACTGAATGTTGATTAGAAAGAAGTTTATAGACTGGCTAAATCTTAGTTTGGAGCCATGGAGGTATTGCAAAACACCAATTGTATTTCTGTATTATATTTTTATATATGGTAATAAAATTCCGAATAGAACTTGATTAGCATACAAATTAAATTTCCTTCTGTTCTTGTTCCTATACTCCTGTTATTTCTAGAATGGCAGGTTATACTCTTAGAGCATTCCGGACAGCAACATTTATTAATCAGAATGGACACCTGTCATGAGTAGAGACTAAAACCCAGAGCATTATAGAAGAAATGTCATTCTGTTCTGAGGGAAAAACAGGAACTTAATTTTTATTCTCTGCTTGAAATTTCATCTGTGTTTCCAATTATCCTAATAAGAAACTTCAGTGACAAATTCTCATGACTTAGAATAAAATGGTTTTGGGTTTGGTCCATCTTTTCGTTCCAAACTTGAATCTTGTGAACACATTTTTTCTTAAAAAGCCAAGACAACCTACTGAATGGGAGAAAATATCAATATTTGCAAATGATATGACCGATAAGGGGTTAATACCCCACATATATAAACAGCTCATACAACTCAACATCAAAAAACAAACAAACCAATTAAAAAATGGACAGAAAACCTGAGTAGACATTTTTCCAAAGAGGAAATGCAGATGGCCAACAGGCAGAGGAAAAGATGCACCACATCATTAATCATCAGAGAAATACAAATTAAAACCACAATGAGATATCACCTCACACCTGGTAGAATGGCTATCATCAAAAAGACCACAAATAACAAATGTTAGCAAAGATGCTAAGAAAAGGGAACCCTCATACACTTTTGGTGGGAATGTCAATTTGTACAGCCACTATGGAAAACAGTATGGAGGTTTCTCAAAAAATTAAAAACAGAGCTACCATATGATCCAGCAATTCCACTCCTGGGTATTTATCCCCCCAAAAAAACCTAAAACACTAATTCAAAAAGATACATGCACCCCAATGTTCATAGCAGCATTATTTACAATTGCCAAAATATGGAAGCAACCTAAGAGTCCATCAACAGATGAGTGGATAAAGAAGATGTGGGGGGTGTATGTGTATATATACACACACACACCCATATATATGCACACACACACACCCATATGTATACACACCCCCCCATATGTATACACACACACACCCAAATATATGCACACACACCCATATATATACACACACACACCCATATGTATGCACACACACCCATATATATATACACACATACACCCATATGTATACACACACACCCATATATATATACACACATACACCCATATGTATACACACACACCCATATATATATACACACATACACCCATATATTTGCACACACACACATATATATACACATACATACAACAGAATACTATTTAGCCGTAAAATAAGAAGTGAAATTTTGCCATTTGCAACAACAGGGATGGACTTGGAGAGTACTATGCTAAGTGAAACACGTTAGACAGAGAAAGACAAATACTGTATGTTGTTTATATGTGGAATCTAAAAAATAAAACTAACTTGTGAATATAACAAAAAAGAAACAGACTCACAGATATAGAGAACAAACTAGTGGTTACCAGTGGGGAGAGGGAAGGGAGGAGGGGCAAGACAGGAGTGGGGGATTAAGAGGTACAAACTACTATCTATAAAATAAATAAGCTACAAGGATATATGGTACAACATAGGGAATATAGCCAGTATTTTATAATAACTATAAATGGAATATAACCTTTAAAATTGTAAATCACTGTTGTACCCCCAAAACTTACATAATATTGTACATTGACTATACCTCAATAAAGAAGAAAAGAAGCCACATCATAAGTTGCAAATACAACTAGATATCACAAAGTATTTCTATATTTGATTACTATTTGGATAATTTACTAATTTAACTATTAAACTATACAATGTCTAGTTAAGGCACATCTACCTCAAAATACGTTCCTTAATAATCTACTGTAACATCTCTTTAAAAGTGTTTTGGTTTTATGCAATGGTTTCTAAATCACTTCCACCTTTTGTTGATATCATGCAGCCCTTTTATCAACAGAATCTGGTAAAAGAAGCCACAGACCCTCTCTTTATAAAAATATAAAAGGTATGTATAATATATTTGTGCTATTCTAAGAGGTGCTTATTGCCCTGGCACCCAACCATAAACCTCCGGAGTTGTGTGAATTTCAGGTTAAGAATCCTTGGGTATAGAATTCCAAGAATCCCTCATTACAATATAAATATTCTGGCTGAAAAAACACATCACACATTAGTTCTCAGAAAACAATCGGTGAAGCTTGAAAGCAGGTCTAGGCCTCTGGACAATTGAGGACCATGGAAGGATATTTTTGTGAAATGAGGTTTACCCCCCGCATTCATACCCAAATGCTTCGTAATTTCACTGGATCTATTTAAAAATACAGATTCTCACTCCCACCTCAGATATACAAAAACTGGGATGGAGCAATTCCCTGAACAAATATACCATCTTCTTTCATATTTCTGTGCCTCCTGATGGGACTTTCTGTTTTGAAAATTCTTTATCCCTTTCTCCAAGAGCATACCTTCCCCGTGCCCACCCACTGCCTCATTGCTTTCCCATCTATTCAATGGAAGCATCAGGCAAAGACACCACAGGACAGTAATTTTTCTACAACTCTTAAGCACTCCCTGAAGCCCTGTTTGCTCTGCGGGAAGTAGGGCAAAAGCAAAAGTGTCCGTCCTTCTGCTGCAGGGCGATGCCCATTACACAACTCTGCAGAGCAGGGATTCTACATGTGTCTGCATAGCAGAATCACCAGCGAGCTTTTAAAATCCCTGACGCCCAGGCCATCTCACAGACAAATTAAATCAGGTAGGAGCTCACATTGGTCCTTTAAAAATACTTCTTCAACAAATTCTAAGTCTCCTCTCTGGATTCTTTTTTTTTTTATTTAATTTTATGGCCACACCCCAAGGCATGTGGGATCTCATTTCCCAGACCAGGGATCGAACCTTCGCCCCCTGCATTGGAAGCGTGGAGCCTTAACCACTGGACCACCAGGGAAGTCCCTCCTCTCTGGATTCTTAAAGAACAAAGCCCACCCAACTTTGATCTCTTCCAGAAAATCTTCATTACTTGAGTCTGAAATTTGGTATAAACCTTTTTTTTTTTTTTCTGTTTTCCGGCCATCTTCCCTCAGTTCACATTTGACCCCTTTTCAGTACTCAGATCTGGCCAAGCAGGACTCCTCAGAGAGGGTTGCTGACCACCTTATCTGGAGCCGGTCCCACACCACGCCTTGGCCAAATTATCTTGATTTCCTTCTCCTAGCACTATCCAAAATTATGTTTTCTTGTTTAACTTCTCTGACCAAACTTACCACAAGCTCTCTGAGAGCCCTGACTTTGGCTGCCTTATTTATTATTCTATCCTAAGCTCCTAGACTGGTTCTAGGCACATAGTAGGATCCCAATAAATATATGTTGACTGTATGAATGAATTAACGAATGAATGAGTGAAGGAATATTGATCTTGTTTTCTCTCTTAAATTCTATGGCCTTGAGTTCAGCTGCTATGTCATCTGCTTAAACCCTTGCAATCCCTCACAACTGCATGTTGGTTTTAAAGTTAACAAAGCAATTTCCTATGTGCCATCTTAATCGCCCCTCACAACATTTTAGAGGGAACAGCCGTTATAATAATACTGTTTTTAGAGATAACAACTGAGGGTCCATAAAGCTAAAATACAACTTCCCAGGGCCACACAAACAATAAATGGGGTGAGCACATCTGCCCCGAGAGGCTTTCATAGGCCACATGGTCATCTCTTGAATTCCTGCCCCCACGGAGGCACACGCCCTGGGGATTGGAAAGTGACTGACTGGATGAGGCTATAGATGCTCAAAGGAAGCACAAGGATGGCAGCATCGTGTGCACCTCTCGACCCAAACAGGAAGCAGATGCCTGTCGAGAGTTTTCCCAGGGACCACACAAGTGAAGGATGGGAGTGACATTTGGGAACAGGGTTGAACAATGTCAGCATGTTCCAGCCCTGTCACACCTCCGTGCAGCCCCAAGACTTCAGGCCCCATACCCCATCCAGGATCTCATCTACTAATAATCCTTCCGGGCTTCTCTCTTTATGTCGCAGAATCATCCAGAATAGTGCCTTTAGAGTCAAGCATGAATTATACCTCTTGGGTTTTGCTACTGTCTCTTTATAATTACAGTAAACTACACTCAAGCGTATAAGTTCTGAGATCGTCTCACTGTTGTGACTATAATTTAATAGTAACATTAATGATACGCACTCTTCCAGCAAGTTAATCAAGTGAAACTGTGTGAGACACCTTTCTAGTCACCGTATACTCTATATCTGCTGGAGATCTTTTTTTTACATTTCTTTTAAGCTCCTTCAGTTAACTATTGTGCAACACAGGGCCTTAGGAAAAAATCCAGAGAAAGAAATCCTGGCAAATGATTTAATGTCCTTATAAAGAACTTTACATATGACCTCAAATATTTTCTGTTTCATCCTTGGGACCATTCAAACCTTAAACGGCTCATGACCGTACTATGCCAGACCATTTGGTAGTATTTACAAGCATCCACATGGCATGGATATTTTGAGCAGCAGAGAGGCCAAAATTATTTAGAAACTTAAATAAGAAGCCAAAGAATCTTGTCTTTCCTCCTTTATCCAAATGAAAGGCATCACATGAGAAATAAATATTTATGAAGAACCAAAATTTCATCCATCTTAACTGTTACACTGCAAATGAAAGGATTCCATAACTGAAGAATATATTAGTTTGTACCCAAAACAGTCACTTGGTAGAAAGCAGACTCTAGAAAACAGCTTGGCTAGTCACCTGATTCTCCTGAAGAGTAGTCAGCTAGCTAGTTAGCTATGCAAAACCAGAGACAAAGTCTGTCAAGAAGGTGAGTCATAAATGAAACACATGGGGCCCGTGAGAGCATACAGAATCTACGGATCCAAGTGAGTCAGAACACAGAGTCAAGTTCACTTGCTGCAGAGAGAAGTGAAGGAGAGGAAAAGTAGCCTGAAGAAGCTAAGTTCAAAGTCACCATTAAGGTAGCCTGTGACTTGCTGGATCATACACCTGGTTAGTGGCAGAGCCCAGACTCAGTCTAGGGTTTCTTAGCCCAAACCAATAACCCACTATCTTGCCTCACTACGACACAATGTCCTTTTGCCATTTAAAACATGCAGGTATGTGTACACATACCCGTTACAGATAATGTGACCCTCAAACTACCAATCCAACTGCTAAACTGCTGTCATTTTACTTTGCTAATATGAATGACTCAATAAAACAGCCACTTTAGTATTGTGTTTGTCTTCTCCTATTCCCTCAGTAGGTAAGCAAACATGATTGGAGGCATAGGAAAGAGGAAGAAAAGCACAGGAGAGGATGTTAGTGTACTTGCCTTGTGTATGGGAAGGTTGGATCTTGGTCACTTTAGTTACGTTAAACTTGGTATTTTAGCGATGACGCACTGGAACAGGCACTAAGCAAGGTTAATCTGGCATGTCTATGACATCATTGCAGTGTATTTAAAGTCTGTACTTACAATGTATGTCCTTCTTACTAACATCAACCTCCTATGACAATTATGAGAACAAGAGGTCTGCAAAGAAGTTGTTTTTTTCTGTCTCAAACCCATCAAAACATGGAGAGAGGGTAATGGGGGATGGGAGAAATGGCATTTGCCCCCAGGCTGCTTCCCACCACTGTCTGATTCTTCATATATCATCAAAAGTGAGTTTGTCTCCTGTCCCCTGAAAAAGTTATTCCCTTGTTAACTCAGTGTTTCTCTCCATGGTGTTCCCTCTAGCGGGAATGTTCTTTTTTCTAAACCAGTATCTGTCTAATGCTGCTTATAGGCAAACTCAGTTTTAGCTTCACTCACTTCATGAAGCCCTATATGCCCCCAAATTTATTTAGAAAATAATATCTTCTTCCCCTGACCCTCAAGACACTCAACCTGTTCTTTGCCACTTTTATCACAAATGCTTAGCATGGGAACCAGCAAACTCCTTCTGTAAAGGGCCAGATAGTAAACATTTTAGGCCCTGTGTACCATATACCTCTGTGGCAACTCTGCCATGATAGCAAAAAAGCAGCCATATGTAAACAAATGAGCATAGCTGTGTTCCAATAAAATTTTATTTACAAAAATAAAATGTGGGCCTCCTGGTCCTAGTTTCCTGATCCCCAGCTTAGCATAGAGATACTTGGTAGGGTGAGCAATAAATATTAGATTTATTAAATTCGATGAGCAACATCACTAATGAAAATACGATGCATAAGATGTCAGTGTGCTCTAGGGTGATTATACATTGAACATACTAATTTTTATTGAATATAATATTTGCATATATATTCATCATGCAAATATAACACAATGGCCAGCCTTATAAATTTTTAATGGCATCTTATGTATCCAAGAAAGGAATCATAGAGTTCTGATCATCTACATGACCCTAAAGCCTAGACAAAATAATGACCTTCTGCCTCATTGATTTTCTACTAAAAAGAAAGTCCGTAGAATGTGCAGTTCTGCGAAGATTATGGCTGATAGCAGAAGAGATTGTTTTTCTCCCACTAAAAATATCTGGTTTGCTTATTTATATTGAATAAAATCAATTAAATAACCACTAGAGCCCAACATTACATCCTTCACTGTGTGCTTAATGTTTTAATAGAAATAAATATATAATTAAAGTAACAAAATTGTCATAGTTGTCACACGTTTCATTTTAAGGTCCCTTAAAGAAATCGGGGTTGAATTCATGTCCAATATTCTATTTTCATTTCAAATAGATTTTGACAATATTCACTGCAGCCTTTCCTAGGAAGTTTTCTTAGCCAAAAAATTTCACCAGTTTTCAATTTACCACATAAAAATTATGCAAAATGTAATAAAAATTGTCCTTTTATTTGGATCGATTCCTATCTTTGACACAAAGTGTTCTGTTGCCATAGATAAAGCATTTAGGCAAGATCGCTGACTGGAACATGAAAAAAAATATTCACTCTGTCTTGGGAGTGATACAGTTTTCTGGACTATGGATTAGAAAATACTCAGGTTAAAAAAAAAAAGAAAAGAAAATACTCAGGTTATCGAAGAAAACACTATGTTTATTATTTTCCATTGAATTATTTTCCACCGTCTTTTTAAAAGATAGACAAAATTATTAAATTCAGCTTCTGAATTTCCTTTGTGCTCTGTTGAATATAAAAATAGCAAGAAGAAAGGCAAGATGAAATAAAGAAGGGAAAATAAGGAACAGAGATAATTATTTACCCACTGGAAAGGGGGAGTGCCTACATAACCGTCTTGCATGAGATCTTTTCTTGGCTTGTTTCCATTATTTTTAGCAGTTTCCTTCAATGTACACAAATTATGCCTTTAGTAAATGCTGCTTCTTCATATGACTGAGAGGTTAAATACTGGATTGAATCAGGACCGTCCAGACAAACACCAGTTCTGGGCACCTGCACCTTTGGCTTCCTCATGAAGGTAGAAAATGCCCCACCAACACAAAGAAGTCCCAACACATCATGAGGACATAAAGGATGCTAGAGGCCCCATATTTAGTTCTCCCACTTGATCCCAATCTTTTTGTCTCTGTACTATCTTCAATAAAGTCATAAGAAAGAGTATTTACATTCCTGAGGTTTTGTGAAGTGTGGATTGCATATACAGTTTAAAGACATTCTAATAAGTATTTTCTGAGTGCAAAGGAAGCAAATAACAAACAGGCTTTTCTCTTCCTAGATACCATCTTTCTATTGTGGGTTATTCCACGATAATAGAGCACATAAAAGCCATAACAGAGAGCACGGTAAGTTTAAGATGTGCTCAGAGATCCATAGAAGACTCCCTGGGATCCACAGGCTGATTTCTCATCATTTAATGTCTATACAAAATATGGACTTTTGCTTCTGACATGATTTCCCAATTCACTGATATTATCCCCATTCTGTGCATCACTGAGAGCAGGATGATTCTTTCTGGATAAGGAAGAGTAAAGAAGTTAATTTTACAGGGTCATTTCTTCATCTTCTTTGGATGTGATCCTTAACAACTACGTTTGAAAGGTCATAATTCAGTGTATCACTATTCCAGGGTTCTCAAGCACTGACAGATGGGGTGGATCAATCAATCTGAACGCCTAGAAGAGAGGAAATCTGAATCCCACTCTCCTTCTCGAAGGACTACTGGAAGAACACAGCGGGTTCCCTTGCCTCTTGAAAACTCTACACATTTCCCACTTCAGTTAACTTACAACAAGATATCTAATTAGGCCACTGAGGATTTTAAAAATATAATCAAAATCACGCTAGGTGGTGTTGTACTTAATCTAAAATGTTTGGAGGTCTATCCTCTTAAATTTTTCAGGGGACTTCCCTGGTGGCACAGTGGTTAAGAATCCGCCTGCCAATGCAGGGGACACGGGTTTGAGCCCTGGTCCAGGAAGATCCCACATGCCGCGGAGCAACTAAACCCCGTGAGCCACAACTACTGAGCCTGTGCTCTAGAGTCCGCGAGCCACAACTACTGAGCCTGTGAGCCACAACTACTGAAGCCCGCGCACCTAGAGCCTGTGCTCCGCAACAAGAGAAGCCACTGCAATGAGAAGCCCGCGCACCACAACGAAGAGTAGCTCCCACTCGCCGCAACTAGAGAAAGCCCACACGCAGCAACAAAGACTCAACACAGCCAACAATTTTTTAAATTAATTTAAAAAATGTTTTTCAGTCCACAAAACCACACAAAGTTAAAATTGTTTAACTATAGGCACTCTGTAGTATAGCAGATCTCTAGACCTTATTCATCATGTATAATTGACACTTATACCCATTGAATAACAACTTCCCCATTTCCTCCTTTCCCCATCCCTGGCCACCACCATTCTATTTTCTGTTTCTATAGGTGTGACTATTTTATATCTCTCTTGTGTTAAGCATGCTTACACACATGCACATACATACACACAAAAGCAAAGGGATACAAGGACATTTTTGGAGGTAATGGATATGCTTATCACCCTAATTGTGGTGATGGCATCACAGGTGTATACACATGTCCAAATTCATCAGATTGTATACATTAAATATATGCAGTTTTTGTATATCAATTATAATTTTGTATATCAATAAAGCTGATAAAAATTGAAAAAAACTTAAAAGACTCTCCTCCCAAAAAAGTTTTTAAAAAATTTTAGAGGACTTCCAATTAAAAAAAAAAATTATGTTCCAAATAATAATTATATCTCTGTATACATGAATAAGAAAAATGATTTAGTTGCCCAAAAAATCACATTGAGTAAAAAACACGTAGGTTAAAAAAATACATGCATCATAGAAAACTTCTCTGATTAATAAAAGCAAAAGAATTTAAAGGTGTGCTTTGCCACTAAAAAGGAGAGATAAATTACGGCTTAAATGAAAAATCTCCAGATGGTGAGAATTTGGCATGCTATCATTCTTTGAAAGTACGTTCCTAGGTGAGGAATTGAACCAACTTGCTTAATTAATTAATTAAAGCATACTAATTGATAAAAATGAGGACATGGTTCCTATTTTCTGGAAGCTACAATATTAAATAATTAGCTTCAATTTGTCATTCTTCTTCTCCACATCTCCCCTTGTGGAGGTGTATGGGTATGTTTGTTGAAGGACCAAATCATATGGAATACCTCTTAGAACAAGTCTGATGAAAGAAAACCAAAGGGCACAGAGGACAGACAACAAAAACACACGGGAGTGCAACACCAAACAAAAAGATGACTTAGACATAAGGACAAATGATGATCAAAGAAGGCAAATACTGCACACACAAGCTTCTGAATATTAATGCCTGCAGATAAATCATTTGTTTTGATGATTACAGAAGTCAATGAAAGGAGTTTGATAAAGTAAAAATTTACAACACGAAGAGCAAAATACACCAAGAAAAGCGAACTATTTATTTAAAATTGTCACTATTGGTGGGCAAAGGGAACCAACCCCTCTTCCACTCCTGGTAGGAGGGTATACTGGAACAATTTTTCTAGAGACTATAAATTGTTTGGGCAATTTTTTTATTAAAAAGTTTTAATATATTTTTATTCATTTAGATCTATACAATCTATATCTAAGAATTAATACTTAGGATTTATGCAAATATTACACTTCAAGAATGTAAATTATAACATTTATAACTTGAATAAAATAAGAGACAATTTAGATGTCTAATAAAAGAGGGTTGATTAAATTCTTTTGCTATAACCATATTATGGAATACTATGCAGCCATATCAATAATTTTGCAGAAGAATATTTAAAACAAGAAAATATATTCATGACAAGTTGTTCAGAAAATTGACATGTTAAAAGAACACGTTAACAAATTGTGGCATGTTAGTAAATTACCTAAGATAACAGCTCTGGCATCAGAGGGCCTGTATTAAAAGTTTCTATTAAAAGTTGTACCTCTGGCACCTACTATGTAAGATAGCAAACTGCTCAAATTTCCAATTTCTTCTTTTGTAAAAAAGAAGAATTATATTTCTTCCTATCTCATTGTGTTTGGGGAATATTAAAAAAGATAATGCATTCAGTGCTCTTAGCATTTAACTTGTCGAATAAGTGCACATAAATGTCGATGGAATTGTATAAAAACATCATTTATAAAATATATAGATATTTATGTTGATTTAGAGATTGATACTGATGCGATATACATATATAGTTATAAGCCTCAACTTTTTTATGCCTATCTCTTTGGATTGAGTGTGATTTTTGTTGCGTTTGCTTGTTTGTTTGCTTTGCTTTAGCTGTGTTCCCTTATTTTGTATGCAGAAGAGAGTATGAGTCAAGAGTTCTGCAGCCATAACAAACAACCCCAATACCTCAGCTGCTTAAAACAACAAAGGTTTATTTCTCACTCGTGTGACAGAACCTCGGTGGGTCAGCAGAGGTTTCTGCTGACCATCCTCATTCAGAGACCCAGGCTAATGGATCTGCCACCATCTCAAACTTCAGATCCCCTTGCCAGGGAAAAAGAGAGAATGGCAAATCTCTCATTGCCTCAACGTCTGCTCCGAAGTGACACATTTTGCTCACGTTTTCTGGCCAAAGCTAGACACATACTGAGGAGAACCTCAATAATAATAAAAATGCATTTTGAATCAAGAAGAGTGTAAAACTAATGTGTAGACTATCATAAGCCATTTAAAATTTTTGAGCAGAACATTGATAGGAGCATTGAGAAAGCTGTGCCCCACCTTCCAACCCCAGGAGCAGGATGAATCACTGTACATCGATATTGTCTTTATGAGAGCCATCTAACTAAATGAAGGGACAGAAATCAAGGAATCACAGGAATTAACAGAGAATTTAAAAGATCCTCTAAATGATTCCCCTACCTTTAAGACGTAATGATCACACTTAGTCATCAGCAGCACAAGGAAGTAATCTGATTTAATGCCACCAGGAGAACTGTTTTTTTTCCTTGGCCCCAGCTAGCGAGCTGCTGAGGCTCTCCGGCTGGAGAACCGATGAGCCTTGTAATTGCTTTCCTCACTCATGTAACCACAGCTGCAGTCGTCCTTCATAAATCGCAAAACTAATCCTTTGGAAGTTTTCATATTGGCCGTTTGCTTTAAGACCTCCAGTGCCCAGGAGTTTGCAGATGTAGCCCTATGAAAAAGGAAGTCTCTGACCACTGGTCCGAGCACTGGACTGCCTGTCATAAATCCTTGGTCTTCATTCTCAAAGTTCTTATATTTTGTTACAGTTCCTTGGAAAATCACTTCACTCATCAATACTTCCGTTTCCCTGTGAGGAAACTAGAGAAGCTTATATTTATCTGGAAAGTGCTTCAAAAGGCTTGAATGAATTACAAAAAAATAAAAAATACAATTCTATACATATCAACACCTTTTTAATAAAATAAACTTTAAATATAAGCTATTGCTTAAAAATGGTAGCTAAGTAACTTAATAAATCTCTAGAAAGGTAGGAGACAAATATGTGTCTGTCAGAGTTTATTAAACATTGATATATAAAGTCCACAAATAATTCTCTTGCACTAGCATCATATAAAAAAATTTCAAGACAAATGAGAAACCACTGGCAAATATATATATACACATATATGTGTGTGTATATATATATCTACTTAAAGTCATTTTCTATGTTTGAGATATATTTTATATGCTTTTAAAATTTTTCCATCGTATAATTTATTTTTATTTATTTTTTTAAATAAATGTATTTATTTATTTATTTTTGGCTGCGTTGGGTGTTCATTGCTGCGCGCAGGCTTTCTCTAGTTGCAGCGAGCAGGGGCTACTATTTGTTGCGGTGCGTGGACTTCTCATTGCAGTGGCTTCTCTTGTTGCGGAACACAGGTTCTAGGCACGTGGGCTTCAGTAGTTGCAGCATGTGGGCTCTGTAGTTGTGGCTCGTGGGCTCTAGAGTGCAGGCTCAGTAGTTGTGGCGCAGGGGCTTAGTTGCTCCGCAGCATGTGGGATCTTCCTGGACCAGGGCTTGAACCCGTGTCCCCTGCATTGGCAGGTGGATTCTTAACCACTGTGCCACCAGGGAAGTCCTATAATTTGTTATTTTTAGCAGTAAATAATACCAGTAGTCCAAGGAATACTGATTTTTAGTCTTTGTTATTTTAAGAGCATAATAGGCTTACTCAAGCACTATAATCACAATATTTTACTAACACTGGTAGAACATTGCTTCCAGCCTGGGAGTATTAATGAAAGATGGGGCAATTCAGAAATGCTTCTGAAATTAAAAATTCCTTCTACCCATATCTTACCCTCCTCCTTATAATCATGAAGGATGAATATCAGAGTATGAGAGAATACTATGTTACAAATAATCTTGGAGACTTTGGGAGTTTTCTGTCCCCCCCCCCAAAAAAAAGTATAAGTAATGAAAAAGACATATGATAACAAATAATGGTGAGGATGTGGAGAAATTGGAACCTTCATACACTTCTGGAGGGAATGTAAAATGGTGTAGTCACTTTAAAGATAGTTTTGTGGTACCTCAAAAAGTTAAACATAGAGTTACCATATGACCCAGCAATTCCCCTCACGGGTAGATAACCAAGAGAAATCAAAAGCACATGTCCACACAAAAACTTGTACATAAATATGCACAGAACATTATTTACGATGGCCAAAAAGTAGAAACAACCCAAACGTTCATTAACAGATGAGTGGATGAACAAATGTGGTATATCCATACAAACGAATATTACTCAGCCATAAAATGAATGAAGTACTGACACATGTTACAACATTGAAAACATTAAGCTAAGTGAAAAAAAAACAGGAGCAAAAAGAACACATATTTCATATTTATATGTGAAATATCCAGATTAGGCAAATCCACAGAGACAGGAAGTAGATGAATGGTTTCTAGGGGCTGAGCGGAGAGGATAATGGGGAGTGCCCAGGAAGGGTACAGAGTTTCTTTCTGTGATGACAAAAACGTTTAGGAATGAGGCAGTGGTGATGGTTGGGTAATTCTGTGAATATACTAAAAAAAAACCCACTAAGTTGTATACTTTAAAAGAGTGAATTTTATGACATTTGAATTATATCTCAATTAAAAAATTCATTTTTCAAAAAAAAATTACCCTGCAACATAAAATTAAATTTCTGATCTAACATTCAGATTAAAGGAAATCTTTCTCCTTTTCCTCTTTCATGAATGAAATTTGTAATAACTTCAATTACCAGTTCCTCTGAAAGCAAATTTCACATTAACTTTGCCATTTTCATGTGAGAGTAGAAATTGTATTTCTTATTTTGATAAATCAAAAAGAATGAAACCAGCTTTCCCCTAGATGAATTCTTCCTTCTCCTCCAATTTGTACTGATCTGATACCCAGAGCACACCTGAGGCTACACGCCGTCTAAGACAAGAAAAGCTTATTCCAAGCTATCTGTCTACACAATACTTTTTCAAAAGCCAACACGTACAAATCAATAGGATGTTATTAAGTTTCAGAAATGTCAGTGGACAATTAGGTGATCTTATTGAGAAAGCTCTGAGCAAATACCCAAACTGTTCTTTTCTTTTTTAATGTAGCATTGAACTGAATAGAAACTGAACAGACCTCAGAGCTAAAGTAGACTGATGGGGGTGTGTGTGTGTGTGTGTGTGTGTGTGTGAGACAGAGAGGGAGAAAGAATGAGATTATATTTCTCCACGTACTTTCACTCGTGGGTATTGGAGTCATTATTAGTTCTGAAAAGACTAACCTTTCCTCATTCAGGAATCTCAGCTACCTTTTAAATGAGATACATGCGAACTGAATTCATCTGACTCACACGAGGCGATGGGTCGCAAGGCCTGAGACCCTCACTTACCCCTTCCAGAGCAAGGCAGAGCAGAGCTTCCCTGGCATTTCTTGATGCTCTCCTCAGCTGACAGCGGGCAGGAAAGTGGGTGCTCGCACTCTTTCCCATACCAGCCTACTTTGCAGTCACATCTTCCACAGTTACACTGCCCGTGACCTTCACAATGGGAGTGATAATATATATATGTTATTGTATTTATGAGCCATATATATATATATATATATGCACATGTATATGAGAAAAATATACCAAAGTCAGAATTAACTTTCATTTCAACAGTGAATGTCACAAATGAGTCACGATCTCAATTAAGCACAATATAAAACATTAAGGCAAAAGCCCATTTTTCTCAATGTTCTTAAATACCTGATCTAGGTATATTGATTGATTACGGGGAAAGAAAAGCAACAACTCCGGATCAGATAAACCGGTTCATAGGGCTATCAGCTTGAATCGTTCAAAAAATCTAAGGGCATGAGACTGAATTAGTCTGCTGGGGCCTAAAAGGAGGATTTGATGGATTGGGCAATTAATTCACGTGGAGGAGAGCCATAGGAAATGGAAAACAATTTGTTTTTGAAACAGGGTCTTAGTTTCTGGAGTCCCTCACACTTTATTTTCATTATCTTTTTACTACACACTACATGCTTAGCCTATAGACCCTTAGCTTGAAACCAGTAACCTGTGTGGAGTTTGCAACCCTTGAAGACTAATTTCCTATACACAAAAGAGGTCAGGAAAGATATTAAATTTACATGGGCACAGAGCCTGTAAAGAACTGTGATAAGTACTGATATGGTATAGCATAAAATAGACCAGGTTATCAATCAAATAAGTAGGTTCAGATCCTGACCTTGCTCCCTACAGAGTAGGGCTGCTCAAATGACAACCTCGTTGAGGTTTAGTTCTTCATTTTAAATCGGATTATCTATCCACATTTATCAGGAAGTACATAATATATCTTAAAATGCTACATAAAAGTGAGTAATTTTTATTTTTATTCACTTGAGCCCACATATACAACCAAGTAGGGATAGAAAGGAAAGGAAAGCACGATAATTTAGCTGAGCTTTTCCTAACTCCTAATAACCATTCAGATACTCATTATTACAGATGCAATGTAAAGTAGATTTCTATAATTTCTCCAAAAATGCATGAAGAATTTTAAAGGAAGTGGAATTACACTTTCTTTAAGTAAATCAAATATAATGCTAATGAATAACAATCCCTGCTATTTTGTATTTGGCATCTGATATTAATATATATCACACAATATGGAAACTGGTATGGACCAGTCTTTAGGGAAGACTGGTCTGTTTTATCAGTATTCCATGAGGTCTATGGTCAGATGTCCATCTTTTGAGTTTGAAGTATTGGACAATCCACCTATCAGGAAGCTTTTCACTATCTATAAACCTGGTTCTTCATGGAACAAATCATAAAATCATAGGTCAAAGTAGGATGAGCTATTAAGGATCACAGAGTCCACATCTCTCATTTAACATTAAATTCAATTCAATGCACATTTATTGAGCACCTACTATGTAACAAAGTCTATACAACAAATTGCTGTTAATACTAATACTTTGCCTTAGAGCTCATCATTTTAAGGGAAAAAAGTTTTGATTGCTAATAAATACGTATTACGTGACTATGATCATTTAGACCTTCAAATATAAGAATTTTTATTACAATAGTTTAACTTACTAGCAATTATATCTCAGAGATTGTTGGGTTCCATGGCTTCTTGCCATTTATCCTGGCTTAAGAAGTTCCGTTCCTACCCATCTTCCCAATCCTCGTGTATCGGGTTGGCCAAAAAGTTCGTCTGGGTTTTCCCTTAACATCTTACAGAAAAACCCAAATGAACTTTTTGGCCAACCCAATAATTTAGAGCAAAATTTGCAAACAGAGCTATGTTGCAAATGCATAGATAAAAAACAGTTTTAAACACAAAATCTTTAATGTTTAAAGTACAATCAATTCTGCTGTTTTATGGGAGCCAGTGGCTTTGAAATTCTTGGAGACAAGAGGTTTCATTTCAAGGGCAGTTAGATCTGCCATGAGGATGCTGGACAAAGTACAAAACATGCTGCCATTTGTGGAAGACAAGTTGACACTTCAACAATAAAACTGAAAAACAGAGTTAGATTGAATGGGGAAAAAAGCTTTACTCTTGAAACTTTAAAATAGCTGTGAAAGTTAGAACAAAACATCCAGTAGGTGAGGATGCCAGGAAATCTGTAACTACCCGAGAGGATGCCACCTGCTGCTGCAGGTGCCTGGAATTCACAGGCAGTGAAGGTCCTGATCCCTTGGCACGTGGAATAAAGTAGGAACCTGTGAGGAGGGAGACGGGGACGGAAGGGAGAACGTTCTCAAGTTCTGTAGTTGGTGTAAGAGCAGCCATTACCTTCTATCTGAGGTTCATTCACATGTCAACATTAAGAAAAAACTGTGGTGGCATAGAACAAATCCGTGAAGATGGTCAGAAGCTATCAATAGAGATTTTTAGAATTAAAATCTGGTCCAGTTAATATCAAAAGAAGTCAGATTAATTGTGGGTGCTTCAGCAAATTTTGCAAAATGTACAGATGCGCTAGCTAGAAGAAATCTCTGCAAGTCTTTCCCCTTTCTGCCCTCATATTCACTCTGTTTTCTTTTTGTTCTATTTTCCTCATTCAGTCTTTAATCTCTGTGCTTTTGCCCCCTAATGTTATGCAGCTTCACTTTTCTATCCCTTTGCTATTTCTGTGCACTACTACAAACTCCAGGGGGAAATGTGGCCTGTAAGGTCTTCAGCTCTACTCCCTGTGCATTTAATGCAGCATCACGAACATTCTCAAGGATTACTCCTATGAGTGTCCGCGTCACCTCCAGGCATCACCAACTCCAAAGAAAGTTGGGAAGAGGATATAAAGAGTGTTCTCACTTTTACCATGCGTGTGATGATCCCTAACGTCCGTGCTTCTGCCTCAGCCTTGTACCCCAGCCCCTGCTTCATTTGATCAAAAGACGCTCTCAAAAACAGCTGCAGTCAATTGTGTACACACTGGAAAGAACTGATGAGATTGTGTCATTGCTGTGTTTGGCTTGGGATAAAAGGTTTGGCCTTTGAATAGGAAAGTGTCAAAGTGGGAGAACATCGTCTAGTTCAGGAAGGCCGCTGCTCCTCCTCAAATCATCCACTTATGTGTCTTCTACACTTTGCCATTAGAAGCCAACATCCACTGAACAAGTTCAAGCTGAGGAAAGAAGGGTTATGAAAATACGGATGACTTAAAGCAAACCATCCATAATGAAATTCCTGAGAGTCAGTGAATATATGGCAACCAGGTTAAATGATGAAATAGTGGCATATAGAGTGTTTTTGAAGGTTTCATTGTTTTGGGAAAGTAGGAATACCTAAATCAAATGCCCCAATGAAGATCACAGAAGAAGCAAATGTAAAAGTAACAGAGAAAAGGTTTAAATAACTAGTCTAGCATGATGAAAAATAGTATCGACAGTGATACTGCCTAATCTAAATGTTGATCAGAGATTAATTTGACAAGTTAAAACGTAAACATAACTTTACTTTCACAGTAACAAAATTAAATATGTTCTACATCTTTTAATAACTCAAAGTCACACGTTGTCAAAAACATGTTATGGATCCCACTTTAAATGAAACTGTACTTTTTCTATAAAATTCTTCATGGTGCTTTATCAGTGGAGTTAGGAAAATCAGTTAGAAATGCAATGTATTGATACCAGATTCTGAAGCAGGTATTTAGCCTTTCAGAAAAGGCAGGAAATCAAAAATTGAAACTGCAATTTCTTTTCTGAGGTCACAAGTTTCTCAATTCCAGCATAAAAGTTATGCCAAAGAGAGAGAGAGAAGGAATCATTTTATAGCGATAAAATGAAGATGAAAATGCTTGGTTTTGATTTATAGAGTTTAGAAATGATAAAATCTACTTAGCATGAAAATCCTTTAGACTGCCATAACATACTATATCAAGGTCTTTCCTAAACAAGTAGGGAAAAAAAGCATAAGTGAAGAAATTAGGAGGCCTGTGTCTTCCATCTAAATGTGTCACTAAGGTGGATGGACCTAGAGTCTGTCATACAGAGTGAAGTAAGTCAGAAAGAGAAAAACAAATACCGTATCCTAACACATATGTATGGAATCTAAAAAAAAAAGGTTATGAAGAACCTAGGGGCAGGACAGGAATAAAGACACAGACGTAGAGAATGGACTTGAGGACACGGGGAGGGGGAAGGGAAAGCTGGGACGAAGTGAGAGAGTGGCATGGACATATATACACTACCAAGTGTAAAATAGATAGCTAGTGGGAAGCAGCCGCATAGCACAGGGAGATCAGCTCGGTGCTTTGCGACCACCTAGAGGGGTGGGACAGGGAGGGTGGGAGGGAGAGGCAAGAGGGAGGAGATATGGGGATGTATGTATATGTATAGCTGATTCACTTTGTTATACAGCAGAAACTAACACATCATTGTAAAGCAATTATACACCATTAAAGATGTTAAAAATTAAATAAATAAATAAATAAATGTGTCACTAGTTCATCTTTCTGGCCTTCATCTCACTTTATCTTGAAAATGAGAGAACTAGAAGTGAATTTTACCACACTGATCTGAAATGTCATGCTTCAATGCTAGTTTGTCAAATCTAGGTGTGTATATGTACACATATATTTGGTCTGCAGGAGTTAATGTCATTGATTCTAACAAGGATTCCTTTAAACTCTGTAGGCAGAGGATCGACAAAATAGAGATGAAAGGTACAGAATGTTATTGTTTATCCCTGATAGCAAATATGAGGAACATACATTAGAGAATTGCTTTCAAAAGACCTATGAGCATCCTTTGAAAACACACACACACACACATCCATGACATTGGAAGAACAACATGGTGTCTAATTTTGGTATGTAAATGGGATCACAGCCTGAACTGTATCACAAGGGCAGGAATTTGGCAGCAAGAGACACATCAAGTGGCATCACGGCCGTGTTGAGCTTTAAAGGCTCTCAGGACATTATAGGAGAGCATGTTGACACCAAAACTTATTTCTTCTTCCACAGAGGATATTTCTTACCTTAAAAATGATCAAAAAATGCTCATGAACTGGAATCTGATATTTACAAGTAGCTTCCTACAAAGTAATATGAAGACCATCAAGAGAAAAAAGTTGGGGGGGATAAGTCAGATCTAACTAGTACTTGATATTTTTTCTAAAATCCATTTGATATATTATTTTCCCTTTCAAGACAATGGAAACTGAATATACGTAATCATTTCCTTCAGTTTCTTTCCATTTTAATGCTTTGGTAATCCACAAAGACGAATTTCCCCACGTAATATGGTTCTATCAAATGATTCCACTTTCCAAACCAAGGGAACTCTAAGCCAGGACTAACTTTGTATTTTCATCATTTTGATAGGCAGGAACAAGCTGAAAAAGTGGAAAGTCACACTGCAGCATATTTTTCCTATTAAGGGATTTAGGGAAATAGACCAGAGTGATAAACAGCCATTAGGAATAAGGAAGTTATTTCCTAATCAGAAAGTCAATTCAGGGGAGCAGCTCATAGAATCGAAGTAACAGAGCAGTTGGTACACTTCAGGATGGCTGGTCATGCCCCTGCCATTTTAGTCACACTCAAAATTTGTCAATAGTATCATCTTTGAGCCGTGTGTGTGTGTGTGTGTGTGTGTGTGTGTGTATTTTTGTGGGTATATGAGTCATGTTTGTGTATGGATGAATTCATGTGTCAGTGAATAACATTTAGGAGTGAAAGAAAAAATGAATACAACTGATTTATTTGGAAGCAGGGAACATGTTTCAAAATTGTATCCCATCCCCTATACCCATGATGCCTTAGGCACAAAATATTTACATTTAAGTGCATTTTTGAATAGATGAATGGATACAGTGGGAATGAATGAATAAAATGAGGTCAATTAAACAAGACAACTATAATCCAATGGGAGATTTCCCTTGGACTTAAATAAGCTCAGCACTCTCAGGAGGGCAAGAATGTGAACTAAAAATAAAGCTGCATTTCATCTGAGCCTTATTACACTCCAGACTGGCATAAATCACTAGATAATATCCACGTACTTGGGGTACTTCCGTCTTATATCACTAAGGTATTAACACACTCAGTAATCAACTGCATGGCTCCCTTCCTGTGGTGCAACTTCGACAGGCAATTAGGAAAACTGTGAAGACTAATAATTTACTAAGCATCATATATGGAATTCTACAGATATAGTGGGAATGAAGAAATACTCCAGAGACTGATGCCTGCCCCAGATCAGAATAATGTTCAGAGAAGCTTCGTTTTATAAGAATTTTGAGCATCCAGAGGACAGCTCTTCCTTACCAAAATAAAGTAAAATTGAAGAATTTTATTTGCATCACTCGGAGATTAAATTACATGAGTACTTAGGCTCGTGTAATGTGTTTTCAGATGACACTTAAGGGCAGTGTGAACTTTGTCAAGTTGCTTAATTTCTTTGAACATTTCCTCTTCTGTTAAAATGTGGATAAGAAAAAAAATGTGGATAATCAGGTCTCCTTCTCTGAGTTAGGGAGAACATAAAATGGAATGAGGTGTGTGAACGAACTTGATGGGTATCTAACAGAGCAGGATCTCTGTCAATGTGTTTCTTCTTTCCTAAATTTCTCATTTTAAGTCTGGGAGACAGGCTGTGGAGAACTGTCCACATTTAATTCACTTCAACAAATAAATTTAAAAAATCATAATCACAGCCTGATGTTTTATTGCTCAAATCACAGCCTATTACCCCATCACCTCTTCCCACCCCTACCTGTCTACACCCAGGGCATAGAGACCACGTACAAATTCTCTCCTAAACTCTTCCCATGAGAAACTCCACCAACCACGCAACCATAACTGCCCAATCACTTAACTTTCTCTATAACCTTCTAGCATAGGGAAGAATGGAAAATGTGAGAAAGAAGAAAATAGGGAGCAGGAAGGAGGGATGGATTAGATGAAGTGGAAAATTTCAGATTCCAAGGAGACCTCCTCAATGGCTTTCACCTGCCCCACCTATGGTAGTAACTCTAAGCCTAAATACCGTGCATCAGGAATTGTGAGCTTATAAAAGGATCCAAGTGTCAGCCTAAGTGTCAATGCCCATCTTCACCCCATGGCCCTACTCCTCACGGTGAGATGGACTAGCTCACATGACCCTGAATTATCACTATGATGTAGTCATTTTGAATTTTCCAACCCCACTCCAAAATCAGGATCTTGGGTTTAACAAGAAAGAGTGTTCCCTATGTTTAAAAAAAAAAAAGCATCCTATCAGAAAATCACAAAGTTATGATTTTTATATGTATTCTGATTACCTCTTTATTTTCCTATTTTAATTTATGTGAATTCATGTTTTATCACACAATCTTAAAATGACAATCTTAAATGGTGTTCCCTGAGCCCCGGTATAGTTTTTTCCTGACAACTCAGTATTTATGAATCTATAAATTCTCATGTTCAGCCCTGATCCTTCAGAGTCGCAGATTCAACAGGCTGAAAAAAATGATCGGCTTTGGTTTGCCATTGGTCCTCTATGCCTGATATGTCTAGAAACGAATTTGACAGCGTTCTTCTATATTCTCCATTTCAGTAAACGGCACCAACATTTACCCAGACAGCCAGACTAGAAACCTGGTGACTACAGCACTCCACTGCCTAAAACCATCACTAGCATTGCCTTTAGAACAGAGTCTAGTTCAGCAGCAAGGTAAAAAGTCCTTCAGTCCTTATTTCTTGCTAGCTTCACCCTTCATTACTTGTACATTCTGGTAATAACCAAATTGATTCTAGGCCCCTGCACAGATCTTATGCCTCTTTCCCCTCTGCCTGGGATGCCCATCTCATCCCTCTTGACCCATAAACCTACCCTTTAGGGCAGAACTGTACGTGCACAGTGACCCAAAAGCATCATGTGATGCATGTCATACATCACCACCTTTGTGAAGAGCCTCACCCTCCTAATTAAAATGTCAAACAAGCCCATGCCCCGAGATTCTCAACCCCCTTCTCTGCTCATTTTAGTCTATAGCACAATGGCCATGAAAATATATAGCACTGACCTACTATACATTTTGTTTGTTTTTTGTCTCTCCAGGCCCACCAGGATGTAAACTCCCCAAGGAGAGGAATTTTATCTGTTGTGTTCATTGCTACGCCCCAGTATAAGTAAACATATGCATGAATATGCCAATCTCCCACACCATAGTATATTGAAATGTATGTTTATGTGGCAGGTTTCTTTGCTAAACAGTAAATTTCTTAAGGTCAGAGCCTAGGCTTTTTTATATTTTAATCCCCTAATATCTCACACCGTGCCTATAGCATAATTAGCACTCAATAAAGGTTATATTAAATTGAAGTTTAAGTTTAAACAAAGATTCATTCAGTAAAGAAAGAACCTTTAGATTTCTTCCGATTCAGAGACCTTGTTAACATTTTGATTTTAGCTGTTAGTGGTGGAGGCTTCAGCAGGTTATGGAATTCCCTGAACCTCAGTTTCCCCAATTGTAAAATGAGAATAAATATGTTCCCTATGTCATAGTCTTTTATGAAGAATAAATGCAAATCTGGGAAGTGCTTTACAGATTGTCTGGCATACAGAAGTCACTGAATAGTTGTTAGCTGTTTTATTCCCATGGTGTTGATAATGAAGATAATAAAGAACACTCACCCAGAATGAATAACAGAAAAACCTGGAAAGGGCATAGTCTTTGGTCCTTGCCTTTGGCATTGGACTGACCCCATTCCTGGGGTGGGACAGTAAAAACAGTGCCACCAAAAACTGCACAGAGCCCTGGGATGGAACCACAAATGAAAGCTGCTGCCTTGTGAAGTGTCTTTTTGCGAATGTGGTCCCCATGAGCTACATGGTATACTTCAATTTCTTTGGGTGTGTCCTGCCAAAGGACAAAATGTTTAGGAAATTCTCCCAAGCACAAGGGATCATCAGAAGAGGGAACTTCTTCTGCAATGGGAAGCTTTAGCAGCAGGCTCTCCTCAGCCAGGACAGAGAAGTCTTTGCAGTTGCATAATCATAATTAAATAGGGCAGCTCTTTTATCTCCCTTTGCTGGCAAACTTTCTGGAGACAAGCGGCGTTTCCTCTTTATATCCTTGTACCAACCAAGCAGTCAAGCATAAAGACGTGTATATGCCCATGTCTCTGTCTTCTCGATTGTCCAATATAACCAGACTGAAAATGTGTAACTCTATTTTTGCTAAATGACACTTTTTCAGATAAATCTGACTGCCTGGTTTTTTTTTTTTCCTCCTTTGCACTATTAGAAATTCTGGCAGGATGTGTTTTTTTTTCCTTTGCATTTAGATTACAAGCTCCATAATGTCAAGGATCATGTTTGTCTCCTTCACTGCTGGTACCAGTGGCTCAGAGGCCACTGGCAAATAGTATCGAGAGCCTGGAAAATAGTATCTGTTCCATAAAAATTCATGGAATAGAATTTTTGAAACCACTAATTGATATTCAATTGTAGGCTGCACTGCAGAACAATTTTAGTATATAAATCATACCAAAGAAGCAATGCATTAAACTATCCATGAGAACTATATTGTCCTAAGTCTTGTACTTATGGCTGCCATAATGGTATCTCTCCTGTTCACGGTCAGGTCTGCTAGCTTTGTATTCTCACAGTTGAGTATTCAGTACTTGGAGGTAATAGTTCTTCTTGGTGAGGAATTAGACTAATTTTCAGAGAGTGGGTGCATTTTCATCTCAAATCTTTGCCCAATGTGTGATTCCTCTAACAGGTTTTCACGTTGCTATTAGGAGTCCTATGGATACCGAATTCTTTAGAAGGCGCATTCCATTCTTTTATGGTTTCTGTGAAAAGCTGAATAAATCTTGAAAATGGGGAAATGACTACTTTCTTATTTAAAAACAGGAGTTAGGCAAGCACTTACCAGAACAGAAGTCATCAGAATATCTGTCATAGACAGACTTGCAGTCCCTTTCATCACACTCACAGGTGTCCCCATGAATATCCCCCCAGTCTCCAGTCGGGTCAACGTCATGGCAAGAACATTCACCACACACACAAATCCCTAGAGGGTAAAAATAATTTTAAATGGGTCTAGTGAAGAAAAATCATGAGAGAAAGCATCTTACACATTGCTCTTTTTTTTCTGTTGTTGCTTTATATTTGGAAAATACACGTATTCAGGAAAAATATTCTATAGAGGAAAACACCATCTAAAGTTGACAGTAGAGATTCTTTAATAAACAAAAGTTATTATCTATGTCTATACTTATGTGCGATCACAGGATGTGAAATGAGCACCGTGCTGGTTTGACTCAAAGATAATACCAACACAATTAACGTAAGATGTAATCCTTGCTCTCAAGAAGCTTACAATTTATTTGACCAAAAAAACGCTAATGAAAAACAAACAAGCACCTAAAGTACTAACGTTTTGTAAACTAGGACATAAATACTGTAAGAGTTTGGGGAAGGGGAAATCAGTGTGGGCTGAAGTAATTAAGGTAGATGGTTTGGATAAGCAGAGAGAACGGGAAATGTTCTAGGAGGACTGAAGGTAGAACAACTCAAGGAAAGCCAAGAAAGCAAGAATAAGCAAAGGAGGATGGGAATGGACGTGGGGATCCCAAGTGGACCTGACTCATTGGAACAGAAGGTGCATATTCAGGAAGACTAAGAAGTAAGGTTGGCTGGATCAGATGAGCTCAGGTTACAGAGGACATTGGTGTAGGTGGAGAGATACAACTTTGGTCATTTGGAGATTTGCATAGGAGAAATGCTTAGTTGTAAATCATATTAACTTTGTGTGAATTTTAATCATCATCTTTAGGGTAACCAGTTAATCACTGTGAAAAAAAAACAAAACAAGGTTAAATCCCTTTCTTACCTCTTAGATCAAAGTAAATTCTAGCTAGATTAAAGATTTACGTATATAAAATAAAACCATAAAATATGAAATAAATTTATTTTTATTCAAAAGCCTCAAAGCAAATTATTTAAAGGAAAAAAGAAAAAGCTTTAACGACATAAAAATCTAAAATTTTGGTTGGGGGCAAGACACCAAAAACAAACTAATAGATAAAAAGAGCTGAAACAAGTAGTCATATGTATGTAAAAGACAAAGCTACTTTCACAAACATATAAACAATTCTTATGAATTCATATCTAAAGATAAATATGCCTACAGCAAAATAGACAAAGGCAAAGAACACCAATTGGAAATTCTGTGGAGAGAAGTTATGATGATAGATAAACATAAAAATGTTTACCACTCAAGCTACCATGATGAAGGGGTGAGGGACTTTTAAACAATAGTGAGTTAGAAATTATTTCAGACATACGATTGACAGAAATAAAAAAGATTGTTAGGATCAAGAGTTGGTGAGGGTATGGAGTACAAAATGTCCAACTTTCTGGGTGGCAATTTCACAACGTATACTTTTTAAATGTGTGTTACATATAACATAACAGCTCTCTTCAATTAACATATCTAAAGGAAAGGAAAAGTACACAAAAGTACACATACAGGGATATTAACTATGATGGTATTCATGTTATTGAAAAACCACTAGTGACCTAAATGTTCATCAATGGGGAATTCATGCAGTCATGGCCCATGCAGAGCTTATATATTAAAGGAAAATATAGGTGAATTAGTATGATATAGAATCAAATCTACTCTGCAAAAATTAAAGAGAGGACTTTTCTTTATAATTTGGGTCCCAAGGTCAGGCCTTTTGCTTTCCTTTCTCTCTATGTACAGAAACCTCTATGTACATTTCACTCTTCTATGACAGCCTGTAAAAAGATAAAGTTGGTTGTGTGCCCAGGATATCATGTAAGCATTACCTATTAAAGTGTACCATTCATTTAGAGAAATGAAAAAAAATAAGTTTCCAGCTTTCTAGATTTTTACTACTGTATAGAAGGAAATTGACCACTCACTGATATCTTCAAGTAGTCAGAAGAGTCCAACATGGCTCTTTATCTACCAGTACAGCTGACAAAGGGAAAAAGAACAAGTATTTGCAAGGATTTTCCTAGAAGTGTTTAAAACTATTTGATTTGATATCAAACACTTAGTTAACTCGCTTTAAATTATATGTTAGCAATACTAATATATTTTTTAAATTCCTGCTTTAAGTCACTCTCAATTCCACATGGCTATATTTTGTTCAATATCACATTTTTATTATTGCATATAAAAGTTAAATGACTCCATATCAATTCTGTATTGCAACACAAGCCTTCAATTTACTCATAATTAAGACGAGAGTTTTTTTTTGGAATGCTCTCCGGATAATTAGATGCTCATGCTGTAGATGGTTCTGTTAGTCAAGAGACATTCAACAGAAGTATCTACAAGAATTGCCTTTTCCCTGTACTATGCCATTTCTGGATGGCTGCCAAAGAAATTACAGTCCCTGTGTTAACTATCTGTTCAGTGAAGCTGAAAGTATGACAGCAACTTTCTTATCTTTCTGCTTTCTGCCCAATAAAAAATAAGAAAGAGAAGCTTGTTGGTATAGGAAATGTTGATTTACATCAAAGTCAAACACTATAAAAGATGACTTCCACATGGAAGGAAATACAGAGAAACGCTGGGTTAATAATTAAGAGGTTTGTTTTTTTCACAATTACGTAGTAACGAGTATGAAAGACACACCTCTGTTACTGCAGACTCTGCCATCTGGAGATGTGCATCTTTGCTTGCTCTCCCAGGGGGTGATGTCGCACTGGAATTCGCATTTATCTCCATGCCAACCAGCCTGGCAGTAACAGTTTCCACAGTAACACTTTCCGTGGCCTTTACCCAAAATGAATTTTATACGGTGAGGAAAAAAGCAACTTTTAAAAGCAGAATTAACTTTCTACCTCTTGGTGATCATTTTTGCCTTTGGAAATAATTCACCTGCTCCACAGCCCTTGCTTAAAGTAATCAAATTATAGTTTGCCCCCAAAACATCATAGGTGTGCCTATACCTACGTAATTACACACATAAAGCAAGTCAAGGTGTCCTCTAACTTGTCCTAGCCAGGTGGCTGATTAAAATGACAGAATTTTAAAGAAATGGCATGAAAGACTGTGCAAGTCTATTATGTTCTGATCTCAGATGTGTACATCAAACTCAAATGTATGTAAGCATTCACTCTAAGAGCATTTCTTGATATTTGAAATCCACCATTGAGAAAGCAATGGTGCATACTTCCTTGGATGCACATCATTAATGAGCATTTCTTAAACCAGAGAAAATATTTCATCGTTTCATTAAACTGTGTCCTGCAAGCTGTTGTGTCTTACCACATGGAAAAGAGGTTTTCAGCGAAATCAATGTTTAGTAGTCATTTAAACTACTAATTACAAAGAAAATACCATGGACCCTTGGTCTTACAATCAAATTCCCCTCCTATCTGTCAAGAGGATACAAATGCTAGGTAAGGACAGCCCGTCATTTTGTGTCCAGATGCCTCCACACAATTTCAGCTCCCTCCATGCTGTAAACTCTGCTTGTTTGTACTTATGTCCAAACAATCTGTAATGAATGGTCACATCATCGCTTCCTGCACCCATGTCCAGCAATCCTACAAATTCCCAAAAGATGACAATACCTTTTATCCCAAATCACTTTTTATATCCTCCCTTTTTGTAGTTATGCCACCCAACCATGAATGTATGTTCTTGTTCTTGCAAATCTGATGAAAACCAGGGCCATTTTGGGTTTTAGTCTATTCTTTCTGGTTTATAGGAATTTATGTTTTATCAGAGTCTATGGCTAAAGTCTTTGTTCCTGCCTCTCTCCTCTCCAACAGTCATCGTCCCAGAGGGCCATGGGAAACTAATTGTGAGGCTATTTTTCTTTCTAAACACTATGGCATATCTGGCCAATGGCAAGAGTGTCAGTAGGGTCTGAGACACTCACATATGAAGGGAGAAATACAGTAGAATATTCTGGTCTCATGACATTCTTGTCTCTCAGATGAAACTTCCTGCCAGCAGGCATACATGAGAGAGACAGAAAGAGCGAGAGATGAAGAGAAAGTGCTATAGCGAGATAGAGAGAAAGAAACAGGGACCCAAGCATACCATGCCATGTTTTCTGTCTAAATGAGCTGTAATCGGGGTAGCCACAGAAAACTAAGCTAATAGACGATCATTTCTACAGCAAATTTTAATTTGTTCACTGAAGCAAACATAAAGGCTATCAAATGATTTCATCAATAATAAAATATAAAAGCTATACATTTTACTTATGAACTTCAAGATATCTCTACATGTATACACACACAAAAAAAATCACATTCCAGTATTACATCACAAGCCTTAGGAACTGGAGGATTACACTGGAAGAAAGCAAGACAACTTTTCCTAGGAGTCAGGGTTTTTTTTAAAACTTCAAAAAGTAGAATTTCCGCTATAATCTCAGAAATCTTCAGAAATTTATTCCTCTGTCATTGTAGGAAATTTATTTAAGATGCTACCTATGTAAGGCTTACCATGAGATTAACAAATGATCATAGACCTTCATTCTTCAAACCCAAATTCTTTGTATGTTTAGAAAATTCAGCATTGAATTGGGGTTTTACTAAAAAATCATTGAGGTAGAGGTGAATAGGATTACTAGGATAAATCATGTAAGGCTACACTGTATGCAGATATAGGTGGAAAATTAAGCAGATATATTCATAGCTCAAATGAAAATACTGTAATAAGACATACCTGAATAATTGAGATAAAATATAAGCCTCAGGACAAAACACACTCCAGACAATGAGCATCATTCTCTGCTTTGTGCAAACTAATGGTGTAAGAAAATCTGCTTTTGAATTGCTCCATTATTAGGCTGTAGGATCACCTCTCAACAGACTGGTTTTATGTGAATGACACATGGAAAAATCTAGAATCCCAGTCAAGGTCATCCCCAGAGGCTGTTTACTGGAGTGCTAGTATCTGTGGTCAGAGACTTTGCACCATGAAATTGCTTTAGCCTCAAACCAACGGAAATAATGAGTGGAAAGCTTGAGAGTTAAACATTTCCTGTTGTTTCCAGTTCAATGTTTATATTTACACATGCAAATAGACTTTGCTTTGGTGGTGTGCATCAGAAAACACTGGCTCCACACATGTTCCCTTCCTCTTTTTTGATCTGTAATAATTGGAAATAAGATATCACGACAAATACATAATATCTGTGGGTAGATTTATCTAATTTTTCTAATTATTTTGGAATGAGCCCTTTAGCAGAATTGTCTGAGCAGCACCCAGCTTAGGTCACTGGCTTGAAAAATGAAGGTCCGTGTTTGTTGGTTTTATCTTGGTTGGTTGTGCAGCAAGGAAACCAGAGAGAAAAAAACCAAGCTGACCTAAAATAAGAGCATCTGGATGACCCCAGGAATTGAAGCCACAATTTGTTTTTGTAAACAAAAGGACAGCTTAGTGACACTGTATGGCCCTCTGGCTCCTCCTCGCCCCATTTGCTCCTGATCCTTCAAGGGAAAATACTCCTCTGATCACTCATCTGGTATGCAGGATAGGATTCCATGCACCGAGTCTTTTCAGATTTCAATGAAAGAAGCAATTACTGATGGATAGAGAGATGAGGCCAGAGGTAACCAGGTTGAAATGTTTAATAACAGCAGAGAAGAATTTACCTAAACTGAAGGGATTCTCACTGCTGTTTACTTTCCTCTCCTGTGCCAGCACGACTGAAACTCTCTCTGGGCACAAGGTTGCAGATAGGTAAGCAGAAGGGAAGGGCACTGCGGGTGGTGAGAAAGGCTTTTCTCACGGAGCTCCAAACTCCAGGGCAGTTCTCTATGGTGAGGGGTCAACAGCACAGCCTTTGGCATCAGACAGACGGGAGTCTAAATTCCCATTCAACCCTGGTAAGTCATTCCAAATGCTGGTAAGTTACCCAATGAATGTGAAGTAGTTATTGCAGTGCTTGACATTAGCAAGCATGCAATAATTGGTACAACAGAAAAACGGACTGAGGTAATGGTGGTCTGTAGAAACAATCATGAAAAAAGTTATCTAAGTGTGTGGCGGGGAGGGATAGATTCTAGGCTAATAATCCTATTGGCCTTCAATGTCCCCAGTAGGACATGAGACTATTTAAAGTTTTATGGTTCAGAACAGGAAAGACCATGCAATGGAGAGACTGGGATAAAAGAGGCAGAGTAAAAGCAGTTAAGGTGAGCAGAGAAGATAGAGTCCAGCTAGGACCACTACAGAACCCTGCAGTTGGCCTGTTGCCATATTGATCTGGTTCTCCTTGAGGAACAATCTGATTTTGCATTTAAAAAGTACTAGTCTGCTCTAAATATCATATGATATCATTTATATGTGGAATCTAAAAAAATTATACAAATGAATTTATTTGCAAAACAGAAATAGACACACAGATATAGAAAACAAACATGTTTTACCAAAGGGGATGGGATAAATTAGGAGTTAGGCATTAACAGATACATACCACTGTATATAAAATTGATAAACAACAAGGACCTACTGTATAGCACAGGGAACTATATTTAATATCTTGTAATAACTATAATGGAAAAGAATCTGAAAAGGAATATATATATGTGTGTATATATATATATACACACACACATATATATATCTGAATCACTTCGCTATACACCTGAAACTAACACAACATTGTAAATTAACTATACTTCAATAAATAATGGTTAAAGAACAAAATCTATAAAAAAATTTTAAGATGTACTAGTTTGCTCTGAATGCCTTAGTCTAACTTTCCCTATATGAAGTGTATTCTAAATAAACATAGGTTCAACTTAAATGAGTAAACTTAGCACAGAAATTCATAGAAAAAAAAGTGCAATGAAATAGGTGAAAAAATCAAGTACTTTTATTAATTTCTGCAAAGTTAATATACATACCTCCACATATTTCTTCTGTTTCATCATCTATGCATTCTCTATCATCACACTCACAAAATTTACCATAAATGAGTCCATTTCCATCTGAATTATCACACTTACACCTGCCACAGTGACAGGTACCTAAACCATTAAAACAGAGCAAAAATTATTTGTTAAATGCATATAAATTATAATTAATGAATTTTAACCTATCTCTTTCATAGATAAAGACAATTCAAATCAATTTAATATTCCAGTTAGGTTTTACTGTGGGTATGATGAGATAGATAATGACATTCTTTCTTGAGATTATTGTAGCCCAGGAGTCATATTTTATAGCACACAGCTATTATGATTGACCTCTAACAGTTTCATGAATGTGATCTCCCCAAGAGCAGAGCTACTTTATACATGTCCATCCAATCAATGCGTGAATGAATATCTTCTGATTACACCTGGGCCTGAAGTGAACTAAAGCAGAAAATTCTAAGCTTTGTGAGAGAAGTAACCTTGCTTATCTTCCTCAGCAGTTATTTATTCAATGCTTTGCACAATATTTGAACATATTATTTATATAATGAATATTTGTGGAATTCATTATCAAATGCATAAATGAAAACCTTAGATGTTCCTAATAATTTCACCCACAGTGTTAAACTGATACCCATGTCATTATGGGACCAGAGTGGGTTTCTTCTGCATAGAGTCCTGGGACCTCACCAAAACCTCAGGGCAGCTCAGGGTGATACAGAGGCACTGGAGTCATCTAGTCTACCACACACAACATATCCAGCCAAGTTTGAGGATTTGACTACAACCCCAAGAGTGATTTCACTGACAATAAAACAGCATCCAAAGGATATTGAGAAGTAGAATGTCCATTTGAGGAGCTTCCTTTTTAATGCTTTTTTAAAAATTTTTAATCGATCATCACAGCAGTCACCATAGAGTAATTGAGACTTTGCCATTCACCAGTATCATCCTAGACTCTGGAAATGCAACAGGAGATTGATTCAGCCATAATCCTCCCCTTAAAGTTTTATATGAGTAAAAAACAATGTGATAAAATCAGGGGAGAAGTGCAAAGTGTTGCAGAAACACATAGTAAGGGGATTTAACTGAGACCCGGTGTCAAAGATAGAGTCCCTGGGGAATGGTTCTTAAACTGAGAACTGAAAGCCAAGTAAAAATAATAGCTAAGCGAATTGAGAAGGTGAAGAAGCCCACTTCCAGCAAGAAACAACAGCAAAGGCTCTGAGGTAAAAGAGGAGATAAGAGAAAAAAGAAAAAGACAGCTGGCGTATAGCAGAAAATAAAGTGGAAAATGTCATGAAAGGAAAAAGGCAATTAAAGACGCAGTTTACGGACGTCTAAGAGGTCACATTAAAGATTTCCAACTTGAATCAAGAAGAAAAATGAGAAGCCATTGAAATAGTTTCAACAAGGGAGTCATGAGATCAGGTGTTCATTCCCACCCTGGTACTCTGGTTGTCATACGGAGAATGAACTGAAATGAGGCCAAGTGGACATGAGGGAATGTTAGTTCATTAGTCTGCAGGAAAGAAGATAGAGGCTGACCCAGGTCATGGCTGTGAGTTTAGAAAAAAAGCAAATACACGTGGTGATATTTTCAGGAGAAAGAAAAGATGACTTGGTGACTGGGTATGAGAGGTAAAGGATGGGAAGGAACCGAAGATGGTACTATGGATATTTGAACTGAGCTACTGGATACTGGCAATTCTGTATGTGGTGTACCAGAAAGAGCATAGATTTAGGACTAAGGTAGATTTGCAGCCATATCCAGGTCTTAATCCCCACCAGCTATACATTTTTGAGGTCATTACTTTTATCTCTAACTCTCAAATTCCTTATCTGCAAATAACGTCTTCTTCATAGAGCTGCTGTGTGGATCAAGTGATAAATATATCACCCAGTCATCTATCTAAAAATGCTACTGTGTCTAGCACACTGTAGACTTTCAGAAAATGTCAGGTTCTTTGTCTTCTCCCATTAAGACATCGAGTATATTAGCCATATATATTCCCAAATATTTTCTCCAGACACATTTTATATTTATGGATCCCACCACTTCCTGGTTTCACACTCTCTGCATGATTCTGTTACACAGGTCACTTGTGATTTGCTATTCTCTGTAAGGGTTCTTTCTCTCACAGTCACATATAAATGGTGATTCTGCAGAATTTGAGCTTGTTATTTTTCTTCCTTGAGAATACTTGTGTGAATTTTACTTCTATTAAACTTCGTTTTCTTGCTTTTTTTCCCTGAAAACTATTTTAATTTATAAAAGTTCGTTTCCAATCTAACGCTACAATTCATGGTATTGCCTCATCTCATTCTGTTCTCTAATTATCACCCTTCTTTTTCATTTTCACATTTATTTATGCTGTCTTTCAACCATCCACGTATCCATTCATTAAATTTTCTCATTGCTTATTATATTATTGGTGAAGTCATAAGTGCTATAGAAGATAATAAGATGGATAAAATTAAAACTAAGTAAATCATAGACCAAGAAGAAAGAGCTAGGTGATTGATAATTTTTACATATACATATATCTATATGAAACCAGATGATGCAAAGGCATTTGCAACAGATTTGTGACAAATGCTATAAAGATAGTATAAACCTCAGTCTGGCTCTGTGAAGGAGGAAAGGCACAGTAGGGGAGTAAGCTCTTGAGTTGGCACTTGATGTATAGATAGAATTTCAACAAGTGGAGATGGAGAAAAAACTTGTGATGTTGAAGAAAGAGCCTGGGCTAAGGAATAAGGATGGAGAATTTAACAGTGAAGAGTCTGGCTTGAGTTTGGAAAAAAGGGTAGGCTAAAGGCAGACAGTGTAGGATCAAGAATATTGGTCAAGAATTTTAGAATTTATCTGTTGGAATACCAGGAGCCCTTCATGGGTAGGGAGAGAGGTGTAACATAGTTAGGGCTACGTATGCAGTCATTGTTTTCAGGAAAGATGGGAAGGAACAGCCTCTGCCTCTGAATTCTACAACTTCTCACTGACGTCCCCCACAGGCTGGCTCACTCCAGTCCACACATCTGAACCATTCCTGGGTGATGCAGGAAGTTTACAACAGTTCAGAGACTTCCTGTCTTACTCATCAAGTAGAATTCACAACTGAGGCTCCAAGATACGGCATATGGAAGCCCAGGCACAAGTGCCAGACTCGCGTGCTCGTGCTGTGTCATCCTGCACCTCTCTCTTGGTTGCCAGGTAACTCAGTCTCTAGGATTGGTCTTCTGTTTTATGCTAGATTATTTTAGCTCTGACTTTTCATTCTGCCTAATATAGCTGTCTCTTTCTAGGATGACTCCCTGTCTTGAACACCAGCCTATACTCCTGATGCAATGGTGCTGGAGCCTTGCTTTGCTCTGCAGACTGTGCCTTGCCATTCTGCGCCCCTACGGAGTCAACTTCTGGAACTCCTTTAGTGCCCAGCTCCACCTCCATCTCCCCCTGCCCTTCAGTCTTCTGCCCATTCCATATACCTCCTCTTCCCCTTCTGTTCCAAGCTGCTTCCTGCAAATCACACTGCGATATGAGGGGGAAAGATTAGTATAGAGAACTCAGAGACTAATGCAGTTTGGGGGCAGTGGTCCTGAACTAGGCTGGTAGAAGTAGGCATTAAAAGAAAGCTATGTGACAGCAAGATCCCCAAAGTAAACTTGAAAGGCTTAGAAACTGAGAGGAGAGTAAGAGAGAGAAAAAAAGATTGTGCTGCCTGTGGAAGTTGTCTAAAGACACATTAAAGGACGTCGAAGAGATACGACAGCCAGACGTAACACTGCCCCTAGACTGGATCCTATACAGAGGTGGGCACAATGATGTAAAAGGCATTGTTGGGTCAATTGACACAATTGGAATATGGACAGTAAGATTACATAAAAGTATTGTATCCATGTTAAAAAAATAGAGGTAGAGATATCTTAGAAACATATTTTATATCTTATCCAATGTGTTCCATCATCTATTGAAACAATTCTGTAAATTTTCTCCTTTAAGATGTGTTGATGTAGTGAATCATGCATTTAGATTCCTTAACACTGAAACATCTTCGGATTCCTAAACTAACCCCTATGTGGTTATAATGTGTTATTAAAAAGAAAAAAAAACCCTGGATTTGAAAACCAATCAATCAATCAATCAATTAATCCATCCATCAATCTGAAAATAGAGTACAAAGAAACAAAACTGAAATTGATTTCAAGTCTTATTACTGAAAGAAGTTTGGAAAGCATGAAGTTTTCAAAACAAAAGAGGCTATACGGTGAGTGTGTGTGTGTGTGTGTGTGTGTGTGTGTGTGTGTGTGTGTTTAGAGGGTGAGTGTCATGAACTGGAAGTAGAGAGATTCTACTGAGAGGAAAAGAAAAAAGGAAGTGCTGGAGAGAAGCCAGGAGAGTATCAGTGAACACAGAGAGTAACCTGACCGTTAGCACTTTCGTCACGGTCCCCGGCTGCTCCACTCACAGCGTGCCTTGGCAGTAGACCTGATTGCTATTAGCAAAACACCCTACTGCACTCAATCTACACAGAGCAATTCCTGTCAATCAAAGCCTGTGGAAAGCTCCCAGCTCTGAATGCAGGACTCTACCAACAATGTGAGCTTCAGAGGGGAAGATACTCATTTACGTAGTCAAACCCTGGCCTTCAGCATGCAGGGCAAGAGGCTCACACCCCTGGATCTACCCAGTAGATCTTACCCAGTAAGAACTACCCAGAGAACTTTGAAAAAAAACCCACTATAGTCCATATCAGACCCCAAAGCAATTAAATCAGAGCCTCCAGTGTAGGACAGGAGCATTCTCAAGTTCAACCAGGGTTGAGAAAAAACTGACTTTGAGGTTCTACCTGCCCAACAGTTAAAAGAGTATTTAATTATAGTAACACTGGCTGAATACCATTGAATCCAAAACCACAGCTGTTGTGTTTTATATGATTTTGGTAATTAACTTTAACAGCTCCTCTGTAAATTTCTAAGAAATATTTTTAAATGACGTCTATCAGCTATAAAAATATTTTAGTCAAACAAAACTCTTGCTATCACTATATTCTGCAATGGTTTTCACATCCAGGGCATCGGAAACCCCCATTAGATTTGAAAAGTTTGGTTCTATTTGATGCCAAGGTATAAATTCAAAGCACCCTTGATCTGTAACAGAAGATAATTAAGTAAGTTTATACAAATCCTTTTTAAAAGGATTAATCCAGCATTCAAAATCACGGCTCACAATTTACCTAAAATGTTGTCAGGGTGTTGTTTCCAGTGACTATCCTACTTGAAGGAGGCATTTGGAACAGCTGGAGAGCATCAGACTTGCCAGTCTCAGCAAGAGGACATTTTTCCCAATTGATTTATCTGAATTTCACTTCAAAAAAATATGCTCAAAAGCAGTCTCACTCGGAGGTTCAACATTTCTCAACACCTACATATTTCCATTAAAAACCCACATTTGATTATTTCATTTAACAATTCTCAGGGCATGGAATTCTTACCTGCATTAGAGCAGATGATATCTTGAGAATTCTTGCACATTTGGTTGCTCTGTTTCTTTGTCAGGTCACAGGTCTTTGGGTACTGGCAAGCGTCCCCAGACCATCCTCCATCACATCTGCACTTTCCACAGTCACACACACCGTGGCCTGAGAATTTAACAACATTCCGTTAGACTCAAATTCTTTTCCAAAGGAAACCATTACTGTAACTAAGGATCTTAACAGTGATGTTGGTTCTGGACCGAGCTATAATCAATTCAAACACAGGTATACGACAGTGACTGAGGGGTAATCCTATTTATAGACCATATAATGAAGTATGTGGATTTTATTTTCATAATCAACTTCGATAAATCATTCTAAAAACATTCACTTAACTCATAGAGACATGAGGATAAATAATAAACCAGAGGTCTGAAAAACCACATGATCAGAAATTTAGCACTAAAAGGAGTCCACCTAGCACCGGCATATTTAAGACACAAAAGCCCCGTAAGAACAATTTCCATTTAACTGCATTTTATAACACATGAGATTCCACTAAACTAAACATTGGCCTTATATTTATTTGAATTTGATATGTAATAAAATTGTATAGATACATTAAATACCACCTTGGGATAAGATTGACATGAAAAATAAGTATATATTTTGTTTCTTGATGGGGTAATCTGGTTCAAGAGTCAAAAGGATAAGAGTCATATTCATCTACTGCCACAAAAATTTCTCAACCTTCCATGCTCTCAAATCAACATTTTGCTGTTTTTATTGTTGTGGTTATTAATTTTATTAAGTCCTGCTTGAAGAATCCTGCTAATGTTTTATTGACTACATATTAGAAAGAAGTACAAAACACAAGCCTTGGTCTTTGCCCTTAAGGAACTTACAAAACTGAAAAGTTGAGGCTAATCTGCAAAGAGAATTGTGTTATCTTCAGCCAGAAATGTTTGTTGGACCTTATATTAAGTTGAGGGATGTAGTCTACAACCTATAGAAATAAGAGGGGAAAGATTTTCTGGACTTTCTTAACTTTTAACTGGGCCTTGGAAGGTGAGTAGAGTTTGAATGGGTTACAGAGAGAATATTCTTGTATTATTCAAGGTAACAGTACTATGTCTTAATGCCTGAAATTCATAGCCACAGTGGAATGGAATCATTGATCTTGGGCCAACAGTCATTCGAGGTGGCAGCCAAAATCCACATGATGAAGTCCAGATGGTCGGTCAGAATGAATGGCTCTGAGGCATGCCATTTGGGCATGCTTGGCAGAGCCTGGATCTGTGATTGGCTGACTTTAAAACTCCCCTGGGCCCAGTCCAGGTAAGTGTTTCTATTCCTGTTGCATTTTTCGAATTAATTTTTCTATTTTACAAACAAAACCTTGCCTGCACCTTAATTGCGATTCATTTTATCAAGTGCACATTATTCTGTCAAATTGATTGTATCATCTTGCATTCCTGTCTGGTCCTACATGATATTGTCAATCTCAGCCAACTTGGTATCATTTACAAGCATAAGTGATCTCTCCTGCCAACCCTCCAGTCTATTTATAAAAGTATTAAGCCAAATTCTTGAAGTGGCTGAGCCTCTTTTGGTGAATTAAATATCTCGGTAACTGTAACGATTCTTTAATAATATTAGTGTATTAGGTTAAACCACATGAAGTAGCCACTTTTATAAGTTAAATGTCAGTTATGGTTCATCCCAATAAAAAAGCTCCATATCAACTGCAAAGAAAATAAAAATGCTTTAGAAGAAAATGAAGTATCTAGAATAAAAGAATACTCAATGCTTCTTTTATATTGGATAGAACATCTTGAACTCCAAACTAAGGTATATATGACAGAGGTGGGTAATGGTTTGTGGGTCAAAGGTTACAGATTTTTGAAAGGGAGGGAGATTTGGAAAAATAAGGAAAATGTACAGATGATAGGAAAAGACTCATTCATCCCACACTGACCCAATGAAGCATCAGTAGAAGCAATATTTTAGGTGCTTACAACCCAAAGTTAGTCCATGGAGGTCCAGTTTCAGAAACTTCTTCCATAAAAGGTTCTATGATAAAATAAACATGGAAAGAGACATGCTATATTATTCTTCTCTTAGCGTGCTATGATATATATCAGCACACTGAAGCCCATCAGAGGTCCTTTCATGAAAAAGCTATTTAACTTTACGTAGAATATACAATTTTTTTGATTAGGGGGCCCTTTTTCCTTACAACTAATACTAATATCTTGGGCACACACTGTGTCAGGTAATGTGTTTTCAGCTTTTCCTGTAGCATCTGATTGGAGGCAAAGATGACAGACAGTGTAGGACAGGGTCCTCTACCTTTATGTTCTTTCTAATCTTCATGCCCAGCAGGGCCTTCTTGATTCACTTTCCTCCATTTAGGAAAGTAAATGAGAATCGATTTTTTTTTTTACTGTCAAGAATTACCGAGTAATAGTCTGTACAACCTTATTTGGAGATAAATGTCTAATTTTTTTTTAGAAAGAAAATAATCTTCTATTTCTACTCTTTATCCAAGGTTAATAAGACCTTTGGCCAACCTCAGGGAATGAGGTTGCTGTATTATCGAAGCAAGGTAATCTCCATTACAGTGTCAATAACATGGCTTCGGCAAACATCCCGTTTTGCAAAATAATTTATCCACTGTGTATTAGTTTGCTACGGCTACCATCCGAAGTACCATAAACTGAATGGCTTAAAACAACAGAAATTTTCTCTCTCCCGGCTCTGGAGCCCCAAAACCTGAAATCAAGGTGTCTGCAGATCCATTCCTCCCGGGGCATCTGAGCAAGAAATTCTTCCGTGCCTCTCTCCTACCTACGGATGGTTGGCTGCGATTTTGGTGCTCCTTAGCTGTGAAAGCTTTCCAGGCTCTGCTTCTGTCTTCACGGGGCTTTTTTCTCTGTGTGTCTGTGTCTTCACATCTTTCTCCTTATGAGTACCCCAGTCACTGGTGCCCATCCTACTCCAGTAGAGGCTCATCTTAATTACACCTTCAAAGACTCTCTTCCCAAATGTCACATTCACAAGCACCTGGTGGTGGGATTTCACCCATCTCTTAGGGGCACACAATTTAAACCTCAACAGTTGCAAACAGTAGGTCCTGATTATCCTCTTTCCTGCTGTATAGACATGTATAAGATGGGATCATTTTTCTCTCTTAGATATGCAAATAAATCGGCTAGAGCAGGCAGCAAGCCCCCTCCTCCCTGTTTCTATCCTACACAGGGAGGGCCTGAGAATTCCCAGACAGCCCGGCCCAGGTCCACATGTGCTTCCACAGCTCTGCCAGCCCCTCCCCTCCCCTGCTCCTCCTGCGGTAGCTGCTTCCTGACCACCAGCCCAGCCTCAGGACATCTGCACTGCCACTGACTGGGGGGAAAGCCACAGCAAGCTCTGGAAGAGATTTGGGGACCTTCGGGGTAAAAGGTCCTGGGTCCCAGGCACCTCAGCCTAGGGGAGCAGAGGTGGCAGGGCCCAGGGCTCCAGGAGGCGATGTCCCCTTGGCCTCTCAGGCATCCCACCCCACTCCGCCTTGGGAAAGGATGGCAGAGGAGGTCCAGAGCCGAACCCCTCCTATTGTCCAGGTCGAAGGGTGGCCCTTGCCCAGGGCAATATGAAGTCCTAACCAGCAGGATATTCACCATTCCCGGCTGTCTAGACCATTCCAGTTCTGGCTCTTCTCCAGATAGCTCTGTTTCCACAACTACAAAATACCGTCTTAAAACAAACCATCCAACATCCTTGAGAATAAATCTGTTGCCCTTCAAATATGTTCTCAAGGAGTCAAGAGAAAACAAACACACAAAACAAGAATGTGAGAGAAATGCCAAAACAACCCCCCACAAAGTAATAAGGATGAAAAAGCCAAAGGCTATTCACATTGCTCCCAGGGCTGTGAGTAGTGTCGCCAGTCGCTGGAAAGGGAAGACAAGTCACGGTGGAGGGTAAAATCCAGTAGTTTAGTCTCCTTTTTGGGTAAGAATATGGAGGCCTGGTCGGCTGTCTCCAGTGCTTCCCAGGTGAGCTAAAGCCTTGATCACCACTGATCAAGGAAGGACATTCCAACAGAGACAGAATAAAATGGGGTTTGTGATTCTTAAATAAACAATGCAACTGCAGCACTGCCACCACTATTTCGTGATCCCTTGTACCTGGGTAATGCAAAGGCACTAATCTATTCCACTCAGAGTGATGATAAGATACACTAGTGCACAGTGGAGGAGAAGTTGATGCTTTTTTTAAAAAATTAAAACAAACTGTTTCCAATTGGAAATACTTTACCAGTATTGAAGAACTTTTAAAAATCAATTAGCCATTTGCATATACCAATGAAAAGTAATAGTACCTTTCTTTGCCAAATGAACAAACAAAAAAAAGCTGAAGGGGACGGCACTTAACTCTCCTCCAAGTCTACTGATATTTTGGATGGAAATAAACTGCCAAAATTAACGTGCCTATTGGATTAGCTATATGTTTTTGGCTTCAAGTCTTTTTGAAGTCTTAAAAAGGTAGATAGATAGATAGATAATAGATAAATGTAGACATAGGTAGGCATAGGTATAGGATAAATGGATAAAGAAGCTATAGCATATAAATATATATATGTGTATATATATTTTATATATATATATATAGTATATATAGCATATATATATAATGGAATACTATTCAGCCATAAGAAAGAAGGAAATCCTGCCACTTGGGACACATGAATGAATCTTGAGGGCATTATGCTAAGTGAAATAAGTCAGATGGAGAAAGACAAATACTGTATGATTTCACTTATATATGGAATCTAAAAATAGCCAGCCAACCGAACAAACAAGCATAAAAACCAAACTCATAGAAAAAGAGATCAGATTTGTAGTTAACAGAGGCGGGAATAGGAGGAGGGGAATTGGATGAAGGTGGTCAAAAGGTACAAACTTGCAGTTATACAATAAATAAGTACTAGGTATGTCATGTACAACACAATGACTATAGTTAATATACATACAAATATACTGTATAGTATATTCCAAAGTTAAGAGCGTAAACCCTAAGAGTTCTCATCACAAGGAGAAAAAAACTTTATCTTCTTTTTTTTTTGTATCTATATGAGATGACAGAGGTTAACTAAAGTTATTGTGGTTATTATTCTGGAATATATGTAAGTTATTATGCTGTACACCTTAAGCTTACACAACGCTGTATGTGAATTGTATCTTAATAAAGCTAGAAACAAATCTTGATGTATAATTATTATTCCATGATTACTACTGACAACAATTTTATTATCTAGAGGAGGATGATGTTAAAAAATGATTCTCTCTGGATGTCAGATAAGCTAGGTATTCCACTGCTAGAGCCACATGGTAACCTTGAAATAGATATTTTAAATTGAGCACTCAGTTGGCCCTGCAAATCTATTTGATTTGGTCAAATACGTAAACTCCCAAGACCTGAATTGTCTTATTGTCCAGTGGATTCAAACAAGCTCATTTAATAACAGACACACTCAATTTTTCTCCTGTTCTTTCTGAGCCACTATAGATCTCCCAGCCTCTCTAGGTATAAGAAACTAAAGAACAGTGCCACATCTAAAATTCTAAGACAAGGATCCCTTAGCTAACTTTACAATTACTTCATGGTTTGCAATAGAAACTTGACCATTTTCAAGACAGAGGTACAAGTCCCTATTTTGCTTCTCAGGCTAATTAAAAACTGACTTCTTAGATATTTCTGTGTCCCATTTCTGAGGACATTACTATATGAATGATGGAAGAATTCCGTGTAGAAGGGAGTTTTGCCCCAGAAATGGAAAGATCTGGGCTCTAGTCCTACTTGGACACTAATCCACCAAGCAACCCTGATCAGGAAAATGGAAGAGAAGAGAGGAAAGGAAAACGAACAATTACTGGTTTCCAGGTAGAGTGGTAAGTACTTTATACAGGCTAGTCTGTTTGCCATGAGGAGCCAGCGAGACAGATCTTTGTTTCCCCGTTTTACAAGTAGGAGGAGCAAAGTGTAATTAGCTCGCTCAAGGTCAGTTTATTAGCTGAAAAGCTGTGTTTTTCCTATTACAGCCAACATTACCCGTTTAGTTGCAGTGCAGTAAACGTGAGAGCACCCTCTCGGTCTAGGAAAAGTGGTACCAGTAAAATCTACGGATTAGTGGCTTGACGACACTGCTTCCTTGTGTAGCTCACATGCTCAGAACTGGATTACTCAATACATGTTGAAAGAATTCTAACAGTAAAATTATCAGATTTCACTATTTAAAATTAAATAATGCTACAGCTGGCAGATAGAAGAATTCAGGAATCTAGTTATCTAATTTCTCTAGACCTCAGGGTGCTGATCTGCAAAATTAAGAAATTGGACTGAATGACCCCAAGATTCCTTTCATCTTGAAAATTCCGTACTATAGCCTCAATCATTTTCTTTTTCTTACAACAAACCAAGGTGGTTCCTTCAAATGGGGCATTCAACATATTAAATCAGGCTGGTAGCGGTGGATATTGTTACCAAATCTTGTTTGCTACTGAAAACAATCCTGAAACAAAATCCTGCTTGTTATTCAAAGTACCCATTAAAATACCACAGATTATCCTGATACGTTTATTTTTAAAGTGGGTTTGGGTTGAATACTGCTAAAATTGGGGGATTTAACATTAGAATTCTGGTAACCTGAGACAATTATAAATTATAAAACATAAAATATAAATTATAGCAAAGCAAGACAGAGTGTTTTAGCTGAATCTTAGGTGGCAAATTTCATAAAGTCAAACCTATAATATCATATTCAGGCAAGAATTATACAAACACACTCAGACACAAGCACTAGCTTGGAAATTCAGGAAACCTAGGTGTTCATATAGATTCTGCCATAGTTGGTCTTGTGACCTTCAACAGGTGAGTTAATCCTCAAACTTTCTGGACTCAATTTTTTTTTTGGTCTGGTAAGTTAAACATGTACATAAACTCAGTATTTCTCGAGGGTTGCAGAGTATGTGTCTTTAAGGGGGAATTATTAGAACTGTCTTCTCTGCTGTTTCATCCACATTTCTCGAGAAGCTGGTGTTCCCTACCCTGCCCCATAATTAGAGCATGTGCTATATTCCTCAGATGTCCTGAGAAGGAAAAGAGAGAGAGGAAAGACTATTGGACCAGACGATGGAATCTTTCAGTCCTCCATTCCACCAGCTCCCGGTTCTACGAGTTTATTCATCAGAAATCTTTACAGAGATTCCTTCACTTTCTTCTGTGAAAGAAAAATAAAAGGAGCCCTCACTTCCTTTGGTTTCTGTCTTGGTCTTTTGTCCTGTCTTGGGGTATTTTATTCAAGCGTGTCTCTTCATCTCAAATACACCAAATGACAGAAGCCACTCAAGCCTTAGACACAATATCCATCAACAGTATTTCTTAGCTGATGGAAATGAACTTAATCGAACTGGAATCTAAGAAACTCAGAATATTGTAACCAGACTAGGAGACCAGAAATGACTGAAATCTCCTCAGTTTTACTAAGAACAAAAGGAAACTCCCTGTTCACCATCACCTCCTTCTCATTATAGATAAATATGTGTGTCAAGGAATCTGGTCAATGGAGATATGTGTATATGTATGTTCGTGTATGTGTATGCGTGTGTTTATTAATACACATATATGTGTGTATGTATATTTATATATGAGACTTGGCAAGACTCTAAACCTTGTCTTTAATGTGGTTACCAAGAGCACTGGATGATTGGATGGTATTTCTCAGCATCCCTCTCAATGTCGAGATTTTTTTTTCAGAACTTTGTGTATGTGCTGGGCTTCCCTGGTGGCGCAGTGGTTGGGAGTCTGCCTGCCAATGCAGGGGACACGGGTTCGAGCCCTGGTCGGGGAAGATCCCACATGTCACGGATCAACTAAGCCCGTGTGCCACAACTACTGAGCCCACGTGCCACATCCACTGAGGCCCGTGCGCTCTAGAGCCCGTGCTCCGCAACAAGAGAAGCCCGCGCACCGCAAACAGGAGTGGCCCCCGCTCGCCGCAGCTAGAGAAAGGCCGCGCGCAGCAACGAAGACCCAACGCAGCCAAAAAATAATAAATAAAAATAAATAAATTTCTAAAAAATACTATACTAATATCAATAAAAATGGTTTTTTTTTAAGAGCAACATTCTCCCAGCACCAAGACAACTCCTTAAAAGATAGCGTTCCTTCTTTTTTTTTTTTGTAATTTTATTTATTTATTTATTTATTTATTTAATTTTGGCTGTGTTGGGTCTTCGTTTCTGTGCGAGGGCGTTCTCTAGTTGTGGCAAGTGGGGGCCACTCTTCATCGCGGGGTGCGGGCCTCTCACTGTCGTGGCCTCTCTTGTTGCGGAGCACAGGCTCCAGACGCGCAGGCTCAGGAATTGTGGCACACGGGCCTAGTTGCTCCACGGCATGTGGGATCTTCCCAGACCAGGGCTCGAACCCGTGTCCCCTGAATTGGCAGGCAGATTCTCAACCACTGCGTCACCAGGGAAGCCCAATAATATGTTTTTTAAAAAAAGAACTTTGTGTATGTGTATCTCTGACAAATATTAATAACATGCTCCATCTGGTTACGTTAGCCTTCTTCACCTCAACCTGTGCTGGTTGTCAACAGAGCAAACTCTGTTCATGCCCTTACGACTCACAGCCAACATGGTGACGCTCTGTGTCCTCCAGGGGGCAGCGTAATGCCCTCCTGTGACAGACTGCCTAGGTTCAAGTCCCGCGGCCAGAACTTGCTGGCTGGGTAAGCTTGGGCAAATACTCAGGCTTTTCATTAGTTTCCTAGGTTTGTAACAAAGTACCACAAACTGGGTGACTCCCAACAATAGAAACTTACTGTCTTCACGATTCTGGAGGCTGGAAGTCCCAGATCAAGGTGTTGGCTTGGGATTGACATATACACACTGCTACATTTAAAATAAAATGCCTTTCCATGGGAAAAAAAAAAAAGGTGTCAGCTGGGTCATGGACTTAGAGATTCTGTGTACAATACTTCCTCATCTCTTCCTAGTTTCTGGTGGGGGCTGGCAATCCTTGGAGTCCCTTGGCTTGCAGCTGCATCCCTCCAACCTCTGCCTCTGCCATCACATGGCCCTCTCCCCGCCTGTGCCTGTGTCTCTTCTTCTCTACTTATGAGGACAGTAGTCATGTTGATTGGTGGATAGGGCCACCGTAATCTATCATGACCTCATCTTAACGAATTACACCTGCAATGGCCCTATTTCCTAACAAGGTCACATTACGAGGTACTACGGGTTAGGACTTAAACATATGTTTTGGGGGACACAATTCAACACCTTTCATTATCTCTGCTTCCTCATCTGTAAAATGGGGATAATAATAACAGCTATCTCACAGGGTTCTCATGGGTATGGAATGAGTTAGTGCCCATAAAGCATTCAAAACACTGCCTGTCAATAAAATGTCAGCTATTAACATCTCTACTGAAAGTATTTGGAGAGCAGGTAGCCCAAATACAACTGTCATGATAATCCCAATCCTAAACTTAAGTGAAGAAGTACTTTTGCAGAATAAAAAATGGATATTAGGTGCAAAGTTTGATTCATGTATCTTCCTCTCGAATACTGCACAGAAAAATTCCTGATCTATACGAAGAATGCATATGTGTTACAGAGATAAGAAATATTCCCAGGAGGGAGGTCCAAATTTCACAAAACTAATAGGCAAACCTATTAATTAATTCTATGATTAACTGTGCCCAAATAATAAGTTTAAGACTCTAGTGTGCTAACCAATGTGCTAACAAGTATATATACACTTAAATACATACATATTTATGTGTGTGTATGTATCCAGGTGTCTGTGTACTTTTTTAAGCTTCATAAAATTCCCCCCACATTCATACTAGCCTTTGGCATTGGATGCATTTGGCAATGCAGCAAAAGCACAAAAAGCAGCAAAAAAAAAAAAGCCAATCTTTCTTTTTCAGCTTCAGAACAAAGGTCCTGACACGAGCGCGTGGTTTCCAAAATGCGGTGCTCATCTCGAGATAAATTATCAATGAATACACAAATACAGGTAAAAATTCAATTTCTTGAAGTGTGATCAGGAGTTTGGAGATAATTGATTTGCAAATTTATAAGAAAGATTCTATTTCTTAAGCTAGGTGGTGGAGACACAATATTGATCTTTTAAATTATTTTTTATACTTTATGATCATATTTTACGCAAAAATTTTAAAAAGAAAAAAACACATCCGTTAGAAGCAATACCCCTACGAGGGATGATGTTAAAAGGAGTGTTTTAGGACTTCAGCAGCGCTCAGGAGGTGCCACCACCCTGACTCATATTCATAAAACACTGCACGGAAGAGACAGTAGGGTTAATCTTTACAAGCTGAGGGTCTGTGAAGAGCTGGTAGAACGTAGTTGCCAATCTGAATGGGAGGACACTGTTATTCAGAAGGATACAGGCTAAGCCAGGAAGCAAGGTGCAGGCAAGAGCTATGCACGGCCTGGGTCTCCAGGAAAAGGCACTGTCCCCTGCCCCCTCCAGGGGACGTCGAGTACAGGACACAGAGAGATAGGGTTGTGCCCATTCCGGGAGATGTAACTTGACTCTGGACCATCTTGGAACAGCTTCAGTAGAACAGAAATGGCTGTGAAGGTGCAAGTACCTGACACAGGCCACCACTGTCCTGCAGCAACTAGAGAACCAGAGATGATCTGGAACAGGAAGACAGCAGCAGGGCCCTGTGGGCGGTGAGCAGTTTACTCCCAAAGACCCTATGTCCCCATCACCCTTAGCATCTGTACTCCAGGGAAAACCCCAAACTGAGTACACTCAGAATCAAACCAAAAACCATTTTTACCATAGGTGGAATGGGAGCTGTTATGAGTTGAACTGTGTCCCCACCAATTTTAGATGTTGAAGCCCTAACCCTTATACTTCAGAATGTAAGGTCACTGCAGATGTAATGAGTTAAGATGAGGTCATACTGGAGTAGGATGGGTCCTTAATCTATTGTGACTAGTGTCCTTATAAAAAGGGTACATCTGCACACAGAGAACGCCATGTGGGGATGAAGACAGAGATCAGCGTGATGTTTCTACTAGCCAGAAAACACCACAGATTGCGGACAAAACACCAGAAGCTCGGGAGAGTCATGAGAAAGGTTCTCCCTCGTGACCGTCAGGAGGAACCAACCCTGCTGACAACTTGATCTTGGGAGTTCTAGGCCCCAGAACTGGGAAACAAAATATGTCTGTTATGCAAACCATCCACTCTGTGGTACTTTGTTACTGCAGCCCTAACAAACTAATACAGAAGCTCAAGGTATGGTTTTAAAGAATTATAGAAAAATGAAGGTGTATCATTTTACATTTCTGAGCTGAAGGTCTGAGGAAGTAATTGCCACCCACTGGCATAGTCAGCACATTTTAACCCACATGCTTAATAGATGACTCCATAAATAAAGGCTGACGTTTGCCTGCATCTTGGCAGAAACAACTAAATCTGAATGGTACCTTGTACACCCAGGACCGTCCTAAAGGTGACATTAGAAGGCAAAAATCTCTAAACAAAAGTATATATTTCTCTTTGTCACCTTGTGTCAAAAGTCAATAGGAGGGCTTCCCTGGTGGCGCAGTGGTTGAGAGTCTGCCTGCCAATGCAGGGGACACGGGTTCGAGCCCTGGTCTGGGAAGATCCCACATACCGCGGAGCAACTGGGCCCGTGAGCCACAGTTACTGAGCCTGCGTGTCTGGAGCCTGTGCTCCGCAACAAGAGAGGCCATGATAGTGAGAGGCCCGCGCACCGCGATGAAGAGTGCCCCCGCTTGCCACAACTAGAGAAAGCCCTCGCACAGAAACGAAGACCCAACACAGCCAAAACTAAAATAAAAATTAATTAATTAATTAATTTAAAAAAATGGAAGAATTACGTGCACAGCAAATAATCTGAAGTTAAAAAAAAAAAAAAAAGTCAATAGGAAAAGAATTCAACAGAAATCCCCCATATAATGAAACACACGGCTTATGGAATCACTGGGAAATGGGCAAAATGATTCTCTGTGGCTTATCTTTCTAATCATTCTGCTTAGTATTCCTCCTTTCCCCAAACCCTGTTTTCTAGAAAATAAAACCACTTTCTTTGTCTGAAAAGAATGCCACGCCTCTCCCATTAGCCCTGTTGCATTATTAATTCCAATGGGCTGTGGAAAGGCTCCCCTATACAGAGCTTCCAAAGTATGCCCAGAAGTAGACTTTACCAAAAGCCTGGACTTCTAATAAAACTACCTTTTAAAAAAATCTATTTTTCAAAAAGAACTCTTTTATTGCTCCTTAAAGAAGTCTGTGCAATGGCTAAATCAAAGGTTATGATCACCTCATGGTCTTCAAAGGTTATGATCAAGCAATTCTTTGGTTCTTTTCTCCTCATCCAACTAAAAAGGAGCAGATGGTAACTGTTTTTTAATTTCCTTCTCGCTCAGTTCAAAAATTAACAAACATTTACATGTTCGGTCAACTTTAATGTAAATCCTCTAACTGCAAGGACTTTTCTATTAATTCAGTAACTATCTAGGGTACCTCTGCTCTAAGCTATTATAAAGTGGATAGTGAATAAAAGTTGCTGACAGTTTGGTTCACTTGACTGGAAAAAAATGAAACCGCTCTCTTGTAAGCAGGTAAAAGGACTTTAAATCATGATATTTTCTACAATACAAAGATCAGTCACCAGAAAAAATATATATCAGTAGTTGGCATGGAGACTGAATTCAGTTCATTACTATTCATTTTTAAAACTTTTTAGGAGCTCATGAAGTCATTTAGAAAATTGAAAAAAGGAACTTGGGGACAAGGTAAAATATTTTTAAACGAGGTGTCACTTTTGGTTCCCTTTTAAAAAATTTAAAATCTAGGTCAGTAGACAGAAAAATTAAATTGGAAATAAAGCCAGAGGGCAAGCAATACTTTTTTAGGATATAATACTCTGTCACACTGTTCTGATAGCCCTACCTCATTTCGGGAAGAAAAAAACACTAGACACAGTTCCTTCGACAAGTAGCTCTTTTAGAAATCATATATATTGGAAGAGGAGGGGCAAACTTTACTAAGGCATGCGTTCAGGGTATCAGAAGGAAAGGAAAGGTTGCTGTAATAGCCAGTGCACTCATTGGTTTTGAAACCATTTAAAGTCAAGGTATTTGGAGAACTGGAAAAGAAAATAACAACAAAGGTAGCCTTTGCTCCAAACAGAAGGAATATCTTCACATGAAAACATAAACAGTTCAAGGGACTTCCCTGGTGGTCCAGCGGTTAAGACTCCATGCTCCCAATGCAGGGGGCCCGGGTTCGATCCCCGGTCAGGGAACTAAGGTCCCACATGGCACAACTGAAGATCTGGCGCAGCCAAAATAAATAAATAAATATTTTTTTTAAAAAAGAAAGAAAATATAAACAGTTCAAAACTTACCGACTCCCAGGACCCCCTCCCTATTCTTGACTCATGAGCTATGTCATTCCCCATTCTGAAAGGTTATAGTTATCATAATTCATAATAGAAAAGTCTAACCTACCATTCAATTTTAAAATATCCCATTTTAATCATTCTAGATAATGTATCTTGTCTTCCTTTTTTACATTGGTATAGAGATATTTACCCTGGAAAATAGCTTTACCAAACTATAATAGAATGCCTAAAATAACAAATATATATTAAACTTCTCAGTTGCAAATCACTTTAATTCATATTATCTTATTTGGTCATCAAAATGGCATGAAAAAGTAGAAAACCAGTATGACCATCCTCACTTACAGAAAAGGAAATTCTTGGTTAATGTCTTTAAATGATTCCTCCAAATTTCTAACCAAGCTCTCAAGTCGCCCACTCAGCTTGGGTACCCACAACCTTGAACAAGAATGAAATCCCCTAACTTCCTGTTCTTTCTTCCTCTTACGTAACCCTCATCCACTCTGCCTCTTCTCCAGCCCCAGAGGCTGTGTCGAGGTCCATTCCTTTCAAGGAGCCTTGATTTCTTTGCCATCTGGTTCTCTGGGGGCCCTGCTTCCTCTCTCTCCTCTAGTTCAACCTCAGCTCCATTGTTAGCACCTTCCTCTTATACCATGAAATTGAACAAGCGTCTCCTGGTCTTTACAAAGTGTAATCAACACTCCCTCTATTGTACCCACGTCCCTATTTCTAGTCTCTATTCCAAGTCAATTCTCCCTTCCTTACTCAAAGCTCCAAATAGGTAGTTTTTCACTCCCAGTCTCTCCTTTTATCTACAATTCGATTTCCAACCCATTCTACTAACATTTTTCTAATAAAAATTAATATGCTTTTTATTCCTTAATTCAATTAACACTTAAGTCCTTATCTTATTAGCTGCTTCTCAATCCTTTGGCATCTTCCCCTCTTTCTCCCACCCTCTCCCTTGTCCTTCTCCACCTCCTCGCCCTCTTTCATCATGCCGGAACACATAGCATCAGTAAAATCATATTCCCCAGTGCATCTTACACATTATAAGGAAAATAAGAGGAATAAAAAATACTGGAATATTTATTCTGAAGAGAGTTAATTACACCTAAGATCATCATTACATTACTGAATCACACTAAGTTTTAAGCAGGTTTGAACTAAGTCATGTTTAATTGTTTTCTTTTGTTTTATTTTTTGCCACTGGCATTCAGTGAGCAGTTGGAAACTAGGAGGAAAGCTCACGAGGAATGTCACAGAAAATTTTAAAAGGAATTAAAAGCAATATTTCCTTTGCTTATCCAAATATCCAAGCCAAGTTAAATAATGTAAAGGTAAATCTGCCACATACACTCCCTTATCAGTTTTCTTAAAATTCGCAATGTACTTTGTTCTTACCCTTCATTTTATTTTTTCTACCTAAAATATATCTTGGAGAGATTCTGTCAAGAACTGCGAAAGGGGGCTGAGATTTGATTTTCCTCTATTTGAAACTAACAAATTAGCCTGCCACTGTGTCATGGATTCTGGAAGAAGGCATGAGACTCTTGGGTCAGAGTCAAAGGACTTTATTACTCACATCAGTAGCAGTAATTGAAATCTCAATTTGAGTCAGTTATCTAAACCCCAGTTCCCACAGAACAACACAGGAGGAGCAGGGGATTCCTGCACATGTGGTGGGTTGCACTGTGGGAGAGAAACTTCCCGGATAGGGATCATCTTGACTCTTACACTGGGGAGTAAGCATGCCTGAACCTGCCACAGAAGGATACACTCTCTTATTACACTAGGCTATAAACAAACTTTCCTTTGCTCCAGAGGGAGACACCAGGTCTATCTTCCAAGGCTCTCTGTACAAGCATCCATGAGAAGATATTCTTGAATGAAAGCAATCAGTACCTGTGCTGACAAAAAGGACAGTAACACAAGAGACCATGGAGAATTGTCTCCCAACACCTATTCATATCAACAACCCAGCCCATAGAGATCTAATTAACTCTTTCTAACAGATGCATAACGTTCCACTGTACACACCACAACATGTAGCCATCCTTCATTGATTTGCACTTAACTAGTTTTGATCATTTACCACTACAAACAATGTTGTCATAAGGATTCTTCCTTAAACATGCATCTTTAAGCAGAAGTGTGAATAGATCTGTAGGATAAATTATTATAAGCAGAGTTTATGGATGAAAGGGTAGGCATATCATTAAAATTTTAATAGATGTAGACAGATTTGTTTCCAAAACTATACTAAATACACTCCCACCAACAATGTGTGAGGATACACTTGCCAACACACACCATAGAATATTATCAAGTAAACTGTGTCAATCTGAGCATCAGAAATTACATTGTATCATCTTTAATTTCTTTCATCAGTGTCTTATAGTTTTCTGCATATAGGTCTTTTGTCTCCTTAGGTAGGTTTATTCCTAGGTATTTTATTCTTTTTGTTGCAGTCGTAAATGGGAGTGTTTCCTTAATTTCTCTTTCAGATTTTTCATCGTTAGTGTATAGGAATGCAAGAGATTTCTGTGCATTAATTTTGTATCCTGCTACTTTACCAAATTCATTGATTAGCTCTAGTAGTTTTCTGGTACCATCTTTAGGATTCTCTATGTATAGTATCATGTCATCTGCAAACAGTGACAGCTTTACTTCTTCTTTTCCGATTTGGATTCCTTAGCCATTATCAAAAAATCTACAAACAATAAATGCTGGAGAGGGTGTGGAGAAAAGGGAACCCTCTTGCACTGTTGGTGGGAATGTAAATTCATACAGCCACTATGGAGAACAGTATGGAGGTTCCTTAAAAACCAAAAATAGAACTACCATACAACCCAGCAATCCCACTACTGGGCATATACCCTGAGAAAACTATAATTCAAAAAGAGTCATGTACCACAATGTTCATTGCAGCTCTATTTACAATAGCCAGGACATGGAAGCAACCTAAAGTGTCCATCACCAGATGAATGGATAAAGAAGATGTGGCAATATATACAATGGAATATTACTCAGCCATAAAAAGAAACGAAATTGAGTTATTTGTAGTGAGGTGGATGGACCTAGAGTCTGTCATACAGAGTGAAGTAAGTCAGAAAGAGAAAAATAAATACCGTATGCTAAAACACATATATATGGAATCTAAAAAAAAAAAAAAGGTTCTGAAGACCATAGGGGCAAGACAGGAATAAAGACACAGATGTAGAGAATGGACTTGAGGACACGGGGAGGCGGAAGGGTAAGCTGGGACGAAGTGAGAGAGTGGCATGGACTTATATATACTACCAAATGTAAAGCAGATAGCTAGTGGGAAGCAGCCACATAGCACAGGGAGATCAGCTTGGTGCTTTGTGACCACCTAGAGGGGTGAGGGGTGGGATAGGGAGGGTGGGAGGGAGATGTAAGAGGGAGGAGATATGGGGATAGATGTATATGTATAGCTGATTCACTGTGTTATACAGCAGAAACTAACACACTATTGTAAAGCAATTATACTCCAATAAAGATGTTAAAAAAAATTACATTGGATATTTTTGTTGACATGTGTCAATTATGGATGAGATTCAACATATTTTCTTTGGTTTATAAATCATTTTTATTTTATAAACAAAATCATTTTTGTGTATTTTCTTAAAATTTTCTGCTTATATATTTTGTCTATTTTTCTATTGGTTGTTGGATATTTTCATCATTTTCAGGAGCATTAGGTTTTATGTTAAATAATTGTCTTTTTTTCTGTCATTATAATGCAAATATTTTATGACATATATAGTTTCTCATACTTCTAAATCATATGATCAAATTCCCTCATGCTGTCTTCTTGAAAGTTTGATTTTAATGCATAAATTTGGAAATTTTTGGTGTAAGAAGTAAGGTAAGAAAAGTTCAAATTTATTTTTCCATGTTGCTAGAGAGGTTTTCCAACACCATTAATGAATGGTTTATTCCTTTCCCATTGATTTAAAATGCCACTTTTATCAAATACTACATTCCTGATAATAGATTCTGATAACCAGTATTTTGATTATTTTTAAAGTCTTGGTAGGCTGCAGTTTGGGTTTATTTTCCTTTTTGTAAGAGTTTCAAGAGAAATTTTTAAAATTTATAATCAATAGGGTCTTTTGTGTGTTTTATTTTGTTTTTAAAATTATACAGAACTATTGACCCTACAATATTGAGAATATTTTTCTTTCAAATTCTTATACTATTTTTTTTCCTACTTCACTTGCTAGCACCTTCATTAAAATACTGAAGTTGATTTTTGTTTGCTTGTTTATGTTTATCCTGGTTCTCCTACAGGATTCTTTTCTTATCTTGCAAGTCCAATAATTCTACCATACCATACTTTACTGCTGGCTGATCTGCATTTTTTTCTAGGACATGTTTTTCCCTTTCTACAAATTAATGTGCAAATATTTTAACAAAGTAATCCTGAATTATATATTTGAAAATCACTCTGTTGCCTGTTTTTTTCCTCTTCTTTAGATACACCAATTATGGTTATGTTAGGTCATTTTTTTTCTTCTTCTTCTTCTTCATAAACCATTTTCTCCCTAATCTTTGATATGACACTTATTTCTAATTTCATTGTTAATATTCTCAAGCCTGTGTTCCTTGTTCCTCAGTGGCCTGGGGAGCATCTATTCTTCTTTTCTATACATTCATTTCTGTGATTTTTTTCTCTTATATTCCCCCACTACCCCATATACTGTCAGATCATTTTTCCTTCTTAGAGGCAGCACAGTATGAAGCTAAAAGTCATGGACTCCGTCACTGTACTGCTGGTGTACAAATCCCCACTACATAGCTTTGTTGTGTGAACGTCAGCAGCTTATTTAATCTCTCTATATATCCCAGAATTCGTATCTGTAAAATGGGAACAATAGTGGTATTTGCATTATAGAGTTATTACAAGGATTAAATCAGATGACAATTGTAAAGTGTTTAAGATAGTGACTGTCACATAATAAACATTATGTAAATATTTATTAAATCCTTAACACTTTTTTCTCTGTTTTCCTATAATTTTCTTCTTGAGTACTTGCATCTTCTCTTTGAGCTCATTGCCTGGAAGCAATATATCCATTATAAAGAATCCTTTCTTTTTAATCTCATAACATGAAAAGTTGTTCATAATTTTTATCAGCTTCACAGTTTGATCTTTCAGATGTTGATTTATTATCTGAGTTTTGTTTATTATTTATGTTCTGTATTTCTTATATTACTTTTTTACAGGTCTCATACTAATTTCTTAATTATTATTCATCACTGAATGAGAGGGATTTTTCCTGGAACAATTATTTTTGAAAGGATAATGTGGAAAGGAATCAGATAAGTGAACTTCTCTATGAATATTGCTTTGCACATACATGCAAACATTTTATTGTTAATTTCTAAAGGTAAATTTGATGAATTAAATGTTATATGAATATATAAGTTTAATAGATATGCCCATAGTGTTTTCCAAAATGTCTGTAAATGACTTTCGTTTCCACCAACAGTTGTGAGTGCCTCTTCTTGACTTGCATTGTTTATGCTTTCTCTTCTGCTTGAAATGCTCTCCGACCCTCAACTGGAAGAGAAATCATTTCCAGGCTCCCATTATACCATGTACATATCTATTACTTCACTAACCCATAATTATCTCTTTACATGGTTTTCTGCCCCCCACTAAACAGTTACCTTCTTTAGGACCGTGATTGTGTCATCTTAATTTTATATCTTTGGTTCCTATCCGATTTTCTGGCACATAGTAATTGCCAAGTCTGACAAATATACAGATGATGAAGGCAGCATAAAATTACTGTCCAGGGACACACTACTGGTAAATAATAAAAGTCGCATATGAATCCAGTTTTTTCTTCCTGCAAATCATACTTTTTCATATATTCATAATAAGTTTCCTCATTTATATGAATATAAATTAAAGGACTCAAGCCTAGGTCAAAAACCTGTTTTATATACTTGAAATTATAATTATCCTTCAAATGACTTGCAAATGACTCATTCATTCTAATACTGGCAAAATTATGGTGTGTGGCTTGCATAGACATTAATAATAAGCTTTAATTCATATGAGATTTTAAAGCTTGGTTCAAATGTAGTTTCTATCTATATAAGCAAAGTTTGACATAGGATTAATAAACCCTCATAAAAGTATGGCATAATTCTTTTTTTGATTAAGCTGCAACTAACCAACTATAGATAATTATGACTAGAACTCAACTTCTTCTAATGCAAACACTCCTATAGAATCTTCAAATAAGATATAGATGACATTTAGAGTCCATTCTAAGGTAAAATGCCTGGGAGTTGATTATAGAAATTTAATAGGTTGTGATCCATATAAAAACTTTAACTGTCTAGGTCGGAGAGGACAGGAACATTTCTGTTTTATATGAAAAATGTGTATGTTTTTAAATTAATAATTTTATTTAATTAGGATTCTTGAATCTAGGCAATTCAATGAGATTATCATAGTGCTGTTATGTTGAATGAAATAAGTTGCCCAGTTGTCAAAATTTATACTTTCATTTCAACTTAACTTTTGCCAAAGCCACACCATGGGCAACGGCATCCTCAAACTGCCAAATATTTTCAGTCCTAATGGCTGAACTCAAAGCCATTCTTTGAAATGTTCTGTATCTCTAAAGACTAAGTTGTACATGAAATTATTTTAATCTAATATATTTTGATCACTTAAGATATGTATTCTATTTTAAATATTGCCTATATTTCTTGGCCAAAATTTGTTTTAGTTCTTGGTGTTCTTCTCAAAAAAAAAAAAAGATAAGGAGGGGCTAACAAGGAGGGCCTGGAGAGCCAGTCTCTGACTACCAAGATGTGCTTTCTGGCAGTCAGAGCTGATATAATTCTTTCATAGTCAGGGCTGTAATAGTCAACTTGATTAAAGTATTATGAATTTCACATATTTCAGGAGACTGATCATGGAATGCCACAGGAGGTACCACTTTAACCCTGTCATCTCTATATGCTCACCGTTCTAGTAAAATGTGTGATCATAATCAGGGAAAGGAACATTGGATGCCAGAATAGGTTTAGGAAATAATTTATTGAAAATGTAGATCATGTTCCTCATAGGAAAAAAAAAGCTTCTACTTCAATATGGAGATAAGCAAAGAAATGCTATATATTGAAAGTTTATTAAATGCCATTCGTTCCTTGAATATGCACAAATATCATTTGCCCTCAATGTTTTCCAGGGAACAATTATTAACATGTGATTAAAATAAGATAATTTGACCAGAAATCATCCTCTGTGATTAAGGCAATATTTGCTATTGAGATGACCATGGGAAAATAATAGAGGGCTTGCATCAATTTACTCAGAAACTTTCATAAGATAAGGTAAAAACAAGGGTAGAAAGGAGGAAATTAACTCTCACTGAGTACTTATTATATGTCAGGCTCTATGCTAGGTACTTCATGTTCATTAGCATTAGGTTATTTACCAAAACCTTGTGAGTTCAGAATGAGGAAGCCAACATGTAGGCCCATGGAGACCGACTGGCTTGTCTCAAATCATAAAATCTGATTCAAACCCAGTATCCCTGAACTTCTACCACACTTCTCAGCTTCAACACTCACTCTCAATTTTTCCTCTTTCCAACATAACTTTCAGGTACACACATGACTCCATGGTTCGTTATTTTAGAATAATGTCTTAAGAAAATGTGTTATATAATCTTACCTAGATTGATTATGCTAGAGAAATTGGATGTTGTTTTATGTATTTTCTCTTCTGGAAACTAAATGCTTCTAGAAGTTAAAAAAAAAATGCAACATTGTTCTAATAGTAAGCCTGACTTGAGGGAGAGAAAAGCAATTAATATTGCTCTTAGAGAAAATAATTATAGTCTTGTCTTCTGATTACTTGTCATGCAGAGTCCTTTTAAATATAAGACCACCAGCCTTCTCCAGGTACCCATATTTAAGAACAAGAGAATAAAATAAACTGAGGACCAAATGCAGAATTTATGTCAAGAAGCTAAACTATAGAACTAACCGTGAGAAATATGCTTTAGAAACTTCTCAACAAAAATTAAGCCTATTGTCAATGTTTGATGTACACTTCCTCAGGGTCACATGAAAAATTTTCAGCTGGAACTTTTAATAGAATGATTATGAAGAAAGGCTTCAAATTGGGAAATCTTGCAAGGAAAATGTTTTTGTAACTCTCTCCACCAACATTTTGAGGAATCAAATTGTCTTCAAAGAGCTTAAGGACAGTCTGGGACATGTTCTGTTGTTGTTGTTTGTGAAGATTATGACAATCAGTGTAAACTTGTTTCCACTTCTGGACAGATCTCAGATGCTCAGGAGAGCTCTCCACTGACCCTTAAGGAATGAGGCTGGAACTAAAGCTTAGATAAAGTTTCCACAGAAACACAGCATAGATTCTGGCAAGTCAAAGGAAGTTTAGAGAAATTTCTCCAGTTATGATTTTCATAGGGGTTCAAAGATATTTTGAATGAGGCTAAAAGTTCCAACTAAGCTAGTTTGCCCAGTATGTTTTTTGAAATTTGACCACTAAACTTTTCAATGATAAAATTAATAGAATTAAACTACTAGTCAATTTTCAGATTTATTCTTGTCATTCTAGAAGTTTGCTCTATGACGATGGTATTCAGTGTTGGCCTAAACTCAGCTGAATGTTGATATTAACACCTACTAATTGGGAACATGGTACCTCAATTATGTATTATTAATACTGCTTAAACAGGGTTTTTAAATTTTTCTATTCCAAATAATCCTAGGTTAGTTTAATTATATGCCTTTAAATAACCATGCAATAACAATTGGACCTAATGTTAGGAGTTAGGACCTAATGCTTCTAGGCTTCTACTGATAACCATAATCATCTTTATGACAGTGAAAGGCTATTATTTAGATTCATTAGTTTGATCAATCTTTTTACTTTATTACAATAGTGTTATGGAAAACAACACATTTTTCAAGGTAACAGTTTAAAATTATTTTGCACTTGTACATTCTCACTTTATAATTTCATATTCAGAGAAGAATTTCATATGTTAAATAGTTTTCCTTTCCTCTTCCTAATCTTAAGTGCCAGGAAGTGAAGAGGACTTTATCAGGAGATACACTGTTTAGAAAATCTGCAATAAGGATGCTGTTTATAATCTATGGAGCTTACATTTTAATAGGAAGACAGATTCATATGCAATTAGCATCTAAATATACTGATACTGAATTCCAAAAATACACATTAATATATATTTGGAATCTGCTAAAATATATTTAAGCATCTATTAAGCAGAACAATTGTGAACTTGATGATTTTTAATTTGCAATGAATAAACATACCTCTTGTCAGATAATGTACTGAGTATTGATCCTCTGTATGCTCTTAAAATAGAAATTAGCATCTTAGAAAAGTAGAGAATTACTGCAAATGATTTTTTAGTGCTTATTTACTTTTTCATTTTTTAACATGCACTTAACGGTACCTGAATCATTTTTTTTTTAATTAACATGTCTTCAAATAAACAGCTGCCTTCTAGGGAATAATTTGGAAAGATTAGTTCTTTAAATAGGGTGCATGCCTTATTTTAAGATGTACACATTTGTCTTGAATCTTTGAGAGCAAATTAAAAAGTATGAAACCTTCAAGAAAAGTCCAAATCACCAATAAAGTGCCTAAATTACTTAATAGATAAGGTAGATTCTCAATAAAACCATGAAGCAAATGGGCACGGCATCTTTTCCAGTACCCATCACCCTTCCAATTTTGTGAAAACCTTCCCAATGGGCTTGACTTCACAACTATTGTTAACGGCTAATTTTTAATCCCTTCAGAGTACTGCTTTAAAACAGCACAATATCTAACCCAAAGAAAATAGGAGGACCTTAATTAATACTTAACAACTGAATAAGTGAATAAATATTAATGATTACAAAAAGCTTAAAGAGAAACTTGAAGCTACAAGAAGGAATTTCAGTCCAGTGGTGGTGGAACTATCAGAGCCCTGTAATCTTACCTTGTAAGCAACTCTCTGTGTTTCCTATTTACTGACTTTTTAAGTCACATTTTAATTACATGAAGTAATACTTCTGATCTGAACCAACTAGGATAAGATTTTCGAAAATCAACAATCAAAGATCAATTTATAGTTTAAATACTTCAGTTGAATTTCATGAACTCGGCCATCCTTTAAAATTTATCTCATATACCTCCAAAGGTTTTTTAAGTCAACAAGATTGTCCTTAATATATCTTCCTAGAATGAATTGGAACACCTGTAACAGTTCCAATAGTAAAAAAAAAAAAAAAGCCCAGGATACTTTCAAACATGTAAACATGTAACTTACATGTAAGTTTACTTTCTTTAGTCATTTTTTGACATTAGCACTATCAGTCATTCTACTCTGCACAATACCATATTCTATTTTTTAATAATAAAGTCTAGACATCAACATATTTCAGCTCAATGAAGGAAAAAGCTTTCTAATAGCCAAAACTGTCTAAAATGCATTGGGCACCCTTGTGATGCAAGGCTTCCTCTTTGCTAGAAGTGTTCCAAAAAATTTAGACAACCCCCTTAAACAGAAACTGCACAAAACTCTAGTTATAGGTAGGTAGTTCATTCATTCAGTCTTTAACTCAACAAACATTCAAGCGAGAGCCAACTCTGGGCCACGGGCCATGTTAGGTTCTCTGCAGGGAGCAGTGAGTCTGCACATCTGTGATTCCTGACTTCATACACCTTCGACTCTGGTATAGGAGTCAGTTCTTAATCAAGTAGTCACACAAACACATGTAAAATTACATCAGTGATGATAGCTATCAAAATAAATAAATCGAAATAAATGATAATAGCCTAATGACCGTCCAAACATCTCCCAAACATGAGATGGATTCATTCTTCTTGACATTCCCGATTTTAAGTATCAAGCTCTAGTGTCATGTTTTAACTTTTTGATTTAAGAATAATGGCAAGAAGAATGAATGAGGCAAGGTTGAGTTCTACAATCTATCTTTCACCAATAAAAGCACTGAATTATTTCCTCTATAAAGTAAATCACAATTGGGGCAATGTGAGCAGATTATATATACTCTGAGGTATCAATGGTATTCATTGTTTTTGTTTTATGTAGACAGGCTATACTTTTAATTAGGAGAATTTCCAGCAAGGCAGCAATAGTTCCCTGCTGATCACTTCTGCAGAATACTTTAACTTGTAGCATAGAGGAGAGGTGGTGAAAAAAAAGAAAATAGTTTTTCTTTTCCCTTAATCTCATTAAGGAGACAAAGATTAATCACATTTAACTGCAGTAGAAGTGGTTCTGTCACCTTCTCTTTCTTGCCCACGTTAGACCAGGGAGTGACAACTCAGCTGACCCTAATCCGTAATTCTCAGCCATCACGTTTCACCTCTACCACAACAGACCCGGTCTGAGGAATAAAGCCTTGGGGAAAGTCATCACAGTCCATGCAGCCATAGCTCATGGCAGCGTGGAGTGGTTGTCCCTCCCACAAGCTGGTCCTGAATCACTGGAAGTGATGCACACTGCTTCTGGAACAGAACTGAAGATTACTAGGATGGACCCACACAGGAGCACAGGGTTTTATTTTCTTTTTACAGCCACAGACACGCTACAAACTGTCTGATGCACTTCCATATTTCAAGTTCAAAGTGTTGTCAAGAGAATAAAAAGAAGCCACCCTGAATTTGAACTATACACACTCCCCTAGCGAATAAGCAATGTGTTCAGTTTTTGACATTTCCGAAGTCACAAGTTTATGGGTTTCTGACATGAAAAACAAGCAGTCTTAGATGAGCATGAATCCAGAGCAGAAGCCTCCCTGTCAATAAAGGCACACGGGATTTTTGTCAATATATGCTCTCCAGATAGTAAAATCTCATTAATTTGACATTCAGGTAGCAAAAACACTTTCAGTTTCCAATATGGTGGGTGGTAAACTACACGCTCCAGGACATATTCTAAGCCAACTCCGTTGGCCAGAAAAGCAGAGCATTGGGTTCTCACAGAGAGGCCTGAGGGGGTTTGCCAAGGAGAGGAAGCCGTGGAAGACTGCAAGGTTACTGCTTGCCACCCAGCCCTGGCCTTCTCTTCTTGTAAATAGGTAATGTAGGGTCACTCACAGATTGCTGAAACAATTCCAGCAATAAAATCTATTTCTTAAGAAATCTTGGATCTAGGACCATATTTATTTCAACTAGGATGGGCAATCACTTTTGGTTGACGGAACACATATGCTGCAGGAAAGGTAGCTAAAGAGTGAATTTTCATAAAGCAGCATTATTTCCATTTAGTTTACATTTTGAATTTATATACAAGGAAAAAGAAAAAATCCCTGCATGACTGGAGGTGAAATCTTTGGATGAGCAGCGAATGTGTATTGTGTCCACCAGCACTATTTTGCCTGCAGCTGCATCACCAAACACTCCCTTTTCCTTTGAAGACATTACTTCATTTTCCTAACTCTAAGATTTCATGCCGTTGCCACTCTTTGCTCCTGTTCTTTGCCACTTTTCTGCCTGGATCAAAAAAAAATGTCTTCCCGTGCCTGGGTTTAAAGCTCCTCAAATCTGACTTTTCGTGATTTTCGTTAAATGTAAATATCATGAGTGCAAGGAGCCCTCACTGTTTCTGGCACCTAGAACCCTGTACATGGGACACCATAGATATCGGGACATAGTAGATGCTCAATAAATTCTGCTGACTGGATGAACCTCCCTCAGTGTCCCACCTAGGAGCCTCCCCATGTTTTTCTTAGAGTACTTTTAAAAGCTGCTCTAATGGTCTCTGTGCTCCTAATCTTTCTGCCTCCCATGAAGCAGTTGTCCATATTATTCTTCCTAAATCATGCTTCTGGGGAAGCTTTATCTATCTCTTCTCACTTTTGAGAGCACTTTACTGGCATGTCACATCTGATCTCAAATTCCTCCGTGATACGCCATTGGAGCCATAGAAATCATAACCTCCAGGGCTGGGCCAATGGAGGTAAATTGGATAGAATGGTGGGAGTGTCATCTTTAAACATTTTTAAAGTTTTAAAAAGTTTTCTGGGGCTTCCCTGGTGGCACAGTGGTTAAGAATCCGCTGGCCCATGCAGGGGCCATGGGTTCGAGCTCCGGTCTGGGAAGATCCCACATGCCGCGGAGCAACTAAGCCTGCTTAGTAGTACACAACTACTGAGCCTGTGCTCTAGAGCCCGCGAGCCACAACTACTGAGCCTGCGTGCCACAACTACTACTGAAGCCCGCGTGCCTAGAGCCCGTGCTCTGCAACGAGAGAAGCCACCGCAATGAGAAGCCCGCGCACTGCAACAGAGTAGCCCCCACTCGCCGCAACTAGAGAAAGCCTGTGCACAGCAATGAAGACCCAACGCAGCCAAAAATAAAATAAATTTAAAAATAAATTGATTAATTAATTTAAAAAAAAGTTTTCTGTATGAAAAATAACTAGCCTAGAGGGACAGACGTAATGAACACAACGCTTTGATTACGATTTTACTTGCGCTCATTGTGGAGGGACAATGTGTCAGGAAAAGGGATAGGGAAGCTCTTCAGCATCCCTAGGAGGACAAAGGCCTTCTTGATGCCAGCGTGGGTGATGGGGCAATCTCCTTCGTCCAGGTCTACTGCTGTGGCTCCATCCGACTTTACTACACCCTCTGCCCCACCCACTGCTCCTCTGACATCATCTCCTTCCCCTCCCCCCTCACTCCTTCCACAGGAGCTGCACTGTCCCCAGCTAGTCCTTGAACAGAAAGGAAGGTCCTTTGCATTTGCAAGCTCTTCATGGCCACCCCATTTAAAACCACAGTTCTCCTCAGCCCAACAATCCCTACTCCCCTTCTTCATCTAATTTTCTGTAGTATTTATCACCATCTAACATATTTTATTTTTTGCTTCTTTTCTAGCTTACGGTCTGTTTCCCATATTACAATGAAAGCTAAAAGTGAGCAGAGAATTTTATCAGTTTTTATTTGCTGCTTTGATTCCCACTTCTAACACAGTGTCTGAAAATGAGTAAGTGAAAGAATGAATGAACTAATGAATACGGGATAACTTTCCAATATTACCCCAAGCTATATGCCACCAAACACGGCTCCCACATTAGCAAAGTTCTGTTCTCTTGAGTCCACCCAAAGTTTGTAAATATCTTTCCATTCCAGTACTTTTTATCATCCCTTCGTTTGGTAACCCCTTCTTCTTTCATTTCTGCCAAAATCCTACCTCTCAAGTGGCATTTTTATTTAAGACAGGAGTCGGACACAAAATGACTGTTGTACCAGGGCAGACGGACGGCAGTGAGTCTGCCACTTCATCATCCTTCACCCTCCTGTCTGTTCCTCATTTCCTCCTCCTTCTCAAGCCCTAGGCACCAACCTGTTTCACTGGAAGCCTATCTTGGCCTCTTGACATCCTGTATTCCCTTCCTTAGCCCCATGGATTTATGATGTACCAGCGATCCTCTGGTTTCACTCTTCTTGCTTTGGAATCTCAGCAAATCACTTGTATTCTCAGCTTAAACTCGCTCTCCTTTCCTGCCATTTGCTAAATCCCTCGGTTCCAGTGAGTCAGCCTTGCCAGCAACCTGCCGGCAATCCCGTGGAGTCAGCAGGACACCCTGAACAGAACGATGATTTATCCTTTAGGAACATGATTACATGCCATCTCTTCCATGGAGCTTTGACAACGGTGGAGGGTGGAAGTTGATTCATGACTTGGCATGTTTCCTGGCCAAAAGATTACTTCTTTAGCTTTTAATCCCCTAAGGATACTGGATTTCCTCTACCACTTGCCACTACTGCACTCATTTCAGGGGCTTGGGCTGAAACTTTCTAATTGCAGATTACACAAAATAAATGCTGCCCTCTAAAAAGCACCGCTAATGGTCTGTTAAAAAAAGAGGAGACTACTGAAAAATCATTTCCTCTGGAATTTTGATCATACTAAACCCACTGATTCTAATACGTTATTATTTTCTTTCACGTCAGAAAGGTTTAATGAAGCCCCAAAACATTTATATTTTTCACCAGGTCTTAGAGTCTTTCACATTATTTTTTAGGAGGCAATAGGAGAGTGCAGAAAGAAATGAGTGCAAGTTCTTTGTGATCTGCAGCAAATCCTTCTCTTACTAGTTTTGATGTTACCACTAGTAAAAGGAGCCTAATATTTCAACCCTTACCTCAAAAAGCACATGTACATATGCATGGATGATAAACTGCTCCATAGTCTGAAACTACTGTGTACACACATGGCGTTATTATTAACAACATGTCAGATGTTACTATTAATGAGGAAATGCATGACGTAGCACAGGAGACATTGATGGCACTTTCTTCCCGTTTGCTAAATGGACGACACACCATCAGTGTCAGTATGACCATCACATGATCAAATCACCATCAACAGCTGATTTATAGCAGGAACTCTACTTTACATGTATCATCCCATTAATCCTAAAAATAACCATATTAAGTAGGTGCTACTATTTACTCTTTGCATTCAGAAAGGAAAAACTCAGTCGCTTACTCAGATTATTATTATTAGGAATTAAACTTTTGTTTGTCTGACTCCAAAGCTTATATTTATTTGCTTTGTTCAATAAGAAGCAAGAAAGACAGAAAGAAAAAAGACATGATAAGAAAAGAAAAGAGGCTACCATATTGGTCAGTGCAAATAAAGAACGTTTCCATCAAGCTTACTGCTCTATCAGACAGCTCTGGGTTAGACGATGGTCCCCTTAGCACAGTTCCCTGTATCAGACACAGGTATCAAGACACTTTGTGGAGGCCTTGGTAGCATCTATCACATTACCTTCAAAAGCTTTATTCCCAAAATATTTCCAAGCTTGTCTTGAAATTCCATTATGAATTTGAACATATTTATTTTTAGTACATGCCACTAACTTTATTTTCTAAGTTTAGTACCTGCTAGGAAAAGCAGTATTTTAGTGTGTGTGTGTGTGTGTATGTGCGCGTGTGTGTATGTTTACAATCATCAGTTTCAAACATCAAGAACGGCCTTCAATTTGTACGTCTAAGTATCAATAAAATGGTTAAGAGCATGAAGCAGGTCCTAACTGCGATTAACAAGCTGAGTAAACTTGGAGAAGTGATTTGAGCAGTTTCCTCATCTGTAAAAGGAGATTGTTAAACAAAACAAGACAATCTTTATAAAGTATGAAAGTAGTGACCAACACAGAATGGGCACATGATTAATGGATATTGTGGTTACAATAATAGTAACATAAATGCTATGAGTATTTGACTTGGACTTTGTAAGGGGGAATAATATTTTCTGAAGGCCAAGGTTATTCAGAACTAGAGTTTCCCTAAAGTTAGACAAACTGAAAAGATGTACTCACAATAATGGTACTAATCAATAAACTCTTCTTCTCTCCCTGAATCAGCTTCAAAGTTTCACTAAAATGAAGTAATTAATGCAAATCAATAATTAAGGAGAGGTTCTGAATGACAAGAGAGGTAGCACTAATAGGATTAAAAAAAGTCTGCCCTGTTTCGCTGGAGGTGGCACCAGTTGATACAATTTTAAAGGTGATGCATACTGTTTAGACAGATGACAAAAGTATCTGAGGAAGACAGAGACAAATTTGATGTATCTAGCAAAACAATTTGGAGTTGAACTTTTAGAGTAATATACTTTTCAGTGATAATTTTTAATCAAACAATCCTATGCTAAAAAAAATTGCTTCAAGACAAGAGGCATAGGACTTCCCTGGTGGCGCAGTGGTTAAGAATCCGCCTGCCAATGCAGGAGACATGGGTTCGATCCCTGGTCCAGGAAGATCCCACATGCCACAGAGCAACTAAGCCTGTGTGCCACAACTACTGAGCCTGCACTCTAGAGCCGGCGAGCCACAACTACTGAGCCCACGTGCCACAACTACCAAAGCCCGCACGCCTAGGGCCTGTGCTCTGCAACAAGAGAAGCCACCACAATGAGAAGCCTGCGCACCACAACAAAGAGAAGCCCCCGCTCACCACAACTAGAAAAAGCCTGCGCACAGCAATGAAGACCCAACGCAGTCAAAAATAAAATAAATAAATTTATATTAAAAAAAAAAGACAAGAGGCGTAATTTTACAGTCCCTTATACACTAAAAAGGAATTTACAGGCTTTTGTCTAAAGAAGAGGAGGGGACTCTGGTTTTGCTGACCAGAAGCTCCAGTTTAATTCTGGTTCCTTTCTTAACATTTTCATTCAATGTCACACTAAGTCTGTCCGAAACAGCAACCCTGGAGCTATTTTCCCAAGTGTCCAGAAGATGGGGGAGGGGAAATGTTGATGGTGCTTCAAGTCAGACTCAGCCAGCTCACCTCAAGGCCTCACACCACGACCAGGCATGGGAGAAGGAAGGGGCTCTTCAGGTGGGATGGAACCCAGTAGGAGGGCAGTGCTGTGGGGACTTGGTGGACTGCAGACCCGTCGTGGGACAGACACGCTGGTGTGCTTTCAGCAAGGCCAGCGCAGGTGGTTAAGTAGCGACCTAGACCAGCTCTCTCTCCAGTCACGTTAGTACCATGCAAGCCCCTTGCAATTCACTTACAATCCCAGGGAAAGAAAGAATCCTAAATTGGCCAAGACCAACACTCTACCACACTGGTCGAATTACAGAAGTTGGAGTGTGCACCTCATAATCAAAATTAAGTTAGATGATAAGAAAATACCTTGCATTTCTGGAACATTTGGACCTGGAGCCTAAGATCCTCATCTGCTACACATGTCAGGATGCATGATTACGACATCATTTGGGGATGTGAGTTTATAAGACAGCAATTCTTGAACTCGGCTCCATACTGTACTCACCTGGGAGCTTAAAAAAATGGATGCCTCTGTGACTCTATTTCTGCTTGGCCAATAACGGGGTGGGGCACGAAATGGGAGACTGGGATTGACATATATACACTACTATGTATAAAACAGATAACGAACGCGAACCCACTATACAGCACAGGGAACTCTACTCAGTGATCTGCGGTGACCTAAATGGGAGGGAAATCTAAAAAAGAGTGGAGATGTGTAACGTATAACTGATTCACTTTGCTGTACAGCAGAAACTAACACAACATTGTAAAGCAACTAAACTTCAATAGAAATTAATTTTTAAAAGATGGATGCCTGGTTCCAACTGCAGACATCATGATCAGCTGGTCTGTGATGCAGCCTGAGTATTAGGAACTAAAAAGCACTCCCAGTTGCTTGTCATGTGCAGTCAAGATTGAGCCCCAATATTCTAAGATAAATGTTTATATTTTATTTTTTTGTTAAAGACATCCCAAATCCTGGGAAAAGAATGATACACATCAGAGCTTGAGCAAGGAAGCCCTCTAGATACCATCAGTGGCTTTAAGATGAGGGACTTACGTAGGTTTTAAGAGCCAAGCATTTTAAGTTCTCTCCCTGATTATTGTCTCCCTGTGCTGGGAATTCAGGGGTTTTTTTCTTTGTTCTTTTGCTGAAATGTAAATATCAAGTACTGCTTGGGGCAGAAAGAGCCAAATCAAAATCAAGGTTGGCATATCCTCAAGTAGTTCCTTTTTTTCTCATACCCGGAATGAGTAAAGAGAAAAGCCACATTTCTCCCTAGTGACCAGTGAGGCTTAATGTCACCTCGGCTGCAGGAATACTGGCCATAGAAACCTTTGTAAATGAATGTCAGGAGAAGCTTTGGAGCCAAAGCTCATTTCATGCCAATTTGATTTCATCAAGTCCAGATAGGAACAAACTTTCTAAATGGTAAATACATACAATTGGTGCAGTAGCTAAACATACAGAATTTCAGAACTGAAGTAATTATTCAGGAAACCCAGGAACCAAGCATGTTATGTAAAATTGTTTGGACATGTTAATTAAAATATTTCAAGATATATTTATTCCTAAATAATAGAAATTTAGAAATGGTATAACAATTAGCAGACTTTCCTGAGCGAAATCTAACCAAGAAAATTTTCCTTCATTGTTAATTCAAAGACTTCCATAAGGAATGTAAAACATAATATAATTAGCTTGTGGGCTATGGTGATATACAGTCGCTATCAAATTTTTTTATCTTCTCTTTTGCTGTTGCCTGTTTTGAGCTAGACACAGGTGAGGGTTTAAAAGCAGTTAACTACCACTTGCAACATTGTGAGTTTCCTTGAGCAAAAGTGGCACCAAAACAAATCCAGTGAATCATGGGGGTGAGTTGCTCTAGATTTGTTTCTATGTGGCTGTAAATACAACAAACTCCACCTGAACTTCCAAAATAAATTTTACACTCTGATAATTTCACAAGCACCCTTCATTCAGACATGGTAATCTAAGCCTAAGGATTGCCGTGTTTTTTAATCACCAGTGTCTTACGCAGAGACAGGAATGGTTGGAATACAGGAGGTTTCAGAGAAAGCCTGCATTGAGAAATATCATTTCAAAAACACAGATTAACCCCCGCTGGGGTTATCCCTTCAGGACAGACAGCAACTTCTGGGGTTCTCCATGCTGGCCAGGTGGTTCAGGCAGGGGTTCTCCCCACTGGTCACACGGCCCCATCGGGGGTGCTCCACACTGGGCTGACAGCTCTGCCACGGGTTCTCCCTCCCGGCCAGACAGTCCCGCTGAGGGTTCTCCCTGCAGGCCAGGTAGTACAAGAGACCCACTTCAGACCGAGGGACACATACAGACTGAAAGTGAGGGGATGCAAAAAGATATTCCATGCAAATGGAAATCAAAAGAAAGATGGAGTAGCCATTCTCATATCAGACAAAATAGACTTTAAAATAAAGACAATTACAAGAGACAAAGAAGGACACTACATAATGATCAAGGGATCAATCCAAGAAGAAGCTATAACAATCGTAAATATTTATGCACCCAATAGGAGCACCTCAATACCTAAGGCAAATGCTAACAGCCATAAAAGGGGAAATCAACAGTAACACAATCATAGTAGGGGACTTTAACACCCCACTTTCACCAATGGACAGATCATCCAAAATGAAAATAAATAAGGAAACACAAGCTTTAAGTGATACATTAAACAAGATGGACTTCGTTGATATTTATACGACATTCCATCCAAAAACAACAGAATACACTTTCTTCTGAAGTGCACATGGAACATTCTCCAGGATAGATCATATCTTGGGTCACAAATCAAGCCTTGCTAAATCTAAGAAAATTGAAATCATAACAAGTATCTTTTCCAACCACAACACTATGAGACTAGATATCAATTACAGGAAGAAACCTGTAAAAAATACAAACACATGGAGGCTAAACAATACACTACTAAATAACCAAGAGATCACTGAAGAAATCAAAGAGGAAATCAAAAAATACCTAGAAACAAATGATAATGAAAACATGATGACCTAAAACCTATGGGATGCAGCAAAAGCAGTTCTAAAGGGAAGTTTATAGCAGTACAATCCTACCTCAAGAAACAAGAAACATCTCAAATAAACAACCTAAGCTCTAAACCTATTAGAGAAAGAAGAACAAAGAAACACCTAAGTTAGCAGAAGGAAAGAAATCATAAAGATCAGATCAGAAATAAATGAAAAAGAAATGAAGGAAACAATAGCTAAGATCAATAAAACTAAAAGCTGTTTCTTTGAAAAGATAAACAAAATTGATAAACCATTAGCCAGACTCATCAAGAAAAAAAGGGAGAAGACTCAAATCAACAGAATTAGAAATGATAAAGGAGAAGTAACAACTGACACTGCAGAAATACAAAGGATGATGAGAGATTACTACAAGCAACTGTATGCCAATAAAATGGACAACCTGGAAGAAATGGACAAATTCTTAGAAAAGCACAACCTTCAGAGACTGAACCAGGAAGAAAGAGAAAATATAAACACACCAATCACAAGCACTGAAATTGAAACTGTGATTAAAAATCTTCCAACAGGGCTTCCCTGGTGGCGCAGTGGTTGAGAGTCTGCCTGCCAGTGCAGGGGACACGGGTTCAAGCCCTGGTCTGGGAGGATCCCACATGCCGTGGAGCAACTGGGCCCGTGAGCCACAATTACTGAGCCTGCGCGTCTGGAGCCTGTGCTCCACAACAAGAGAGGCCGCGGTAATGAGAGGCCCGCGCATCGCGATGAAGAGTGGACCCAACTTGCCGCAACTAGAGAAAGCCCTCGCACAGAAACGAAGACCCAACACAGCCATAAATAAATTAAAAAAAAAAAAAATCTTCCAACAAACAAAAGCCCAGGACCAGATGGTTTCACAGGCCAATTATTTTAAATATTTAGAGAAGAGCTAACACCTATCCTTCTCAAACTCTTCCAAAATATAGCAGAGGGAGGAACACTCCCAAACTCATTCCACAAGGCCACCATCACCCTGATACCAAAACCAGACAAAGACGTCACAAAGAAAGAAAACTACAGGCCAATATCACTGATGAACATAGATGCAAAAATTCTCAACAAAATACTAGCAAAGAGAATCCAACAGCACATTAAAAGGATCATGCACTATGATCAAGTGGGGTTTATCCCAGGAATGCAAGGATTCTTCAATATACGCAAATCAATCAATGTGATACACCATATTAACAAATTAAAGGAGAAAAGCCATATGACCATCTCAACAGATGCAGAAAGCGCTTTGACAAAATTCAACACTGATTTATGATAAAAACCCTCCAGAAAGTAGGCATAGAGGGAACTTACCTCAACATAATAAAGGCCATATATGACAAACCCATAGCCAACATCGTTCTCAATGGTGAAAAACTGAAAGCATTTCCACTAAGATCAGGAACAAGACAAGGTTGTCCACTCTCACCACTATTATTCAACATAGTTTTGAAAGTTTTAGCCACAGCAATCAGAGAAGAAAAAGAAATAAAAGGAATCCAAATCAGAAGAGAAGAAGTAAAGCTGTCACTGTTTGAAGATGACATTATACTATACATATAGAATCCTAAAGATGCTACCAGAAAACTACTAGAGCTAATCAATGAATTTGCTAAAGTAGCAAGATACAAACTTAATGCACAGATATCCGTTGCATTCCTATACACTGATGATGAAAAATCTGAAACAGAAATTAAGGAAACACTCCCATTTACCACTGCAACAAAAAGAATAAAATACCTAAGAATAAACCTACCTAAGGAGACAAAAGACTTGTATGCAGAAAGCTATAAGACACTGATGAAAGAAATTAAAGATGATACAAACAGATAGAGAGATATACTATGTTCTTGGATTGGAAGAATCAACATTGTGAAAATGACTCTACTACCCAAAGCAATCTACAGATTCAATGCAATCCCTATCAAACTACCAATGGCATTTTTCATAGAACTAGAACAAAAATTTTCACAATTTGTATGGAAACACAAAAGACCCCGAATAGCCAAAGCAATCTTGAGAAAGAAAAACAGAGCTGGAGGAATCAGGCTCCCTGATTCAGACTATACTACAAAGCTACAGTCATCAAGACAGCATGGTACTGGCACAAAAACAGAAACATAGATCAGTGGAACAGGATAGAAAGCCCAGAGATAAACCCACGCTTATATGGTCACCTTATCTTTGATAAAGGAGGCAAGAATATACAATGGAGAAAAGACAGCCTCTTCAATAAGTGGTGCTGGGAAGACTGGAAAACTACATGTAAAAGAATGAAATTAGAACACTCCCTAACACCATACACAAAAATAAACTCTAAATGGATTAAAGACCTAAATGTAAGGCCAGACACTATCAAACTCTTAGAGGAAAACATAGGCAGAACACTCTATGACATAAATCACAGCAAGATCCTTTTTGACCCACCTCCTAGAGAAATGGAAATAAAAACAAAAATAAACAAATGGGACCTAATGAAACTTCAAAGCTTTTGCACATCAAAGGAAACCATAAACCAGACAAAAAGATAACCCTCAGAATGGGAGAAAATGTTTGCAAATGAAGCAACTGACAAAGGATTAATCTCCAAAATTTACAAGCAGCTCATGCAGCTCAATATCAAAAGAACAAACACCCCAATCCAAAAATGGGCAGAAGACCTAAATAGACATTTCTCCAAAGAAGATATACAGATTGCCAAGAAACACATGAAAGGATGCTCAACATCACTAATCATTAGAGAAATGCAAATCAAAACTACAATGAGGTATCACCTCACACCAGTCAGAATGGCCATCATCAAAAAATCTACAAACAATAAATGGTGGAGAAGGTGTGGAGAAAAGGGAATCCTCTTGCGCTCTTGATGGGAATGTAAATTGATACAGCCGCTATGGAGAACAGTATGGAGGTTCCTTAAAAAACTAAAAATAGAACTACCATACGACCCAGCAATCCCACTACTGAGCATATACCCAGAGAAAACCATAATTCAAAAAGAGTCACGTACCACAATGTTCACTGCAGCTCTATTTACAATAGCCAGGACATGGAAGCAACCTAAGTGTCCATCAACAGATGAATGGATAAAGAAGATGTGGTATATATATACAATGGAATATTACTCAGCCATAAAAAGAACCGAAATTGAGTTATTTTTAGTGAGATGGATGGACCTAGAGACTGTCATACAGAGCAAAGTAAGTCAGAAAAAGAAAACAAATATTGTATGTTAATGCATATATGTGGAACCTAGAAAAATGGTACAGATGAACCAGTTTGCAGGGCAGAAATAGAGACACAGATGTAGAGAACAAACGTATGGACACCAAGGTGGGAGAGCGGGGCAGGTGGGTGGTGGTGGGATGAATTGGGAGATTGGGATTGACATATATACATTAATATGTATAAAATGTATAACTACTAAGAACTTGCTGTATAAAAATAAAATTAAAAAAAGAAATGAAGTTTAGTTATTTGTAGTTAGGTGGATGGACCTAGAGTCTGTCATACAGAGTGAAGTAAGTCAGAAAGAGAAGAATAAATACCGTATGCTAACACATATATATGGAATCTAAAAAAAAAATGGTTCTGAAGAACATAGGGGCAGGACAGGAATAAAGACGCAGATGTAGCGAATGGACTTGAGGACACGGGGAGGGGGAAGGGTAAGCTGGGACGAAGTGAGAGAGTGGCATGGACTTATATATACTACCAAATGTAAAACAGATAGCTAGTGGGAAGCAGCCGCAGAGCACAGAGAGATCAGCTCAGTGCTTTGTGACCACCTAGAGGGGTGAGGGGTGGAATGGGGAGGGTGGGAGGGAGATGCAAGAGGGAGGAGATATGGGGATATATGTATATGTATAGCTGATTCACTTTGTTATAAAGCAGAAACTAACACACCATTGTAAAGCAATTATACTCCATTAATGATGTTAAAAAGAAAAAACCAACAGAGATTAAAACAGAATTCGCAAGGCTGCTTTAAAACTATTTCGATAAGTACAAGATAAAACAAAATTAGCTCTATTTTTAAATTCTCTTTCTCTAGAGAAAAAACGAAATAATTCTTAGACCAGACGAACATAACGGATAAAAGGGGGAACAGATTGTTTTATTTTCTTCTGTAACACAATATTGCAGTCTCCCAGTCAAAAAGATGGCATGGAGGTGTGGGTGTATAATTGAGTTAATCAGGCCCTCCATGTTGTTATTCTCTTTGAGGCACATTTAAGTGCAGAAATAATAACTAATGTTTTCGAGAAAAAAGTAATTGAAAGGGGTAAAATGGTTAAACCGTGTTTTCGGTGACTGACGATAAAAGAATTGAAGCTTAAAAACATCAGAGAAGATCAATCAGATGACTCATTTTGAAATGTTTCACCTGGATTCAAAGAGTTCCTAAACATGCTTGTTTTCGAAGCATGTAATGGAAATTACAACATTTCCCTTAAATGTTGACCCTACCCTCTATCTCAGGGCAGAAATGTGCCTGCAAACATAAACTCTGTGGACAGTGCCTGGATTATCAAAGGCAGACAAATGACCGTAAATAAAAGAAAATAGGAAAATGGCAAATGCATCTGCTGCTTCTAGAAACCTTTAGAATTACCCTGGCAAAGCCTCAGCTCCTGGGACTGGTTTTCAGCAAACACAACTCAGAAAGAACCAGTAAAGACCCACAAAGGAAGCAATCCTTTCCTTCCTCTTCAGTGGAAATATCCACAGCTTATGACATTATTCCTCTTACCACCAACGACCAACCAAAGAAATCCCACCGTCTTGTCTTATAAAGTTTCATGAAATACCAAAAGCTGGGCTAACAAAAATACCCAGAGTTTTATTTCAGGATAATCTACAAGCTAGCTTGTAATTTTAAAAGCAAAACAAAACAAAACAAAACTGTACTCCAATGACTAGAATCATATTTTACATCATTCATAAGTGTAGAATGGTTTTATACACAAATTAATGTCAATATTTTTTAAATGGAGTTACCAAGTATTAAGTATTGTCAGTCTGTTCTATGGTCTCTGGAAACAAAACAAAATCAACCACAAAATTTCATCACTTTGTTTTAATGAAAGTGTTTAGTTTCTCAAGTTTGTTCATTCAAATCGTTTTGAATAAGAACACAGTGGGTTTGGAACATTTTCTCCCAAAGATAACTTTATCATAAATACCTACAATGCTTTTTGTTTGATGGTGAATTTTATGTTAGTTGTTGTACTTCGTATTTTTACACTTAGATGGAAGGAATATGGGAGCCCTCTGGCGGCCAATATTAAAGGGCATGTTAGTAGAGCTCAGGTACCTCTAGCCTGGAGGCATCAGAAGCAAAGATGGAACGAACTAAAATCACCCAAGTTCAGATACATGAGGGTGTAAACACACCACACTCACATGTCTTCAAGTTCTCAGGTTTTTAGGGCAATATTTTCAGTGGTTGTTTTAGACTCGAGTTTAAACTTTCATATAAAAGGAATATCAAAGGAATTGAAATTCAGATATTAAATGCAAGTGATTTTGAACAGCTGGAGGGAAAATTGTAATTTCATAATATTAACAGATGTAGTTATTAACAGATATAAGCAATTTGTTTTAATATTTATCATCACTTATAAACATGTATTTCTCACTACACAAATGACCTCAAAAGGAGAAATGAGACACTTTAGGAAATTAACTCCTAAAAATGATTCCTAATTTAAAAAATTAAAATAATTAGATGTGATTCATGAAATAGTACCTTGCTGACCTGGAAGAGTTAATGTGCTTTAAGTGCCTTGTTTTTTCCAAGGGAGACATTTATTCTATTTACTGGAGGATACTGAGTCATGGTAATGTCAATGATGAAACTTGGCAGGTTTTTAACAGATGACAACATTTTGACCACTTTCAGATGCACATTTCCTTTTATCTTCATTCCAGCAATAAATGTATATTTAATTACAAAGTTTGCATAAACCAATCAACACACTTCAGGCAGTGCAAAAAGATGGGGATGTACAGGATGGAATATTTAGATATAGGCTATTTGATTTCTAATTTTAGAATATGTCCTCATTTACATATCATCACATGAAAACAAAGAACGGATGCTAAACTTTAGATATGTTTAAAATCTCACAATACAAGATAATGATTAGTAATGAGAAAGTATTACAATTTAGGGTATTAATTACATGTGATTAAATTCAAACATTAGACAAATGAATGCTATATATGTATATCTATACATACTCAGGGTAGTACCTCATTCCCAGTTATTGCAGAAAAATAAAAGTTACTATACATTATCCATTATTAAGTTCTGTTTTGAGATTGAGAAGTATTGCATGTGAGGTATTTTCCAAGATCATTTTAATCTAGAATATAATTAGTCCAAAAAAATTACTGCAGATGTGAATAATACATCCTTATTAAGAATTCATTACTTGCAGGTCAATTTCAGAACTTGATTTCACAGGGTCAATGGTTCTCAATTAATCTGAAGTATAATTATAAAAGACCATATTAAATGCTTTAGACTTACAAGTACAAGAGAATTATAAAGGCACAGGAATTCTAGTCCAAATGCTAATTTTGATAAGTGAAAATAATTTTAAAGAGTATATGATTTCTCTTTTAAAATTATAATATTATCTTAAAGACTTAATAAGAAATTGAGGGAATTTCTGGTGTTCTGTCTTATCTTCATCATCACCATCATCATCATCATCATCATCATCAACAATGATGTTATTTTGTCACCAGGTAATAGTGTTATTAAACTTCTGTGTGCACAAGAATCACATGGGAGGCTTTTTGGATCCCCAAGCTCCATAGCCAGAAATTTTCATTTAGTTAGTCTTACCAAGTACCAACCTTATGCCACAGCAGATGTGTACCCACCAGACATCAGTGGTACCTTCCCAGTATATTCCACATTTGTTGCATCTGGGAGGGAAAAGGTAACTCTTTTTCATCTTTAAACTCTCCATAGCCCTCTGAACACTCCCTGAAAAATCATAATGAGCCATTAAATGTTTGTTAAGTAAAAGAATGCAAGGTTTTTAGTGAAGGAAGAGTCCTAGACAAAATGAATTCACCAGCACAAATAAAAGTATTTCCTGCCACACAAATGGGCAGGACACCAAGCCACTGCTATGTCCTGGTACAGGAAATACCCAAGCACTCCTTATAATGTATTCTGTTATAATATACTCTGAATCCCAGCTTCTGAGAATGAGGCACAGATGTAAGAACTAGGGGAGACCCTGGCACATAGATCAACTGAAGGGAAGGTAATCATGGGTGAGAAACCATATACTCCAGAAAAGAGATTGTCTTAGTCTGTTCAGGCTGCTATAACAGAAAACCACAGATTAAGTGGCTTATAAACAATAAAAATTTATTTCTTATAGTTCTAGAGGTTGGAAATTCCAAGATCAATGTGTTGGCAGATTTGGTATCTGAACAAGGGTCCACATCCTGTTCATAGATGGCTGCCTTTTGCTGTGTCCTCCTGTGGTGGAAAGATCAAGGTTGCTCTGGGGTCTCTTTTACAAGGGCACTAATCCCATTTATGAGGGCTCCACCCTCATGACCTATCACCTCCCAAAGGCCCCACCTCCTAATAGCATCACTTTGGGGATTAGGATTTCAACATGTGAATTTGGGTGGGGGGAAAACAAATATTCAATCTATACAGATGTCCTCTTCTCAAAGAATAACCAACTTTCCCTGCAATACTTCTCGCTCCAAAGGATCATACATCCACTGTGAATGGTCTTCATGCTCACTCACAACCTATAATTAATAGTCCACAATCCTAGAGCTTGGGTGAGATTTTCATATGTGTATCGAATGATGATGAAAAATCCCGTGCTCACTCTAAGTTGCATATTGATTTGTACACTTCTTGAGCAGAGTAAACATAAACATGAATCTCACAAAGAATGGGCATAAGCTCCACATTTCTAAATTTGAAACTTGCCGAGCAGAAAATGAAATTCTTAAGTGGAGATAAATCTGAAGGAGGAAAGGAGACAGAAATTTCTCAAATACTGGGTGGCACAGGGAAGATGCAAAGATGAAGGGTCAAGAGTGGACCCTGAATGGGAATGGAAAGAGGACGCAAACTGAAGTAAGCACCCTGACCATGTACAAGTGAAGGGGAAACACAGCATCACCCAGAAAAAGACAAGGGACAAATAACAAGGGGAAGAGGAGATCAGGTCACACACAATGACAAGTGGAAAGGGGGTGTCCACTTGAGCTGGGAAGCGAAATGGCTTAAATGAGAATAGACAAAAATTAGAAGAGTAATAGAATCGTAGGGAAACTCAGAACTCACAGAAACAAGAACAACTATTAGTCAGAGAGGGTATTATTTCAAGAATTGTCCTTTGGTATTTTTATCAGCATCCCTTAATAAAAATTGTCCACAGGAGAGCTATCTGAGAGGCTGTGTTCCAGGCTTAAGTCCTCAGTTTTGTCCATCAAATAAAACATAATTCTCAAAAAGAAATAGGAGTACCAGACCAGACTGTTCTTCAGGCATGAACATAACTTCAAATTAGAATGACAATATTCAAATTAATCTGCAAACTGAGAGAGAGAGGAACTGCATATCTTGCTGTGTTTGCGAAATGAAATTCTCCCTCCCTTAGCTGATGCCATCAAGGAGACTGCTTGTTTTAAGTTTCTATTATAGCATATAACAGATGACCACAGACTGAGAGGCTTAAAACAACACCCATTCATTATCTCACAGGCATGTAAGATCAGAAGCAGATCTTCTGTAGATCAGAAGTCTGAACATAGCTTAGCTGGGTTCTCTGATCAGAGTTTCAGAAGGCTGGCAATGAAGGTGTATGTTTGGCTGTGCTCTCATCAGGCAGCTCAAATAGGGAAGGGTCCACCTGCAAGCTCCCTCTGGTTGTTGGTGAAATTCATTTCCTGGTGGCTGTAGGATTTATGACAGCCTGCTTCTTCAAAGCCAGAAAAGGAGGGGAGAGCTCTGTTGCTTTGACTCTCTAACTTCAGGGATGGCCTGAATCTTCCTTTCAAGGACCCACTTGATTAGGTCAGTTCCACTTAGTATAATCTCCCTTTTTGATTGGCTCAGAGGCAACAGACTAGGGACTAATACATCAACAAAATCACCTTTGCCATATACGTTAACATAATCACTGGAGTGACAGCCCATCACTTTTGCCATATTCCACTGGTTAAAGGCAACGCCCAGGTTCCACTTAAGAGAAATGCACTATACACAGGTGTGACTCATTGAGGGTTTCCCTTTAGGGTGTGTCTGTCACACTACCTGACACAATTACTTTCCCTATACATTCAATTCTGAACTTCCTTTCACAGTTCTCATTTATAATACCTAAATAGGTAAACCCATAGTTTCTGCAAATTAAAATCATCTTCCATCCTATTCCTGGAGTTTTTTCAAAATTGAGTAGAAGAGAATGACTATTCCAAAAATTTTAAAAGAGCCAATAAATTAGGAAAACTAAGAAATCAGCATGGGCCATATTTAATTGTTCTAGTACTCTTCATTCTTTGAAGGTCACTGCATAATCTGTGTCTAGACAGGCACATTGTTCAATTAAATGAAATCAACTATTATAGTAACTAATCACAGTTATAAAATACTGGTGATTTTAATTTCGACCTGAAGTTAGCAACAGGAAATTGGAGAAAGTGGATTTTCAAAAAGATTCATCTAAGGGCTTCAGCTGATATGTTAGCACTTTAAAAGAATTAACAGGACTGCATACTATTTCCATTCACTCACTCGGGAGTCAGACACTGAGGAGGACGGGCTTCCTGCGTTGCTAAAATCAAATTTCCCCCATTCATCCTCACTTATGGGAAGTCACTGCGATCCGTTTCAAGGCTACAATTAGGTCCATGTACAAACCTTACCATCCAATAACAATAATGCTATCCAATAAATTAATACTGAAACAATCACAACATTGTGCTAAGCAAACCAGGTTTGACGGCATCATTCCATTTAGAACACGGACACACCATTAATTTAGGTTTGTGAATACAGTTAAAATGGGGGATGAGTGTTTGAATGTGATTTTCAGACTTGCTTAACACTGGTACAAGAATAGACAAATACATAAGATATAAAAGCTTTAGTTTCATGGTCTTTCTTTTTTTTGTCTGTGATTTATGTTTGGTTTCTAAGCCAATGTTTTTTATTACCTACTAATATAAGCCAGTTTCAAATTTGATAAAGAAGATAATTTTAAAAGCCCTTAAAATATAATTCATGAATATAAAATTTGATACAGGAAGTATCTCAAAGAACTGAAATATTGAAAACATCAAAGAATTAAAAATAGGATATTCATCTGGTCTCTAGATGAAGACTCAGTAAAAGAAATCACAAAGGAAAAAATCAATTGCTTTGACTACATAGATGTTTAAAACTTCTAACATGGAACAAAACAATGTAAATTTTTATTTTAAAATAAAAATTTTATTTTATTTTTAAAAATATGAATGAATATGCATAATACCCTCAAACTTGAAAAATATTTATAATTTTTTAAAAAAAATCTCTAAACTTCAGTGGGAAAAAATTAGCAAAGATTTAAACATGAACATATTCAGTTTCAGTGGTGATGTGATAAGATGGGAGCTCTCACACGTTGCTGGCAGGAAAGGGAACTGGAACAGTATTCTTATAAAACAGCTCAGCAAATGTAAAATGTTCCAGACCTGACTATCCAAGAGCTCATCCTCTCTTAAGCCAAGAAAATGATCAGAAATGTACACAGACAATTTTGTGCAAAGATGCCCATCACTGCAGTTCTTAAGGGGGTAAGCTAGAAAGAAAGTAAAGGTACAACTTTGGGTGGCTCCACCAGATAACAAATGTGGATAAAATATGTTAAGTCCTGGCAAAGTGCTAGGTACTGTGGATACACCACTAAATGAAACAAAGTTCCTGCCCTCCTGGAGCTTACATTCTAGGGGATGAGAGAGTCAAGAGACACAAGAATTACAGATTGTCAGAAATGCTATAGAGAAAATGAACTGGGTGGTGGGATAAATTGAGAGAGGCCACATGGGGGGTCACTGGGCAGATGAGGTCTCTCTGCAGAGGTGACTTTTGAACTGAGGGTCAGTTTTGTGAACAGCAGCAAGAGGAGTGTTCTAGACAAAGGAAATAAAAGTACAAGGAGTGATACACAGGAAAGAGTTTGGTGCGTTAAAACTACATTTCCCAGACTCCCTTGCAAGCAACGCCTCTACAAGATCTAAGATTTATAAAGCAGATTTGGAAAGAAAATAGGATCAATGGGAAGTTACTTCCAAAAGCTTAGCTGTGTCGTGGGTCTGTGAGCTTGCTATATCCATGTTTCCTTAAAACACAAGCTACAGTTATTTATAGGACTGATGCTACAGTTAGCGTCAGCTATATAAAAACACAAGATGACTAAAAAAAAGTATGTAAAAGCGCTAATGGTTTCCTAAGGCAGTTGAAATTGTGCTTTCCCTGCCCCACATTTTTCTGTATTTTAAAAATACTGAAGGATTTTTATATTTTTTAATCATAAAAAATTTAAAAACCATATGTACTAGAAATAGATATTATTTGAAGTGGGATGATAAATATAGAAAAAATAGTTCACCCGTCAATACTATCATAAAAATAAAATGATTTATTTCTAAATAAATAAGTCATTTGTTCAAGAAGTATTGGAAGACTCTGTGCCAAGCACTGTCCTTGGTGTTGGGACTGAAGCAGAGAACAGAAAAGGCCAGGCTTCCTCCCTTACAGAACTTCCGGTGGGAAAAGCAGAAAATAAACAGTTCGGACTTCACCACAGTTTGATGAGACAGCGACGTCTTCCTAACAATTTCATGAGGTTGGCAGGAAAAGGGTTTACTCTGTAAACAGCTGCTCCTGGGTGTTCGTGGGGGATTGGTTCCAGAAGCCTCCACAGATACCAAAATCCATCAACGCTCAAGTCCCTAATATTAAATGGTGTAGTACAGTCGTTACTCCGTATCCGTGGGTTCCGAATTTGAGGGTGCAGAACCCGCGGATACGGAGGGCTGACTGTATTACGTGGGAAGCCTACTGGGTCATGGAGAGGGAGTGTTCTTTAGATACACCCTTTAGCAACAAGGTTTCCTTTATTTCCTCTTCCCCAACCCCAGCAGTCCCCTCCTCTCCCAGATCTTCCCCAGTGTCTTTTTTTTAATATATAATTTTAAAATATGTCTATTTATTTATTTGGCTGCACCGGGTCTTAGCTGTGGCATGGCGCGCGGGATCTTCGTTGCGTCACGTGGGGTCTTTAGTTGCAGCGTGTGGAATCTAGTTCCCTAACCAGGGATCAACCCGGGCCCCCTGCATTGGGAGCACAGAGTCTTAGCTGCTGGACCGCCAGGGAAGTACCTTCCCCAGTGTCTTTATTTTTCTTTCCTTGCGCAGAAAACTTTAGTTCTCCCAATTACACCTTCAAACGTAGGATCTCCACTGAACAAACAAATGACTCTCTTTAAATATCCACAATCCTTAGAAACTGGAAGCCTTTCATTTTTTCAATGTCACCCTGGGTAATTGGTTCAGAGTCAAAGGAGATCTCAGGAGACAAGAATCCTACATGTCACACAAGTCAAAGGAAATCAGAAATCAAATGCAAATCAGAGGCCAAAAAACAAGAAGACATTGAACCTGAAGCAAATTTCATCTCAGTTAGTGAGTCTCTCGTTCTTCCTATTGAGTCAGGAACCCCTCCAGGTTTGGGGATGCTCTGTGGAGCCTGCAGGCAGAGGGTGGGGAGATGGCGTGAAGGCAGAGCCACTCCACACCCAGCACTGCCAATCTGAACCCGCCCTGCTTCCCCTTTTATGCACCTGCTACTTCACCCTGAACATCTGGCACATCTTCTAAGTATCCCAATACCCTGCTGCACGTGGCCTTTACAGTTGCTATGGGAAAATGTGCCTCCGATCAAAATCCCATTGCTATTCTGACACATGACCCTAGAAATGTATCCCAAAATAAACAAAATGAAGAAACTATGGCACTGACGTTGACGTATTTTAGTTTTGTCTTTAACGATAAAAAAATGTAACATTTCTGGACTTCCCTGGTGGCACAGTGGTTAAGAATCCGCCTGCCAATGCAGGGGACACGGGTTTGAGCCCTGGTCTGGGAAGATCCCACATGCCGTGGAGCAACTAAGCCCATGCGCCACAACTACTGAAGCCCGTGCACCACAACTACTGAAGCCCGCGCGCCTAGGTGCTCTGCAACAAGAGAAGCCACCGCAATGAGAAGCCCGCTCACCGCAACTAGAGACAGCCCGCGTGCAGCAATGAAGACTCAATGTGGCCAAAAAATAATAATAAATAACATTTCTTCTATCTTCAATGTCACAAATGCTGTATAAAAGTAGAAAGTTATGCCCCCTGGTATTTTGTCCTGAATCAAACCAAGGAGTAAAATTCAACACATCAGGAATGTCTTATTTAGCTCAGCAGGACATGATCACATTTTAGGACATCTGAAGTTTTCTCAAATGTCCTTAGGTTAGTTCCACAGTAAGCCCATTGCAGTAGGCGCACCATCAGAACAATATTCACTTGGTAGGAAAACCCACCTCTTCAGAAGTAGCTGGGCCTCTTGGCAATAGATTCCTCTCATGTCGCTACTGCACTGTCATCCGGGGCTGACATGCAGCCAAAAAAGAGAACTCAGGCGCTGATGCTCTGCTACCGAAACAACTTTAAAATCTACAGACCTAGTTCCAGCAAGTCCAGTTTCTTTTCTGTCCTCAGTTTAATAGTTTCTGAAGAACTGGAAAGCTGCCACCCCAAACTGCCCTTGTTCAGTAGCTGGGTAAAGCTGTGGGATGATTGCTTCTGTGGGTGTTAGCAAGCGGGAAGAGGATGATAAAGTCAGTTACTGATGGTCCTTCAGTCTGAGAGAAAGCCCTGAGATCAGACCTCTTGTCCACATCACAGATGGTCATGAGAGGTAACAGGGAATTAAGAATACAGTTTACCACAGTGAGTGAGGGAACACGGGGGAAACTCTCACTTTTTTTCTTTATACACTACTGCATTCCATTTTTAAGAATGATCTATTTGTGTTGTATTTTTTAAGAACAGAAGAATAAAGATATCTTATACATTATATTTTTTTCAACATATTATACCCTTTTTTTAATCATCTTTTACTGAGAATCATCTTTCAGGGCAAAGAAGCAGGTCATTTCTCTGATCACAACAGCCAACTCATCAGGACAAAGGGCAGGAGAGAAATGTCATCGTAAGTACTCAAAAGTTTAAACTCCTCTGTTTGGGTTCATAAATGTCTGCCAGATATTTCATACATCCCTTGTGGCCTGTTATACATGCTAACCAATCAGTATACAATAAGATCCAGTATTAAGCAAGTATGAGTTAAAAACAGGAGAATGGAGATCAATTAAGCTTGAAATTTAAAAAGAATAACACAAAGGCTTAATAAAATCAGAGGAAGAAAATATAAATATATAGAAAATAAATTGATTAAAATTAGTAAAATTGATCAATAAATTCAATAATTTTTTGAATTATTTAAAATTTATTGGTTATTTAACACCTAACCAAAGGAAAGGTAAAACTCAGATATTTATGAACAAAAAACTAAGGTCATATGAAATAATAAAATTCTTGTTGAAAATAAAAAGTAAATACAGATTAAAACATTTTTCACTAATAATACAGGCTATATAATAATTGTAATTATTATTACAATGATAAATTGTAATACAATTATAAATAGTAATACAATTTGAAAATTTTAATGTAACAAGTAATTTTGACATAAAGTATAAATCAGTTAAGATTTACTCAATAAGTAGAAAATATAAATTCACAATTGTGTACATAGTATCCACGTGGACCCTTACTGCAATTTCCCATAAGATTTGGAGAGCAAGAGGAACTGATATGAACATGAAATGTATGCTGCCTGCTGTGACATGAGTAACAAATAAAGTCCTTTGTTTCTGACCCAGGAATTTTGATGATACTGCCAGGCTAACTTGTTAGCTTGCAAAGAGGGTAAAAGTCTCAGATCCTTTCTGTTCTTGACACTAGTATGTTTTGTCACCAGTGTATTCCCAGAACCAAGTACAGTATTTCTATTTATTCATTTATTTATATCTTCTGCTAGACTCTGAGTTCTTCAAAGACATAAACATCTAGTACATAGTAGGCACTCAAAAAGTATTCATGAAATCGGTAAAAATGTTGTTTATGTGCACACTCCTACGACAGGTATCTACATGCTCTTGATTGTCAAAGTCAAGCAATTTAGAGAGAAGCACAAATACCCTTTTAGACAATCCTACTGACAATCTGTCTAACAGTAGAGACATCTCATTCAAACACATTTTCTTTGTGTGGATGCACTCACTGTTAATTTTGGCCTTTTGTGAAGGTCTCAGCTTTTAATGTTTATAATAAATAAGTAGGCAAGCTTGAGAGTTGGTAATAGCTTAAAACACAGCATGGACACCCAAAATGTCTCAGTACTAACACTGCACGGAGAGATGACCTGCTGAACATTTTATTCTGCCCTCACCGTCTTCCACTTACACAGAATTATCCCTAATTGTACAAATAGGCTGCAGGATGCTGTTTTTTTTTGACATTATGTGAAGATGTCATTTTCTCCAAGCATAGTATAACGCACATTAGAGAAATTTGCTAGGTATATTTTCCCTTTAAACATAGTCAAGACAGAAGCAGCAGCTACCAGAGCAAAGTTAAAGCAATGAATCAGCCAGGCAGCTGTCATTTGCCATGTACTACTTTGGCTTCTTTAAGTTATTTTCCTGCAAAATAGGTGCTAAGGTGGAATGTTCATGTAACATTCTGAATTCGGTATTTATTTTATTAATATCTCCTCTCACTAGCAGTGTAAGGACAGTAGCACTTTGATGTTCTTGATGAATACTTAGATATAGATATTTAAAGAAATGCACAGAACATTTGCTTTATTAGTTAGTGGTATTTTACTTGTGTATAATGTTACAACGCACTCTTATTATCTTATTTGATCTTCAAAACAAATTTGGGATGTAATATAAAATAGCAATTAAGTTACTGGGCTTGGCAGTCATATTGTCACGTTCAAATCCCTCGCTAGACTGACTCTATCAGAGGACTTGATTCCCTTCCATCTACTTTGTATCTACCTGGAGACCAAGTACTTGATGGAGACATCAAGTACTGAGGATGAACAGTTTTGTAACAAAAATATTTTCCTTTTTTAAAAAACATGGATCTATCCTAACCATAGTGCTTTTGACAGCTCCCCTGGGGATACATCTTTATAAAATCTTTATAAAATGTAAAATATTTTTAATAATTATTTCAACGTTCAGAAAAAATATGCTTTCTTTTAAAATCAGGTGTTTTTTTCCAATTGGCTTTTGTCTGTTACAGATTTAAAGGTATGCCCATATTTCAGCTACACTCTGAATTTTTCACATAATCCTAGCTTTACCAGGTCATGTTAGCCTAAGATGACCATCAAGGTTAGAGTAGTAACTTCAGGATTTATGAATACCCAGACTTGAATACACTTCCTCTTCCCAATGACCATTCATCATGGTATATGATGTGCTGCTGTTCAGTTACTGGTTGCTCTGATGCCGAAAGACTCTATTCTGTCACCTTTAACAGCAAAAGAGGACAGTCTCAGCACGGTTACTTATCACCTCCCCACAGTTTTACCTGCTGAGGCCAAGGGAGGATTTTTCCCCACAAGGAACTAACTCCCCCCTCACAAAAGGAAACCAGTTCTCTCAATTTCTATGGTTCTTGTTTTTTGGGAAATTTGAGGTGCATCCTCCAGGGGTCATATGGGAGGTCATTTCAGAGCTGTCCATCAGTGTCACAGTCAAAGGCATGCTCTCTACTAACCATGAGAAAGGACACTGCATCCACCCAGCTGAAGGGGGAGTTCCTGACTCTCCTGGAGATCTTTCCTTGATCCCAGCCCCCATGGTAGGAACATGGTGTATTTTCCTTCATTATTTCAGAATAATATTTTCCATTCTTTAGGCCTTGACTATCAGCTCAAATTCTTGTCACCATTGCTTCACAGGTCCAGCAGCCCCTTCTCGGGGGTAGACACCTGGTGAACCCCTATTATATCCCAGTGTCTGAAGTGGTCATGCCCATGAGAGCCTCACCCCTAACCCTGACTACAAATAGCATTAAAACAGTGGGTTCACACATTTAAGAATATGTACATGTGGCTAAGCACACAACTTTATTTCTTCTCATGTTCTGGATCCTTCTACCTGAATCCTGATTTTTACTTCCCTAAATCTCACAGCATGGTAAGACCCTGGAGACTATAAAGTAGATTATTGCATATTTCTTTTTACCAAATAAGACACCTGGCAGGTTGAAAATAGCACTTGCTTCAAATTTTGTGCCAGTTTGAACAAACCACTATCAGACTAATGCTGTTTTACTGGGTATACATAAAGCAGGATCCCAGGAGCACTGCATTTAAATCAGAGGAAGGAAATTGTTAGAGGATAGAATCTGTAGATGGGAGAGGAAAAATGGGAAAAGACTGAGGAACAATCCAATTCATTTTGCCTCATTCTCTCTTCTCTCCCAGGAAATGGCTGGTGGAGAAAAGAAACATCCCAAACACATTTTTCTTTTTCCTTCCATCTCAAAAGCTATAACCAGGCATATGAGAATTTAGGGGAAAAAGAGCCCCTGACATTTTTACTACTAACATTTCCTTTGCAATATGTCTGCTACCCTTACAGTATAAGTACTACAGAAACAAATAAAATTGTGATTTAATCCTATTGTCTCTCTCATAATTGCCAACACAAGGTGCTGAATATTAGAAGTTATCAATAAAAGCATATTTAATTAATAAATGTGTGAACCAGCCCCTCTACACCCAAGTAATCAGAGTAGCCACATAAATAGCAGTTTTTGAGAATGAGTTTCCAGGCCAGGAGAATCAAATTTATTTAGAACTATGTCTTGGCTATCTAAAATGCCATTCCAAATGTTTCAGATGGAAGAGAAAAGGCTGATGTATGCCACGTACTCTATAAATGCTTGTCAAATGCTGAATAACTGACTAAAGGAATGGGCACCCAGTCAATGATTACTTTTGAAGGGAAAGAGTGAGGTCAAATTTGGGATGGGACACATGGCTTCTGGTGTGCCTGCAGTTTTCAATTTCCTGGCCTGAGAATTCAATCTTCTAATACTTCATTATGCCATACAAGGTTATGTGTGGTTTCCTTAATCTATGTTTTATTTAACAATACAGTTTTTTTGGAAATGGAGAATAAAAATACCAATTCATATAAAAATTAAAGACTGTTAAGAGCTTAAAGTATTTCTCTTACCCACAGAAGGGCATCTGTCAAAGAGCATCAGTTTTGTTTTTTTAAGTGTGTACTTACGCCTGTGAAATCCCTTCACCCCTTAAATTGAGGGTATCTCCTTGGGAGCCAGCACACATTCTCACTTTGTTTTGCCTGCACCCATTCACTTCCACTAATGGGGCTAATCTAAGCATCCCTCGGTGGTCAGGCAGATCACTGGAGCCCTTGGGGAGAAGGAATGCAGAGGACGTAGGATGTAACTGGCTTACGTTTGATCCTCTGGTCCCCAGCTTCTCCATCTTATGATAAGGGATTTCCAAAAATTAGATGATAAGCAACTTGAGGAAGCCCATTAGGCAGTATGTGCCCTCCACCGAGCTATAGTTTGCTCATCACTGGTCCAGAAGTTTATCCATGGGAGGGACCTTGGAGAAATCTTGACCTCACGGGAACCCAGCAATAAGCAGTACAACTTATTTTGTGGAAGAAACTGACCCCACTGGAGGGTAGAGCCTAAGGTCACACACCCTTTATAGATCTTTCAATCACAAATCATAAGTGGGGAGGGACTTTAAGGGTTATCATAGGGCAGTACGATTCTCTGGAACACTCTGGTTTCCTTGCTGGGTAATAACTGGGTCATTTGCCTTTTCACAAGATTGCGTTTTGGTTTCCTGCAATCAATGTATTTCACGTGCGGATGTCAGTGTCAGACAGCCGGACCCTCCATGGGAAAGCTCGTCCTCGGTTTTGCCTGGAAACTGAATCACCAGGAGAGTGACAGGGCACTGCATGCCACGAGGGTCACACCCCATCAGGACCCTGAGAGGGAGAGGATGAGCTGGCCAAGAATGGCTGGCGGCACTCACTGCAGACGGCAGGACATCGCCTGACAGCTCCCCACTCCAGGGTCAACCATCGCTGTGAGTGTTCAGTGGGGGCATGCAACTCAGACGTTTCCAGAAGGCTGGGCTGCCACAGAAAGACTGGAATTGTGGAAGGTCTTCTTACCACCTCCCCCGTCTCACCCTCTTTCCCTCCAGAAGAGTAATCAGATACAGGCTACTTGAATTCTTCCTAGAAAGGATTCCAGAACCTATAATACAGGCCAGGCAGAACAGGCCAAAGTCATCAAGCCAAACAGCAGGAGCAGAGAGGTGAACCCAAGTCAAACCAAACTCTGTCCCTGCTGTGAAACAGAACAGGGGCACCTGGTAATAATCATAACAATAGCCACCGAGATCTCTCTCACTTCACTGTTTAAAAGTAACTTTTTAAAAGAGTCTTCATTTATGAAACTATAGTTGATTTACAATACTGTGTTAGTTTCAGGTGTACAGCTTCAGATTCTTTTCCATTATAGGTTATTACAAGATATTGAATATAGTTCCATGTGCTATGCCGTAAATCCTTGTTGTTTATTTTATATATAGTGGTGTGTATCTCTTAATCCCGTACTCCTAATTTATCCCTCCCCCTCCCCTTTCCCCTTTGGTAACCATACGTTTGTTTTCTATGTCTAAAAAAAATAACTTTTAGTTATTATTCTATTTACTGTCAAGAGGAAGCGGGAAGAGCAATAAGGTTAGATAAACTGTGAGTGACTTCAACTGGTAACCAACTGGGTAGGATTCCGAGCTTTATTTGCTTTTGTCCTGGAAAAGTCCAAGGCACTTCTGGACTGGATATCGGGGTCAATTCAAATCCCTCTGCTAGACACAGGGTTTCCAGAGGACTTACACATGTGCCCAATTTTGATTATTATTTGTTTTGAAAAAGCTGTTTGAAGGCTGTAAAATGCCATTCCTCAGAAGAATGCCTCTTCTGCATCTAGGACTGATTTACATGAAAGGTAAGTATGGGAGATCCAGTAACTAAACCAACAGTGGAAAGGGGGAGGCTCTCGACTGCTTGAGTTCTCCCTATTTTGGAGAAATTCAGAAGGATTAATTAATAAATAATTTTGTGATTTTATGTAATTTGGAAGAATAATAATCTCACAAGAATTTTGTGGCAGTTGTTTAACATTCAGAGAGAACATTAAGCCCCTCAGAAGAAAGGATTCGTACAAATATAATAATATAGCATAATGAACCTCACTGACAGAGTGACATGACGTCATTAACTTGGCAGTGCTTTAAATGCATCCTTATAAATGAAACTTTCATTTCCAATATCGGTCAGCAGGAATTTCACTACATTAAATTCACTGTTGAAAGTAGGAATCCAGTGGATTCTGTTCATAACTATTCAAGAAAATGGTTTATCAAGAGATACTTCACGAGACATTTCAGTGGACTTTCTGCTAGTACGTTGAAGCTTGCAGGCCATGATCAAAGACTATTCGAACCACAATCAATCAAATAAAGGCAATTTTGAATTTACCGTCTTCATGCTTATGGTTTTATCCCAAGAGATCACTGGAAATGAGAGTGCCTAGGGGACCACTTTGGTAGGTGGGATGGTGCTGTGGATGACACCTGTAGCCCACAGGGGCAGCAGGAGATGGTATCAGAGGGAGGAGTGGTGACGGGGAGGCCAAGGTCAGCCTGCAGCCACCGGGAGAGCCAAACTGAGCCAAAGGCAAGAGCTGAGACAGCAGAAGGTAGGAATGTGTTCCAGACACAAGGTTCCATCTGAGGAGCAAATTAGGACACAGAGACCCCCAAACCCTGAGTTGCATCCCATTTCTTCTTTCTCTTTTTTCCAATTGCTGTTATGAAAACATGTCAAAAACATAGAAACTTTTTCCTTTTTCAAAGCCATCCATTAATGATCCCTATGGGGACACCTGATTCCGAGTAGAAAAATCAAGTGCTAAATTCTGTCTATTTATAGGCAACTCACATTAAGGGGATAGGAACAACATGAGAAACTTCTTGTCCAAGCCAGAAGTGACAACTGTGGACAACTTTCCTTGTTCCTGTTGATCTAGTTCCAAAACTGAGTTGGGGCATTTTATAGTGAAAGTCAAAGAGAAAATATGAACATAAAGACCATAAAAGAATATTTCAGTGCTAGCAAACAGTCTGCTTTCTTTCTCCAGATAAAAACCATTAAAAACTGTACAACCTTCCACTGTAAAGCAATCACTATTGCAGCCTTCTATGCTGTTGATACAATAAATTATGCATCCAGTGCCTCTGTGTAATTCTAAGTGCAAAGATCTGGGGTAGGAGTTGACAGAGTTAAAAGAACAGTAGGAACCAAAGTAGGAACCAATATCTAGCAACAGCTGTTCTTTAATACATGGTGTAGAGCATGTATACCACAACAAAAGGATACAGGGTAAATGCAGAAGAAGTATGAAATTCTTTTTTTGCAGATAACCAGGGGATTACCAGTACGTAGTTAAAGACACAGATGATGCAAAGCAAGATTGTGCTGGTAAAGGACATTCGGGAACCAAGGGGCCATGTATGCTACTAGGCTCAAGGAAATAAGATTGGTGGTTCAATAAGCTGACATCTATACCATACCCATGCATGCAAATATGTATGCAGATTCATCCGAATAAATTATTTAGACCACCTGTATATCTTTTAACTGAAAGATATTCCACATCTTCTTATCTAATTCCTTCTTTAATTGCAGTAATATTTGTTTATAACATATAGATAAGTTTCAAGTATATAACTTCATAATTTGACTACTGTATACACTACAATGTGCTTACCACCAAAAATCTAGTTTGCATCTATCACCATAATTCTTTTATTTTTGTAAAATCCTAAAGCCTTGATAAGCCAAAATTACTTGAATCCTAAATAAATCTCACTGAACACTTCGCTAGAGCTCTCTAGACATAAGTTAGTGCAAACAGCACCCCTTCCCATATGACCTGGGGAAACATATGGACTTATAAAGGTATTTCACAGGCATTAAATGATATACAAAAGAATGATTGTAATATATATCCCTATAGATAAATATGCCTCATATTTCCACCCTCAGACACACCATCACGGATTATTTTAACCGTCTTGGCTATTCATCATATTTGAGAAGTTAAAAAAAAGTGCACTCACATCTGCAAAGGAAATACAATGACCAGGTTTCATGCAAGAGACTTCTCATCTGCACATGTGGAACCTAAGGCCAGCCAGTGGAATTTCAAAGGAAATGGAAGTTGAAAGTGGAGACAGCTCCCAATGGAAGTCATATGAGGTCTCAGGTAGAGAACACTTTTTTCGGTACTAAATTAAAAGAAAAAAAAGTGCAATAAAAATTTTAAATGACGGGTCAGATACATTAAGTGAGAATGTAAATACCAGAAGCACATAATCATACGACTGAACGGAAAACCTTACCAACTGAAATCCTACCACGGAACCAGATGCTACTATTGGAAAAACATTCCAATCAGAGGTTGGCATCAAAATCTCCCCGACCTCTACTGGAACTGTCAAAGTATCAAACCCTACATAAGGAACACTCATCTTTGAGCAGCAGGGAATTTTGTACCTGCCTGAAATTAAAATATCTATCAGCTGAATTACTTTGAAAAAAAGGACACGCTGTTTCTCTCAAGGACACCTTAGCATCAGAATCAACTTCCAGATAATTTTTCTAGAGACCACTCGGCCGTCATTCAAAGGAACAGCCCTTAAGAAAAGCTACATGGTCACATGGGACCAGGGACAAGATGTGCTTTCAGCTCAGGAAGACAAGTACCAGCCACCTGGGTCACGGAGCACCTTTACTCAGGACTTCCGTGTGGCCAATTTCAATTAAAAGATGCCAAGTGGAATCAAAGTTTTTCTTTCATTTCCGTCTTCACTTTATGACTAGTTTGCTCAATTACATAGAACTTCCAGAGTCTCGATGCCTTCCTGGTTTAAGTGTCCTGGCCCAACTCAATAAGAAAAATCGATATGGCAGTTATACATTTGGGGGATGGGGTGGGTAGTATAAGGTAAGCAGAAGGGGAAAGCAAATGTCTTCTCCTTGTGCCTAAAACAGACATTTCCTAAAGCTGGCTCTGGCAACTGCTACCCATGTGACTGAACCCAAGCTTCCTAAAATCTCTAAGCCTTGGACTCTTGACCTTTGATTTAGGAATTTAAAAAGAATTTACCTAAAAGGAATAACGCGAGGACTAAAAGAATCCTTTTACAGTACTTATCATAGTGCCTTGTACATTCGTAGTGGTCAGTTATTATTAGTTGTAATAATGAATACAGTGCTTATGAGGTAAACTTACTTACAGAGCCCAGAAGACCACTTTATCAAATGGCCTCCATTCTAGCTCCCTCCATCCTGTAAAGCCAAGTCTCCCTCTCTTTTCCCTCTGCATCAGACCTCCCAGCTGCAAAGGCAGTTTCCAGGGCCTTTCCCACGGTTGGTTGGGTGTTGCCCTCTGCCACGCTCCCTTGGCTGCCCTGGCTCTCCAGACCCAGCCTAGCGATAGTGATCCAGAAGCTCGTTAATCCAACTCCCCAGATTGTCCACTCTCATAGCAGAGACCCTGTTTCTTCATTCCTCCATGCACATCTCTAGGTTTTTAACCTTTGTTCAGGATAGGGCAGGAAGCTGCCGTCAAAGGGTCTTCACTGGATGAGAGGGAAGGACATGGGAGAGGACCACTGTAACATAGAATCAGAAAAGGGAGGATTTGGGAAGTGATATCCAACTTAACAGTCTTTAACATATGTGTCCATGTGTGATCACTATAATGAAAACAATGGAGAGAAGGAAGTTGAGGATGGCAATGATAAAAGGATGCAAGTTTCAAGGGAAAATCAAACACCATTGATACTGATGATTGATGTTGGAAAACCCAATAAAATGAGAAGAGGAAAGACTAAAAAACTGATGTGTTCTCTGTAGCTTATAACTAATTACAGCCATTCATTGTGAGCCGTTTATCATTCATGCCTAATTATCATGCAGCACAAGCACAATTATGCATATTGCGAAATATTAAAATCATAGAACCAGAATTTTTAAGCTTGAAGAAGCTTTCCAGATTATGTAGGTCGAGCCACTCCCTGGTGTGAGGTGTGAGACGTTAAATGATTTACTGGGTCACAGAGCTGTGCTCAGACAGAGGGAAGCCCAGCCCAGGTCTCCCAACTCCCAGCCTTGCGCTCCATCCCTGCTGGCCACTGGCCTCCCTGGGAGTTTATCTCCCTTTGGAGTAAATGGGATTTGATCAGAGTGTGAAATTCTATACCGAGTATTATCTGTTGTCTTGCAACAGAAATAGGTTTTAAACTCTGGTTTCAATATATTAATTTTCAGAGGTTAGTAAATCATTCAAGTAGAAATGTTCTATGAAAAATAGTAACTGTGGAGTAATACAGAATGGAACACACAGATTTCGGGGGAGGGTATCTGCATCTGTGGAAACAGGCTGGTGGGAAAATTAAAGAGTATTAACAAAACCCACATGAAACAATAAACCTTTTGAAAATATCCCACTCTATTATGAAATACACACTGTAAGCTACAAAATATTAACTTTTACCTCAATGACTTCCTTTTACCTAGAATCCTTGTGTCAAGACAAAGGGAAGCTAGGCTGGTTATGTAAACCATGTAAATTTACCCCCGCCCCCAAATGGAAAATCTGATTCCTAATTATGTTCCAGACAGAGGCAAGTAAAGACCTTTTTAATCCTCTTCCACCTCCCCGACCTGGGCTCATCCTATGTGAGGGAGGCCCCTCCTACAGTATGATTTGAGAAGTACCAAAAATTATTTGCTTGAAAAAAATCTTCCCTGTTACTTCTTTCTACCAAAAAAAAGTGTGTTCCCAGAAGACTCCTATACACATCGCAACAGCGCTGTTGAAGGAACAGCAGCCGTACACAGATTAAGCCCTGAGGATCCTTGAGAGGATGGGATGAGGACAGGTACGTTTCGACAAGAAGACTCTAGGTTGGGAAAAGAAAATCAAGCCTGGGGAAGAGATAACTATGGTTATGTCGGTTGGGATAGAGACTGCATGTTATCTGTGTGGGGGGCTGGCAGCAAAGGTGGGCTATTTCATGGTTATGCCAATGGCAAGCTCAGTTCCTAATATTCCCATCCCTTCAATATCACACATTTCTAAGTAATGAACACCAGGGGTTTGGGGCCCAGTCATCATTCCTGTTACTTATTCCTGTTTTTTGGCAGAATTTTTCACGTTTGTCTGTATGCATACATACTTTTCCCACAGTTGACAACAGAGGAGACATACAATAGTGGTTGTGGTTTTTCAAACTTGATTTTATATTTTACGAAATCTTCATACTTATCATTTCAATGACTTAAATTATCATATTAATTTGATGTGCTATCATGTATTTTATACTACTGGATAAATAATTTGCCTATGACTTTTTGCTTTTATAGGCATCAATGCATTAAGCATCTTCATGTATATAGCATTTTCCTTCCCCTGGGTTATCTCCTTAGGATAAATTTCTAGAAGACAGCTTATTGTCGCTAAGGTTAGAACTTAGAAAAAGTGAATAAAGGAAAAGTGAATATGAAGCATATGTAATATAATAACATAAAACATAACATAGAATATTAATATAAATATTATATTTATTTGTATAGAGGTGAGTATATATATATAGGGGTGTGTGTGTGTGTATATATACATATATATAAAGAGAGTTGTATAGTTATATATTCTGATTGAGGTGTTATAATTTTTAGCCCCTTTCAAATTTTTACTAGAAAAATTATACTCATAACTTTTAAAAACTGCTACTTATTAATCAAGGAGTCAAACAAAATCTGAGTAATAAGTAAACAGTCACCCAAAAGTTCAGTGCTATTTAAAACTTGAAGGCAAATTTCACCTGAAACATGAGCTCATTTTGAGACTTTGAGAGGAAGCCACATAAGCTCTCTGGGTTTCAATTTTCTCAATTAAAACAAAACAAAACAAAACAAAACAGGAATCTCCAAACCCCCTGCTTGCTTTTTGGCTCTCCATTTGTACACATTATTATTTCATGACTACCCAATACACACACACCGCATATTATGTCTTGTCACAACTGATGGCAGATAAACACTATGTTCCCCCCAAAATGGCTGAGTAGTGGGATATTTAGATAAATGATACTGATAGGACAAACCTAAATATGTGCTCTTGGGTTAAGTACAAGGAAATATCATTAGTTAAAACGTCTGTATGAATCTAACCTGGCACATCTCTTAAATGGATCTGAGGTTAGAAACCAGCAACAGATGGCAGCATGCTTTGCGCAAAGCCAATTTCTCTATAACCTTGAAACTCTGAAAGGTCCCCAAAGAAGAAAAATCAGATAGGCTCTTAGCCAGGGTTGTCCTCGAGACAGATGAAGCTAATAGACTCATGTCAAAGAAAGAAGATGAGATTGATGTTCCCTGGGCTTCAGTCTCCCAGGTGCAAGGACATTTTGCCATCAGGCATGCAAAATAAATCTTTGGGTGACTGGGAGGACAGATGTGGAAAATACATTGGCAGGATGAACAGGTGATGAAGGCCCAGCTCACGTATCACTCAGGAGAACAGTTGCGTGGCTGAAGCCTGTCCTGGGTGCAGGTGTCATTTCCCACCCGCAGATCAGAGCCACTCCGGTCCACGTAAGAGAATGCAGAATGTACGTTTCAGTCAAAGACTCTCAGGACACAATTTACTACAACACTGAGAATCATAATAAAGAGTACAGGACATGAGGCATATTCAAATGATTTAATGGGAAATAGCTGCAATTTTTTTTTTTTTCCTAAAAGTAAGTGAAACATGCTGTCTTCTGAAAGTTTGGCCAGCCTTCATCAAGGTCATCATCCTTCATCAAATCACTGGGAGAGAGGGTAAAAGATCAAAAAGCAAAGAGTGCTGTTTTTGCTAGGGAAGGAAGTTAGAGAATTCAAATAGCCCTTTATTTATGAACTACTAGAGGCTTTCTTAGCTCTAAACAGAAACTCCTATGAGCAAAATTTTGAAAATGCTTAGCATGACCTGAAATCTGCTCATTCAACAAAACCTGTCATTTCCAGCTCCCTGACACCCATTCACCTATTTATTTTTTGATATTTACTTATTTGTGCATCTACTATGTGCTTAGCAATCCCAGAAACTTTGGGATTTACTCCCAGAAAATGCCTTCATGGAGAGATTATTGTTAAATAATACTGTTAAATGCATTTATACCCTAGGCAGCTTGAAGCATCTCCATTTAATATTTGGAGGGTGAAAGGGTTCAGGATTATTAGAAAAGCAATGCAGAGAAAGAAAGAATTAATATTCGGCTTCTGAAACTCAAAAGAGGATTGTATAGCAAGACAATACACTTGAAAGCCAGGATCTTCTAAGAGATTTTCTAAATTCCTTTGGTGGCTACATTTTAACCTATCACCGGCTGGGACTGCTGAATTAAATCCTGGTGTTTTACTAAATGGATTTCCCAGGAGCATTGAAGGGGAAGTAAAGGAAAAGCTCATCCTTTCAAGCTCTAAGGAATTCTGGGGAAAGAAAGACAAAGAAAAGAGGGACCAGAGAAAAGAAGGCAGAGGAAGCAGATCCGATCCCTACGGGGAATTCTGACAACCCCTCTCAGGAAATTCCAGATAACACTGCCAGCCCTAGCCTCCTTTCTGACTAACAGAAGTGGCCTCAGGAAACCTGAACAGGAAATTAGTATCCACTGTAAATTACAAAGAGGCCCTAAAAACTGCAATAAAGTGTGTCAGCTCCATTGAGTCAAATACATCTCTGGACTCTAAAGGCAACCCCATTTATTCCATTTCTCTCTTCTCCCAAAATAGCAAAATCACCTCCTAACTGAATAATGGTCAAGCATGACCACAAATACAGTCATATATTTGAAGCAGTTGAACTTGACAAAGAAGGTGCTGCTTACACTCCGGATTTTCCTGTAAGAAAACGTTCATCCAGGGGACTCAGAATTTGCCATCTTAGAATTCAGCTTAAACCAAGTGAAATATTTAAAATCATCACAGGAATGTATGGCAGAAGAAAGTGGCCGTGGATGATGGAAGAAAAGTTGCCAGAATTCGTTTGGAGACGTGGACCCTCTGCCACCATTCGTCTAATCTTAAAAAATATCTTCCAACGTTAACAATCCAAATTCAATGTCACAGCTTGTACCTGTTTATACAAACTTTCTCTTGATGAGAAAACCAAAAAGTGGGTTAATTTGGAAGCTATCAGCTTTATAAGGTAAACTGTGGCCGAGACAGGGAAGGTAAGATGATCTAAAAGGATGGTCAGAAGGACAGCTCGGCCCTAATCAGCTCCGCCATCTGTTGACCTGGAAGAGGAGAAAACGTCTGCAAAGGAGACCCATGCACTTTATTCACAATCTTTCATCAGAGACAGAGAAACAGACAGAGTTTCCTTAACGACAAAGTTCAAACACATTTAACTCACAGTGGTTTACCTAATTATAAGTTGGAGGTATATAAGCACTTACAAATGATAGAGCAGAAAAGTCATTAGAACCTTCAAAAAATCATTCTATAGAACTTCCAGCCAAATGGTTTACCCAGAAACAGAAAGATCTCACATATGCAATACGCTAGTATACCAGTTATTAACTATGGAGGCAATATGAAGAAGAAATTTGAGAAGTCTTTACTAAACGTCAGGAAATGTCTTTGGCTTTGGGGCAACACTGGTGCTGGGAATACCAAGGGATTCCCAGCTCATCGACAGAAAAGCATGTTATTCAGTGATGATTTCTCTAATGACCAAGAAACTCTGCTCTCTTTCTCTGCAAATCTGTCACTAAAATCTGAAGCGAGAAGATAAACAGAGTCAGAGCTACTGCGTTTGACTTGGCCCACGCTTGTTGGGCTTGGCATATTTTGTCAATACGTTGATTTGTAGTCTAGCCTCTTCTCTGTCCTCATTTATAATTTCTCACCCCTCTGAAGTTATCACACCCCAAGGATACAAATCCCTCTCATTCTTCAAGACCCAGCTCAGAGGCACCACCTCCCACATGATAATCCCAGGCAGAATTAACGGCTTCTCACACGGTACGTGAACGGCCAATCTCTCACACCTCTGCTTATAGTAGTATTATTTTAATCAGTCTTGGCTTCAGGGTTGGACAATTCTTTTTTGCTTACGAGAACTCTGTGTGTAATAGCTGCCCACTAAGTGCGTCTTAGCTCAGGCTACTATAACAAATACCATAGGCCGGGTGGCTCAAACAACAGATACTGAGATGTCTCACAGTTCTGAAGGTCGGGGAGTCCAAGATCAAGGTGCTGGCATGCTTGGTTCTTGGGGAGGGCCCTCTTTCTGGCTTGCAAACAGCTGCCTTCTCACTGCATCCTCACATGGCGAAGAAGGAAAGAGCTCTGGTGTCTCTTCCTCTTCTTATAAGGGCACTAATCCCATCATGGGGGATCTACTCTCTTGACCTCATCTAAACCTAATCACCTCCCAAAGGTCCCACTCCCTAACACCATCATACCGGAGGTTGGAGTTTCAACATATGAATTGGGGGACGGGGCAGTGGGGGTAGGGGAGTGGGGGACACAAACTTTCAGCCCACCAGGAAGTTCTGTTTACCCTTATTGAATGTTTCCATCACTGCAAGTAAGCTCTTGAAACAAAGTCTAAAATGAAAACATTTTGTTTTTCACTTGTTTTAAATCTAGCAATTCTCACACCAAGACCTTTATTCCATCTCTCAATGGTTTCTATTTTTTCACCAGTGAGTCAGACAAAGTGAATGCTACTTTATCAATGTGCATCAGTATTTAGGTGTCCTTTGATGTCAGTGACCTCATCTCTAGCAGTACATTAAGGCTTTTTCCTCTAGCGTGAAACAAAATAAAACAAACGTTTACTAACTCTCTTCCTTCAGAAGGGATCTTACCAAATGCTACTCTAACATTATTTCCACTCACGCTTCTCAGAAAACGAATCTTTCTGCTGCAGATCTGACGATGTAGGCTTGCATTTACAAAGAATTATTCTCCAAATGGTCATTCAAGTGTGACAGTTTTCATTTAAATATGATCCAATTTTTGTCAATCCCTGTGATAGGTCACCTTCCATTATTTCATTTAAGCTTCATAAGAGAGATGATTCTCATTCTTCCTATGAAACAGACTCAGAAGAGATGAAATAACCCGTTCGGTGTTGCACAGCCAATCCAAGACAAGACGAGATTCTATCTATCCAATATTTTTAACCCTGAAGCCCATATATATTCCACTACATCATCTGGTCTTCCCAAGCCATCTGCCAAAGTATTGAAGGGACACTAAAACACATTGAGCACCTCCTATACGCCACATGCTAACAGATGAGGAAGCGTTCCATAAAAATTTAATGGATGGGGGCTTCCCTGGTGGCGCAGTGGTTAAGAATCTGCCTGCCAATGCAGGGGACATGGGTTCGAGCCCTGGTCCGGGAAGATCCCGCATGCCACGGAGCAAGAAAGCCCGTGCGCCACAACTACTGAGCCTGTGCTCTACAGCCCGCGAGCCACAGCTACTGAGGCCACGCGCCACAACTACTGAATCCCACGTGCCTAGAGCCCGTGCTCCACAACAAGAGAAGCCTCCGCCATGAGAAACCCACGCACCACAACGAAGAGTAGCCCCCACTCGACACAACTAGAGAAAGCCGGCGCGCAGCAATGATGACACAACGCGGCCAAAAAAAAAAAAAATTAATGGATGCGAGTTGGAAAAAAAAAACCTACCATTGCAAAGCTGTATACAGTTTATATCTCAAAAGAAGTAGAATTTGATCCCTACTTTGGAACATGAGTTTTGTTTGTTGAATGTCTCTCATCTCATTGATTACCCCCCCCAAAACATCCTGTAACAGAGATTAATAGTTATTGCTATTGTCAGAACACAGTAGTGCTGACCTCTGATCTCAGAATGCTGTACTGAGAATTCCATGAATAATATATAGAATACCTAGCACAGTGCCTGGGCACACAGTATATACTGAGTAAATAGCACTTTCTATTAAGTTGTCCTATTCTACAGTTTATAGGCAAGGATAGTTGTCGGGCAGGTTTAGTAGCTTTTACATCCTGACACAGCTCTCACAAGGTAGAGTTAAGAGTCAGCTCAAGTCTTCCTGGTTCCAAAGCCTGTGACCTCGAATCTCCCCCCATGACCATTCCTGAAGGCATCCCACTTTTACAATCGACACGGGAAAACTAAGCAGCCATATGTCCTTAACCTACTTGAAAGTAAAGGAATGAACTCTGAAATGCCATCCACTCTTTTCAGTCAGGATATAGAGTCAGTTCAATGTGTATGCCAAGCAAAAAACTATACTCCCTTTAACATGACAACGAAGAATGAGCAGATTGCTCTGAAAAGACCATGCCTTCTAATTCGAAAAGCCACTGCTCTCATGACTCTGGCCTCTTCTGGAATCACGCTCTCCCCCGAGTGCCAATGCAAGGGCTGGCTCCTTGGTTTGAAAGGCGTGGCTGGTGTCATCCAGACACCCTTTGGGAAATATCAACATCAATATCGCCACTTACTGGGGCCCCAATTTCCTCCTCTGTGTCCCCTCTCCCATCACAGTGAAGGCCCACTGTGATGATCTCCCCCTCTGAACCCCGGGATTTCTATCATCACCACCTCCTAGGCCTCAACCTTGCTGCACAGCTGTATGCAGCCCTCCTTCTGTGACAACTGCCCACTGAACATGCAACTGTCTAACCTTCCATCTAACTTCCTAGGCACTGTACTTACCAGTAGTACAGATTTAGGGAGGAGTTAGGGAGGGTTAACCCTTCTTTCTGACCTGAATAATCTGTAAGGAAATAAATTTTATAAGCTGAGATTGGGTATATTTCTATGAGCTCCCCTGAAAAGTAAACAAATTCCTTACTTTAGGCCATTGCTTTGCCAGTACATCTGAGCTTGACAATTACTTGGAACACTGACGAAAGACACACATCTATGAAACGCACTTCTCTAGAAGAGGGGCTTAGGAAACCGATGACAGGAAACCATCACAGCTAATTCTTACCATCACCCAAGCTGGGAAAACACACCAAAGTAATTTAATTATACATCAAATATATTTTAAAATAAATTTTTGCCAATACAATTGTAATTGCCAATTTTATCCATATTTTCACTGTCAACTTTTCAACAATTACAACCATATTTTTAAAGCATCCTAATTTTCTTTTTTCAGTGATGCTGAGGTAAACCTCCGATCCCGGCCTTTCTTTTAGCCAGAGCGTTGGTGAAGGGGCAGGTGTGGTATTATTTTCGGCCACAGAACAAGCACGTGCTATTAATCCACAGGCTCCATATAATTTCCCGTGCTCCTCACACGTCTCCCAGCAACTGCCCTGACACGGCTCGCAATTAGCTTAAGCAATCTGACAGGATCACACACCTGCCTTGGAGCTACAACTACACATTTCTCTTGTGAAATCTGATGTGCTTGAGTAATATGCTAAATCTGGGATTTATTTTTACCTAAGAAAGATATAGAGAAACAAAAAACAAGATCGGTCATTAAAATCACTGGGAGTACCTAGAAGCCACAAAACAAGTTCAAGGTTTATGAAGAAATATTATAAAGAAAATTTTATTGTAAAATATTGCCCCTAAGAATGTATTTTAGTAGTTCTTTACATAGTTTTAGATTTTTTTTCCCATTTGGTTGATGCAATTTCGAAAGCATTAAAAAAAAAAAAAAAAAGCTGACACTTGAAAGCTACAGTATAGTCATTTTTTTGTGTGTAACACTAACCTAAGTAAAGTGTGGAATACTGGATGTGTGTTTGTTCCCCTTACAGTGGTAAACATGCATCGACTGAATAAATGAATAGTAATGTAGCCACTGAGAATAGCAATAGCAAGAATGATTAAAATTATCATTATTGGGGCTTCCCTGGTGGCGCAGTGGTTGAGAATCTGCCTGCCAATGCAGGGGACACGGGTTCGAGCCCTGGTCTGGGAAGATCCCACATGCCGCGTAGCAACTGGGCCCGTGAGCCACAACCGCTGAGCCTGCGCATCTGGAGCCTGTGCTCCGCAACAAGAGAGGCCGCGACAGTGAGAGGCCCGCACACCGCGATGAAGAGTGGCCCCCGCTCGCCGCAACCAGAGAAAGCCCTCGCACAGAAACGAAGACCCAGCACAGCCATAAATAAATTAATTAATTAATTTTAAAAAATTATCATTATTTTACAATATTAAGCATGACATTTAAATAGCTTATGAAGTTTTAAAGCTGTAAGGGGTCTAGACTTCTAAAATATGAAACCCATGCTGCAGATCTGTACTACTTACCATTTCCCCTGATTCCTCAAATAGCTTCATATCTCCAGTCACCTCATCTCCTGTTTTTTCTCCAGTACCTCATCTTTTTGTCCTTATTGCAGTCAAACTCTTCTCCCTCCATCTCTTCTAAAGAGACGTGAATAAAAGAAAAATATATCGTATATATTGACCCATACGGTTACCATTTCTAGTTCTCTTCATTTCTTTGTGTAGATCCAGGTTTCCATCTGGTATTAAAGGTTCTGTGGAGGTAAAATCATTTCTCTTGTCCACTGGACAACGTGCTGTGATGACAGGTATCTCCAGCTGTCACTGGCTACCTACCATGTGAAGCCTGGAAATGGGGCTGTCCTGGGGTAGCAGAGCCCACATTTAGATCCTGGTAATGTCCTTTGAGCACTAAACTGTGTTGCACCTGAAGACAGATTTAATCCTAGACCAGTGGTTCTCAAGTCTTACCATGTGTCAGAACAACATGGAGACCTTGTTTAAGCAGATGGCTGAGCCCACAGTCGGAGTTCTGGATCCAGTAAATCTGGGGTGAGGCCTCAGAATTTGCATTGCTAACAAGTCCCCGGTTGAACCACACTTTGGGAACCATTATCTTAAATATTTCAATTAAGTAGGCCAGTAAATTGTCATTTTTTTTTTTCTTAAGCATGTTTGAGTTGGGTTTTCTATTACTTGGACCCAAGAAAATTGTCCTACCTGATAAACCCATGAGTATCTGAAATACATTTGCCCCCCCGATATAAGCCTGAATTATTCCATCTCATTTAAGTATTTATATGCTGAAAAGTATATGAAGGAAAGTCATAAGGAAATTATTATACAAAATAACACAGAGTTCATAGTATATTTAGGGTTTATTCCTACTTCATATTGTGCTACAATTAAATTTCATCACATCTTGTAATCAAATATTGGAGGTACACGTGAAAACTATTTAATACTTAGATTTCTTTTTCTTATAATAGGAAGTTTCTGATATTTTCATTTGGAATATTATTTTTGATGAACTTAAATGGAAGCTATTTTTTTTTTGGTTGTTTCGCGTGGCATGTGGGATCTTCGTTCCCCGACCAGGGATCGAACCCACGCCCCCTGCACTGGAAGCGTGGGGTCTTAACCACTGGACCACCAGGGAAGTCCCAAATGGAAGCTATTTTTACATAAGGAATATAATGAACAAGACAGAGAGATCTTATTTTACTTTGGATATAGTAAAAATAACAAGATTTGCAACTAGTATTTGTTTAACATACAACCTATCATTTTATTTCTCATTCATCTTTCACAGCCCTAATGAAATGGTCACCTGTAGCTAAAGAGTGAAAGTGTCCTAGACACCCACAAATAAAAATACATATTTCAATAACTAGAAACTTCTCTGGAGGTGATATTTTAGAGAAAATGAGTTGAGCTCAAGAGTGTAACTGTTCGGAGTCTTCTGGCTCCTAAGACAAATTCATTAGGTGATAAACTGGCAGCCTTTGGGAGCTGCTGTATTCTTTGGCCACCACTGGCCACCTGCAGATGGCTGTTTGGTGAACAATTGCTCCCCATCCTTTTGCCCTCAAAAATATTGCCTTCCCAATTTCCTATTTATGGCCCCAACATAGGCCCTTCCACTCTCCCAGGTAGAAGATATTTGAAGTATTTAACCAGGAATGAGGAACCAGTGCTTAACACCAAAGCAGGGCAGGGTTCTCTAGGCAGGCAGGAATTAGCCCTTTAATTCCAAATTATGAAGAGACCCAGGTGTCTCTGGAATGGGGGCTGGGGTGGGAGGTTGCAAACTTTGGGATTATTTGAAAACCAGTATGACCATAACAGATTCCATTCAACAGATAAGTCTTGTTCCACCCTCCAGCCCCATCCTCAATTCCTATCAACTCCATCATATAACGATGTACCTAGCGTCATTCTTTCCCTTGCTTTCCATGGTCATCAGCAGACTTCAGAACATGATTAGTTTTCACCGTTGGCTATTAAAATAGCTTTCTCAGTGTTCCCTCCACATAAGACTTTCCCCTTTCCATTCATCCTAAGAGCAGTGTCCCTGAAATTTCTATGTGCAAAGCCAATTCTCTGCTCACCATTACTTGCCCAGGGCCGTCCAGTCATATTTTTGGCATTGAAAGGCTCCCACTTATCTCTGCAGGCTTCTCTCTGAGAACCCTTCTGAAAGGACCCGCTGACTTAAAGAAGCAAAACTGGTATCCACGATGTCCTAGCTTCAAATTCTGCTCATGTTCTCCCTCTGGCTAAAATGCTGATCCCCTCAGATACACTAGTTAATATACCTTACTCATCTTCCAAACAGCTCTTTACATGCCAGACACTTTGTAATACTACATTATACTATATTTTAAACCTACTATCAGATTTCTCAAGGAAAATAATCATGTATTTTAATCTTTGTAACCCCTATAGCTACTGATGCACGGTCTTACCCCATAGTAGTTGCTCAGTAAACAGCTGGTGATTGAACAGTAACACATACAGCACAGTGATCTGTATCTCTAATTTTATACTCGTATGTAAGTCTTTGGCTCTTTATATACGAAAAAGCAGTCCATTTTCAGTTTCAACACTTAAAGACAGTGACTAATTTATACCAACTTCCAAATCATTAGAAATAATAATTACACACATATTTTTGTCTAAAATATTTATACTCATACGGACTTCCAATAAAACTGTCTTTTGAATTTCAAAATCAATCAAGTTGCATGTTAAAATTAGTCCCTAAAGTACCTAAAGTTCTTCATTAGAAACAGGAAATATAATCTGCATTAAATTAACGAACTACATACATAACAGTGCTGTCAACAAGTTTACAATGGTTGACTGGCCAACCAATGGTTGTATTGACAGCTCACACAATTTAAAACTCTTTGCATTCTCTTCTTCTTAAGTAAATTGGATTCCATTGTTTAAAAAGCTGAAAAACAGAAATCTGAATAATACCAAATACGCAGACTGATTCCAATGCTTTTTTGAAGTTCTCAGGAGATAAAAGAAGTTCCCAAAATAGCTTATCAAAAAACCAAACACATTGTGCTACATAAAATGTTCTTCTAAGGTAGAATAAGTGTGAAAATTAAAGAGAATAATTTAACAAAAATGTAGATAAATGGCTTACTGAACATGCACATGGAAACAGACAACCACTGAACCTATTTCCTTACATGGTAACACGGATCAATAGTTTGGTTTTCATTGAATCACTGTATTTTATGGCATTTGGAACATGCATTTATCCAGAGATCAGTTGGAAGGTGCCATAAAATGACAGATTTGGTATATTTAAGTACAGTGGAAAGGAACACTCCCCCTTTGACTCATAGAACATTACATCTATATTTAGGGAATTCCTTTTTGTGCGATTGATATGAATTCCTTCATTGAATATTAGTTTCTAGATACATTTTTCTTTTTTCTTTTTAACTTTCTTGCCCCTTCATAAAAATCCTCAAGATGCCAATATAATTTTCCATGTAATTAATTTAATATGGGTACACTTAAAAATGAAACAAAATTACCTCCCAATTAAATCTAAATATCAGATATTCACAATCACATCAATCCATTAATTGCACTGAAGAGCCACTATATTCAAATATTTATGTTAAATGCTGTGGCTGAGAGAATTATTGCCATCAGCTACTCAACTCCCTCCTGCCTACCCACCTCGCAGAGCAGAGAGGGCAGAGCACAGCTCCTGATGCCCTGTCCTCCTCTAGACATCGTTTTGGAGATGTTTAATAAATGCTTGTTAAATGTAATTTAACTGAGGCTCAGAGAAGTTAAGTGACTTGCACAAGGTCACACAGTAAGTGACAATAGTGAAGAAAGAACAGTTTGTTTTGTTTTTTTAATTCTAATTCCCAGGCATTTTCCTGAGCAGCCTGCCTCTGCATTTCCATCCTATCCAAACCTTCTCACTTAGCTCTCCCAAAGGAAAGTTTTTTTTAATATATATTTATTTATTTTATTTTTGGCTGCATTGGGTCTTCTTTGCAGGCTTTCTCTAGTTGCAGTAAGTGGGGACTACTCTTTGTTGCAGTGTACAGGCTTCTCATTATGGTGGCGTCTCTTGTTGTGGAGCATGGGCTCTAGGCATGTGGGCTTCTGTAGTTGTGGCACGAGGGCTCAGTAGTTGTGGCGCATGGGCTTAGCTGCTCCATGGCATGTGGGATCTTCCCGGACCAGGGTTCGAACCCATGTCCCCTGCATTGGCAGGTGGATTCTTAACCACTGTGCCACCAGGGAAGCGCAGGAAAGATTATTAAATTCAACAAAGGCTTTATTAATAACAGATCAATGTATTGCCACTCGTAAGTCTTAAAATTCTTCATTTGGCATATAAGCATGGATACTTGAGATATAGACATGCAGGAACGCCAGGTAGATTGATGAGTGGCATATGCAGGATGTCCCCAGAAGCCTCATATCATGACCCAAAGGTTGACATAACCACCTTCAAGGCACAAAGGAAACCCTCGTGATGATCTAATCAAAATTGTTCAGTTTTCTATACACATTTTTCTTCTCTCCCTGTGCATTTCTGTCAGTTCACATCTCTTTGTTCTAAAAAAGGCTCTATATATATTAAAAATTACATGTATTTGAATTTCTGGATTTCATATTATGAACAGTTTAATTTTATAAAAGTAAAACAAATCTCTAATGTGATTTGTTCGTAACAGCCAAAATATGTAATACACAAAACAACACTAGTTAATGTCCATGAAAATAACAAATATATATTCAACTCTCCTACGTATGTTTTCTTTCACTTTTATACAAAAGGAAAATCAAAGGTTGTAAAAGTGTTTCTCCCACTGCTGGCTCCAGAGAATCCTTCTTATTTGGATAATACTTGGTGCTAAATGCAATCACTCTAAGAATTTCAGTTACAGCTGAGAGAAATGCTCTGTGTTGGTATGACAAGTAATTTTAGTCCCAGTGATTTCTGCTACCTGGACTTCTTTTGATGCTAAATGAATGAGGTGTTCTTTCTTCTGCCCAGTATTTGAGCTTTTATGTCCACTCTCTCTGACATAAGACAGAAAGAAGAGTCAAAAATCTGCTTCTCCAAGAAAAAAATCAAGATATATTTTAAATGTAAAAATGAGGTCCCTGAAAATTATGTTTTCATTTCAAGACTCCAAATTGATGAAAATATTTTCCCTAAATATGTGGTTTTAGGACAACTTTATTATGCTTGAAGAGAAGCTGCCTGTTGATTCGGGGGATAGATTTCTTCTCAAGTTACTCAGTATGATAGATGGAGAATAATAATTTTGACTACCTCTTACAAGTTACATGAGAAGTGAATGAATTGATACATATGAAAATATTTTCCAGCAAAGCATACTCAAATATAAATAGATATTTTCCCATTATTCTTTTGTATTACTAATGCAGCACTAATTTTAGGGCTCAAATCTATCCAAGCAAGCAATCAAAAGAAGTCTATCCAGTACATAGCTAACAAATCAAATATTTTCTTTCTTTCTTTCTTAAAAATGAGTTATTTTCATGGCAATACTGCTCTTAGAACTTATATATATAAGTAATGGTGTTGACCAAGAAAGCAAAAAAAAAAAAAAAGTCTGTAACTTGTCTTTTGTATTTTGGAAAAGAAAAGGTTTAATTAAATGGCCAAGTCATTTTGTTTAGAAAAATAACTAGTTTTGTCTAACTGTTCTGCACAGCAGAAAATGACAGCTTTGAAAGAGCAGTAATGACCAATTAGGAAATACATTTACCATGCTTTGATTTTCTCATTTTGGCTCCTTACTCTCTCCAATTGATTAAATCACAAATTTATGTCAATGCCTTGCTATAAGAGAAGTTTCTAAGCAATACCAAACTCACTGACCTTTTTTTAGAAAAATTTTTAGCCTGGCTTTTCCTAGGAAATATCCAGATAAAATAATAAAACAGGAAACTGGAGTGGGTAACTATTGACTTGGAATAATTTGATGTTTGAACGAGTGACTATGTACAATTAGGATGATAGGGCCTTTGGCATAGAAACTTGTCCTACCACATAAATTAGGACTGAGGTTACACAAGGTCAAACCAGCAAGCATTCTTCTCAAGGTCTTATTTTTCTTTTCCCTTTACAAAGCCATCATTCTACCCAGCCTTAAGTAAGATGATTTAGAGTAGACAGAAGAAAGAGTTCTATTACAAAATATAGTTTCTTATCTGCCAGGAAATGTGATCCTTGAAAAGACAAAGCACTCTTTTCCAAAGAAAATGAGATTTGCAACCTTCTTGCAGCTTTCAGTCTTTATCAGTTTAAGAGTTAATGGATCACTCAAAAAAAAAAAAAAAAAAAAGAGTTAATGGAAAATAGCTTGAGAATTTACCTGTGTGAGGCTCAGAAAATGCCCTGGCAGGTCCCCCGGTCCTCCCTGTACCAGCAGTACTATACTTCTCCCTCTTCTCAGATGTGACTCGTGACCTTGAATCCCAGACCAGGCTCGGAATCTAAATTTCCCAAAGGACAAAGGCTTCAGATCTCCCAGTTCCACCCGGTTTGAAGTTTGCTTTTGCCAAGATCCTCAACATAGGAAGACACTTTTATTAACACTTCTGTTGACTGGTGATACCCTCTTGTGTGTCTTGGAGCCCGACTCACTCTAGTGGAAATGTGTACGTGCTTGTGCAAGAGCCAGAGTGCTAGAGAGCTGTGCGCGTGTATGAGTGTGAGCGTGTGTAAGCAATTTAAAATCGAACGCTCTTTCACGTCTCCTATATCAAAAAACCAAACACAAAAAATAACAAAAACTGCAACCAACCAGAATGTTCACTAATAGGCAAATAGTTCAATGAAGTAATACATCCATACTATAGAACATCATATACCTATGAAAATTCTTAATCATAAATATATATAAAAACTAGAATGAGGGCCATGATGTATTCCTAAAGAGAAAAAGCAAGAAAGAGGAAGGGAAACAACCTACGTGTGTGTGTGTGAGAATGTGAGTGTATGTATGTGTGTTCTTAACACGCATATTTATATAATCATGGGAAAATGTGGACGTATACACCCTAATTTAATATTAACTCCAGAGGTTATGATTAAAAGTAAGTCTAAAGGGGAGTCACAGCACACATATATTTAACTTACTTGATTTCCATTATATGTGCTTAGGCAATTAAGGTATATATTTGGCAATAAAGGGAGGTGGAATAATAATTTAAAAGCACAGAAATTCTGTCATTCCATCCACTGAGTGGAGGCCCCAAGTGGGTATGAAATGGAGCAAGAAAGTGACATTACCTCTGGGGGCTGAGTTTCTTGATGTCTATTTCCTAGTGTCAGCATCTTACTGGGCTGAGTGGCCCCAAAAGAACGATCCGGCCAAAGCCTGAAAATGTCTTCTAGCCATGGAGTAAACCCCCATTTACTAGTGTTTACTGTGCTATACTAACTGAGATATGGTGGAATAAACTCAGACATGGAGCATTATTTGGAGATTTGTCAGGGTAATATTTAAACTTCAGATGTTTGATCTTTGCGGTGACGTAGAACCTGTTCTCTGCCTAAGATGCAATGCTGCTGTACTGATTTTTTATTCAATAAACATATTTTCTTTTTACTTTTTGGAGCAAACATGTATTATGTTTTAATAATTTTAATATACAGATAAATCAATTGAAATTTTTAAAATATTTAAATACATAAACAATTTTTGTATTCTCTCTGGTAATTTATATTCTGGTAACCAGACATTTAAAAATTATGTCTTCTCATGGAAATTGTAACCTCATAAATACTTCTAGGCAAAAAAGTAGTATATGTTGACCATGTAAACAGGCACAGGGAATATATGTCCATAACTGGTCACTTAGTTACTAGTAAATACATTTAAAAGCAAAGACATATTCCCTTCTGCCTTAAAATAATCCCCTTAGAGATGCCAGGTTTAATCACAACAGTAATAATAGCTACTATTTAGAGTGATCATTAAACATCAGTGATTCCATTAGATGCTTCATGTGTATTTTCTCACTTAAACTTTACAATAACCTACCCCAGAGTGTTAATCAGAGCCCATCTTAGAGATGAGCAAACTGAGTCTTGCAGAGTTTACCAAAACTGTTGAAATCCACGGAGCAGGTAAAGAGGTATGACATCCAGCCCTACTGGTCTCATGAGTTCAAGCTCTCAACCACTGTACCTATTCTATTCGCCCTGCTTTAATAGACTTGAACTTTTAAAATAAAACCATTGTTTCAGACAGGGTTATATTTAGCTGCCGATGACAGAAAACCCCAAAATGACAGGGGCTTAAAGAGATAAAAGTTTATTATTTTCATGTGCAAACAGCAATCCAGAGGTAGGCAGTCCAGTACAGGTGTGGCAGGTTCCACAGAGTCTCAAAAAAATCCAAATTCCTGTCTTGTGCCTAAGCTATCCTCATAGGTGGCCATATACTCATCCCTTGATTCAAACGGGCTGCTGGAGTACTAGTTACAAAAGCCAAATGTGGAAGCAACCTAAGTGTCCATCAACAGACGAATGGATAAAGAAGATGTGGTACGTATATACAATGGAATATTACTCAGCCATAAGAAAGAATGAAATAATCCCATTTGCAGCAACATGGATGGACCTAGAGATCATCATACTGAGTGAAGTAAGTCAGACAAATATTATACATCACTTATACATGGAATTTAAAAATAATACAAATTTATTTATAAGACAGAAATAGACCCACAGACATAGAAAACAAACTTATGGTTATCAAAGTGGAAGGGGATGGGGAGCGATAAAACAGGAGTATTAGGATTAACAGATACAGACTACTACATATAAAATAAACAACAAGGACCTACTGTATAGCACAGGGAACTATATTCAATAACTTATAATAACCTATAATGGAAAAGAATGGAAAAAAAGGATATATATATATATACACACACATATATATATATCCGAAAATCACCATGCTTTACACCTGAAACTAACACAACATTGTAAATCAAATCTACTTCAATTTTAAAAAGGGGGGCTGCTGGAACTCCAGGTGCAATCTAGGCAGGAAGAAAGGTGGAAAGGCAAAATAAATTCCTCCTACAAGTTAGCCCCCTTCTGGTTCCCACAACACCTCCCCCTGTGTCTTCTGTCTCCTAATCCAGTTGTCTTCCCATTAATGCAATCTGCTTCTTAAGTTAGAGGATCTTAAATCCAGAGAAATATAAAGCTGGTTTATCTCATCATTTTATTTATTTCCTTTTTTTCTCCCTGTGGAGGTATGATTAGAAAATTCAGATGAACTCAGCAGAGAATAAAATTTCTGTAATAGTAGAATTTATTGTTATATGCAAAACCATACAAGAAGATATTATTGCCTTGAGAATATAGAAAATTTACAATTTGGTTTATATTTTTAAGACCACCAGCTATAAAAAAATCCTGAGTGGTTTTTGCATCCAAACCTAGACTCAAGGCTTTAGCATGTAACAGGGGGCTTTGAGGAGTTTCCAAACTCTCCATAAAATGTACATAGGATAAAAATATGTTAGTGACAAGAGTAGTACTATTAGTCATAAAAAATAGGAAAAGAAGCTGTTTTAATCTTTCCCGTCTTTGAACAAAGTTTTAGTGTTAGAAAAAGAGAACTTCTTTACCAAGTATTAATTGTAATTCAAATGTGACTTCAGCAGCCTAATAACATTTAATTGACAGAATAGTGAAAAAGACAATCAAATTAGGAGCCAACCAAATAATTTCTCACTGTCTTCATGAAATGTATTGAAGAGGCAGTCGCCAAAAGAATTCCCCAATAAGATACTGATTTGTAGCAGGTTTACACATGTGATAACAATCCCAAGGTGACTTTTCTATCAGGAGTACTAGCATTACAAAGATTTGAAAATGGAATGTCTCTCCCCCCCGCAGGTAGCAGTCCCCCAGGAAGATTGATTATGCATGTGTGTCTCTGTGTGTAACGTTTAGATGCGCACACATTCATAAACACACATATGTGAATGTGATTGTGCACATATTTATATATTCACATATACGTGATATAAACACATACGTATGTAAACATGTTTGAAGACATACTTATGTATTCACATGTATATGACATGTGCATATAAAATTAAGGTAGCAAATACGTATTCATACACACATATATATGCTTGTATGGGCAATCAGAATATATATGTACAAAGAGAACCATCTCAGGCCTTGTTATTTATATTATTTATGTTATTTATAAATACACATACATTAAAGCAAGATGTGAAAAAAAGTAAAGGTATATATAACATTAATACCTGAGGACATCAACTCTCAGGATAGAGGCCAAGACTTCAAAGACCATGGATGAGCAAGAAACAAGATGATAAAAATAATAGTTAAACTCCTTGCCCCAAATGAGCAGAATTTGGAAATGAAATAAAAATTATGAGTAGTGAAAGAAACAGGAGTCTGAAGAGGTGAGGGATGACTGAGGCACACAACTGGGAACCTGGGGGTTTTAAGAACTAGAACGATTACTATTCAGTCTTAAGGTGTTTACGTTCCTGTGATTAAACAACCCCACCCCAATGTCTCTAGAACATTTAGTAATGTTCATTAAATACAGCTGACCCTTGAACTACACAGGTTTGAACTGCACAGGTCCACTTATAACGTGGATGTTTTACAATAAACATGTAGTACAGCACTCCAGGATCCATGGTTGCTTAAACCTGCAGATACAGAACGGCAGCTATGGAGGGCCGACTGTTATATTCAGATTTTCGATTGTGTGGCAGTCAGCAACCCAACCCCTGCATCGTTCAAGGGTCAGCTGCACTCAAAAACTCTGTGAAAGTGAATTATTTTGATTTTGTTTTGTATTGTATTGCTTTTCCTATTTTTGTAAGTGGAATGAGTGGGTTCTGGGATCAACCTATTTGAGATCAAGACTTTGGAGGAGATTAAGGAACAGCCTGGAAATACAGACATCTCAGTGGAAGTAAGAGACAGAAGCAGAAACACACTGAGTGTAAGCCTTGCAAATTTGCAGAAATCTTGGGGTTTCCAGTAAAGAAAAAGACTGAAAATTCCAGATTCAAGGACTAATCACACTGTATTGAGGGGAGGGCTCTGGAAACTTCCATCCAAGTCAATTATGATGGTGAAAATTGGGGTGAAGTTTTCAGGGGCAGGAACACAAAAGTCAGCTTCTGAGATAAAGACAGAAATGAGGGTCAGAAGCCTAGAGGTCCACTGAGCTGGAGCATGACCCAGTGAGCCTTGGTTGCCTCAAGCTGGCCGGGGCTGAAAGCTCGCCCAGACTTGACACTATGGAGCAGGCCTGTTGTCTGAGGTGAGATGGTTCCAAACACTCACTGACAGTCAAAGGAGGAAATGTGAAACATAGATCGAGACCCAGAAGAAGATATGACATGGAAGGAAAATCACTTTTTGGGAGTAAATATCTCAGGACCAAGTATCACAATAGGGTAGAACAGGGGCATCTGACAGAAGTCAGCATAATAACTCGAGTGACCTACTCATCACTCGTATGTGCTTGGCATGATTATCATCCCCGTTTGATACTATTATTGTCCCCATTTCACAGGTAAGGAAACAGACACTAAAAGCATTTGAGTAACTTGCCCATAGCTCCACAACTGGCAAGTGATAATGTCAGGCACTGAACCTCAGCAGTGGCTGAGGTTCTAGGTCACTCTTCATGTTCTGGCCAAAAACCTGGTATTCCTTATCATCACTGGTGTGGAAAAGTCTGGATCTAGGAACATTAGGTCCTGTAGATAAGCTCTGAAAGATGGAAAAGACAGTACTTGCATAGCCTGGATGGAGCATAAGGACAGCCAGGTATTAATGGCCTTGGAACCTCTCTCCCTCATGTACACACATCATGGCCTTCCTCTTGGGCTTTATAGAAGGATGGCTATGGTAGGAAAAAGAAGGGCCCAAAAGATGTTCACATCCTTGTTCCTATAAATATGTTACATGGCCAAAGGGACTTTGCCAATGCAATTAAGATCATGGATCTTGAGATGGGAAGATTATACTGGATATCTGGTTGGATCCAATCTAATCACAAGCTTCCTTAAAAGTGAAGCACTTTACTTTAACCCCATCCTGTCTGGGCAGGGAACAGACACCCTCAGGCGACCTACAGGCAGAGGTGAGGCCAAATCCAAAGCTGAACCCCAGGAGCTGTGCGAACAAAGAAGAGAAAGGGAAATCTCTCGTGCAACCTCAGGAGTGGCGGATTAAATCTCCACAGTTAACTTGATGTACCCTGCATCTGTGAAATACCTGAATAGACAATGAATCATCCCAAAACTGAGGCAGTGGGCTTTGGGAGCAACTGTAGACTTGGGGTTTGCTTTCTGCATCTAATTTGTTTCTGGTTTTCTGTTTATCTTAGTTTAGTATTTAGAGCTTATTATCACTGGTAGATTTGTTTACTGATTTGGTTGCTCTCTTCCTTTTTTTGGTTATATATAAATATATATATATTTATAGTTTTTTTCCATTTTCTCTTTTTGTGAGTGTGTATGTGTATGCTTCTTTGTGTGATTTCGTCTGTATAGGTTTGCTTTTAACGTTTCTCCAAGGGTTCTGTCTGTCCTTTTTATTTTTTCGTATAGTTTTTAAGCGCTTGTTATCATTGGTGGATTTGTTTATTAATTTGGTTGCTCTCTTCTTTCTTTTTTTTATTACTTTTTAATTTTTTTATTTTAATAATTTTTTTATTTTTTATTTTAATAACTTTATTTTATTTTATTTATTTATTTTTCTTTCTTTTTTTTTTTCTCCCTTTTCTTCTGAGCCATGCAGTTGACAGGGTCTTGGTGCTCCAGCCAGGTGCCAGGCCTGAGCCTCTGAGGTGGGAGAGCCGAGTTCAGGACATTGGTCCACCAGAGACCTCCCAGCCCCATGTAATATCAATCAGTGAGAGCTCTCCCAGAGATCTCCGTCTCAACGCTAAGACCCAGCTCCACTCAATGACCAGCAAGCTCCAGTGCTGGACACCCCATGCCAAACAACTAGCAAGACAGGAACACAACCCCACCCATTAGCAGAGAGGCTGCCTAAAATCATAATAAGTTCACAGACACCCCCAAACACACCACTGGATGTGGTCCTGCCCACCAGAAAGACAAGATCCAGCCTCATCCACCAAAACACAGGTACCAGCCCCCTCCACCAGGAAGCCTACACAAGCCACTAAACCAACTTTACTCACTGGGGTCAGACACCAAAAACAACGGGAACTATGAACCTGCAGCCTGTGTAAAGGAGACCCCAAACACAGTAAGTTAAGCAAAATGAGAAGTTCAGAGAAATACACAGCAGATGAAGGAGCAAGGTAAATATCCACCAGACCAAACAAATGAAGAGGAAATAGGCAGTCTACCTAAAAAAAAATTCAGAGTAATGATAGTAAAGATGATCCAAAATTTTGGAAATAGAATGGAGAAAATACAAGAAACATTTAACAAGGACCTAGAAGAACTAAAGAGCAACACAATAAATGATGAACAAATGATGAACAAGACAATAAATGAAACTAAAAATTCTCTAGAAGGAATCAATAGCAGAATAACTGAGGCAGAAGGACAAATAAGTGACCTGGAAGAAAAAACGTGGAAATAACTACTGCAGAGCAGAATAAAGAATGAGAAGAATAGAAGCCAGTCTCAGAGACGTCTGGGACAACATTAAACACACCAGCATTGGAATTACAGGGGTCCCAGAAGAAGAAGAGCAAAAGAAAGGGAATGAGAAAATATTTGAAGAGATTATAGTTGAAAACTTCCCTAATATGGTAAAGGCAATAGACAATCAAGTCCAGGAAGAGCAGAGAGTTCCATACAGGATAAATCCAAGGAGAAACACACCAAGATGCATATTAATTACACTAGCAAAAATTAAATACAAAGAAAAATATTAACAGCAGCAAGGGAAAAGCAACAAATAACATACAATGGAATCCACATAAGGTTAACAGCTGATCTTTCAGCAGAAACTCTACAAGCCAGAAGGGTGTGGCAGACATATTTAAAGTGATGAAAGGGAAAAACCTACAACCAAGATTACTCTACCCAGCAAGGATCTCATTCAGATTCGACAAAGAAATTAAAACCTTTACAGACAAGCAAAAGCTAAGAGAATTCAGCACCACCCAACCAGCTTTACAACAAATGCTAAAGGAACTTCTCTAGGCAGGAAACACAAGAGAAGGAAAAGACCTGAAATAACAAACCCAAAACAATTCAGAAAATGGTAATAGGAAAATACATATCAATAATTACCTTAAATGTAAATGAATTAAATGCTCCAACCAAAACATAGACTGGCTGAATGGATAAAAAAAACAAGACCCATATATATGCTATCCACAAGACACCCGCTTCAGACCTAGGGACACATACAGACTGAAAGTGAGGGGATGCAAAAAGATATTCCACGCAAATGGAAATCAAGAGAAAGCTGGAGTAGCAATTCTCATATCAGACAAAATAGACTTTAAAATAAAGACCATTACAAGAGACAAAGAAGGACAGTACATAATGATCAAGGGATCAATCCAAGAAGAAGATATAACCATTGTAAATATTTCTGCACCCAACATAGGGGCACCTCAATACATAAGGCAAATACTAGCAGCCAGAAAAGGGAAAATCGACAGTAACACAATCATAGTAGGGGACTTTAACACCCCACTTTCACCAATGGACAGATCACCCAAAATGAAAATAAATAAGGAAACACAAGCTTTAAGTGATACATTAAACAAGATGGACTTAATTGATATTTATAGGACATTTCATCCAAAAACAACAGAATACACTTTCTTCTCAAGTGCTCATGGAACATTCTCCTGGATAGATCATACCTTGGGTCACAAATCAAGCCTTGGTAAATTTAAGAAAATTGAAATCGTATCAAGTATCTTTTCCAACCACAACACTGTGAGACTAGATATCAACTACAGGAAAAAAATCTGTAAAAAATACAATCACATGGGGGCTAAACAATACACTACTAAAAAACCAAGAGATCACTGAAGAAATCAAAGAGGAAATCAAAAAGTACCTAGAAACAAATGACAATGAAAACACGATGACCCAAAACCTACGGGATGCAGCAAAAGCAGTTCTAAGAGGGAAGTTTATAGCAATACAATCCTACCTCAAGAAACAAGAAGCATCTCAAATAAACAACCTAACCTTACACCTAAAGCAATTACAGAAAGAAGAACAAAAAAACCCCTAAGTTAGCAGAAGGAAAGACATCATAAAGATCAGATCAGAAATAAATGAAAAAGAGATGAAGGAAACAATAGCTAAGATCAATAAAACTAAAAGCTGGTTCTTTGAGAAGATAAACAAAATTGATAAACCACTAGCCAGACTCATCAAGAAAAATAGGGAGAAGACTCAAATCAATAGAATTAGAAACGAAAAAGGAGAAGTAACAACTGACACTGCAGAAATACAAAGGACGATGAGAGATTACTACAAGCAACTATATGTCAATAAAATGGACAACCTGGAAGAAATGGACAAATTCTTAGAAAAGCACAAACTTCAGAGACTGAACCAGGAAGAAAGAGAAAATATAAACAGACCAATCACAAGCACTGAAATTAAGACTGGGATTAAAAATCTTCCAACAAACAAAAGCCCAGGACCAGATGGCTTCACAGGTGAATTCTATCAAACATTTAGAGAAGAGCTAACACCTGTGCTTCTCAAACTCTTCCAAAATATAGCAGAGGGAGGAACACTCCCAAACTCATTCTATGAGGCCACCATCACCCTGATACCAAAACCAGACAAAGATGCCACAAAAAAAGAAAACTACAGGCCAATATCACTGATGAACATAGATGCCAAAATTCTCAACAAAATACTAGCAAACAGAATCCAACAGCACATTAAAAGGATCATACACCATGATCAAGTGGGGTTTATCCCAGGAATGCAAGGATTCTTCAATATATGCAAATCAATGTGATACACCATATTAACAAATTGAAGGAGAAAAACCATATGATCATCTCAGTAGATGCAGGAAAAGCTTCTGACAAAATTCAACACTGATTTATGATAAAAACACTCCAGAAAGTAGGCATAGAGGGAACTTACCTCAACATAATAGATGCCATATATGACAAACCCATAGCCAACATCGTTCTCAATCATGAAAAACTGAAAGCATTTTCACTAAGATCAGGAACAAGACAAAGTTGCCCACTCTCACTACTGTTATTCAACAGAGTTTTGGAAGTTTTAGCCACAGCAATCAGAGAACAAAAAGAAATAAAAGGAGTCCAAATTGGAAAAGAAGTAAAACTGTCACTGTTTGCAGATGACATGATAGTATACATAGAGAATCCTAAAGATGCTACCAGAAAACTACTAGAGATAATCAATGAATTTGTTAAAGTAGCAGGATACAAAATTAATGCACAGAAATCTCTTGCATTCCTATACACTGATGATGAAAAATCTGAAAGAGAAATTAAGGAAACACTCCCATTTACCCCTGCAACAAACAGAATAAAATACCTAGGAATAAACCTACGTAAGGAGACAAAAGACCTGTATGCAGAAAACTATAAGACACTGATAAAAGAAATTAAAGATGATACAAACAGATGGAGAGATATACCATGTTCTTGGATTGGAAGAATCAACATTGTGAAAATGACTATACTACCCAAAGCAATCTACAGATTCAATGCAATCCCTATCAATCTACCAACGGCATTTTCCATAGAACTAGAACAAAAAATTTCACAATTTGTATGGAAACACAAAAGACCCCGAATAGCCAAAGCAATCTTGAGAAAGAAAAACAGAGCTGGAGGAATCAGGTTCCTGGACTTCAGACTATACTACAAAGCTACAGTCATCAAGACAGCATGGTACTGGCACAAAAACAGAAATATAGATCAATGGAACAGGATAGAAAGCCCAGAGATAAACCCACGCTCATATGGTCACCTTATCTTTGATAAAGGAGGCAAGAATATACAATGGAGAAAAGGCAGCCTCTTCAATAAGTGGTGCTGGGAAAACTGGACAGCTACATGTAAAACAATGAAATTAGAGCACTCCCTAACACCATACACAAAAATAAACTCCAAATGGATTAAAGACCTAAATGTAAGGCCAGACGCTATCAAACTCTTAGAGGAAAACATAGGCAGAACACTCTATGACATAAATCACAGCAAGATCCATTTTGACCCACCTCCTAGAGAAAGGGAAATAAAAACAAAAATAAACAAATGGGACCTAATAAAACTTAAAAGCTTTTGCACAGCAAAGGAAACCATAAACCAGACGAAAAGATAACCCTCAGAAAGGGAGAAAATGTTTGCAAATGAAGCAACTGACAAAGGATTAATCTCCAAAATTTACAAGCAGCTCATGCAGCTCAATATCAAAAAAACAAACAACCCAATCCAAAAATGGGCAGAAGACCTAAATAGACATTTCTCCGAAGAAGATATACAGATTGCCAACAAACACATGAAAGGATGCTCAACATCACTAATCATTAGAGAAATGCAAATCAAAACTACAATGAGATATCCCCTCACACCAGTCAGAATGGCCATCATCAAAAAATCTACAAACAATAAATGTTGGAGAGGATGTGGAGAAAAGGGAACCCTCTTGCACTGTTGGTGGGAATGTAAATTCATACAGCCACTATGGAGAACAGTATGGAGGTTCCTTAAAAAACTAAAAATAGAACTACCATACAACCCAGAAATCCCACTACTGAGCATATACCCTGAGAAAACCATAATTCAAAAAGAGTCATGTACCACAATGTTCATTGCAGCTCTATTTACAATAGCCAGGACATGGAAGCAACCTAAGTGTCCATCGACAGATGAATGGATAAAGAAGATGTGGCACATATATACAGTGGAATATTACTCAGCCATAAAAAGAAACGAAATTGAGTTATTTTTAGTGAGGAGGATGGACCTAGAGTCTGTCATACAGAGTGAAGTAAGTAGAAAGAGAAAAACAAATACCGTATACTAACACATATATATGGAATCTAAAAAAACAAAAAAAAGGGGGTTCTGAAGAACCTAGGGGCAGGACAGGAATAAAGACTCAGATGTAGAGAATGGACATGAGAACATGGGGAGGGGGAATGGTAAGCTGGGACAAAGTGAGATAGTGGCGTGGACTTATATATACTACCAAATGTAAAATAGTTACCTAGTGGGAAGCAGCCCCATAGCACAGGCAGATCAGCTCGGTGCTTTGTGACCACCTAGAGGGGTGGAATAGGGAGGAAGGGGATATGGGGATATATGTATACGTATAGTTGATTCACTTTGTTATACAGCTGAAACTAACACACCATTGTAAAGCAATTATACTCCAATAAAGATGTTAAAAAAAAAAAAAGTGAAGCACTTTTCTAGGCTGTGGTGAAAGAGGGATGTGCCAATGCAAGACGCTTAGAGGGCAGCATCATGAGAAGGATCTGACACCTGCTGTTCGTTCTGAGATGCAGATGGGTATGCAAGGACCCAAGAGAGGCTTTTGGGAGATAAGGGACACTCTAAGTTGACAGCCAGCAAGGAAACAGGGACCTTGGTCCTACAACCTCATGAAACTAAATTCTCTTAATGTCAAATGACCAGGAAATGAATTTTCTCCAAGAATCTCCAGAAAGGAACAGAGCTTGCCAACACCTTAAGCCCTGGGAGACCCACGTCGGACTTCTGACCTACAAAAGTATAAGAAAATACATTTGTGTTGTTGAAGTCAAAAGATGAGTGTCAATGTTATAGCAGTGACAGAAAACTAACACAATGGCAGGTAGGATATGGAACTTAGGAAAATGTTTGGCCTCACTTTGTAACTCCTCAGACAGGGAATTTGTCAAAGGACCAAATCAGGGATCTCTGCTCCTATGGCACTGGGCCTCCACCTCCAGGCCCTGAGCATCACAAGGCACCAGATCAGACTTAACAATCTGTGTCTGAGGCCCAGGGAGCTGGGCAGCTTTTTTTGGGGGGGGTGGTGGGGGGTAGGTTCTGATACCAAGAAGCATGGGATGGCAGCTTTAGCATCATGTCTCAAAACATGCTGAAAGTCTTTGAGAACCCTACGGTGGTGGTTTATGCTCTACAAATTTAAAATCTGTATCACAAATAAATTTGTTCCCATATGTTCCCTTCTCTTTCTGGTGAAATTTTACTTAAAAGATAACTGCTGAACTTGTCACATTGACACTATTTGATCTCAACACTATGATGTTATAACTACGCTCTTCTGGATTATCAAGGTGTGCAGATGATCTGGTCCAAGGCCAAGGTATTTTGGTGTCTACAGTAGAGCTGCAGAGTACGGTCCAAATAAAGCCAGACAGTTGAGAGAAAGTCATGTGCAGGTCTGGCACTTTCTTTGAGCATGAAAATCTTTCATTTTTATGTGTCCCTTGGGGTAAGACAAGATGCATTTATCCAAAATGGATGAACCTAAGAGGCTAGAGCTCAGAAGAGAAGCTTGCACGACATGGGGAAGCTGGTGGTGCGGGCTCCTGAATGTGTTCTCCAAAACCTCAAGACATGTGAAGACCAGGATGAAAACACAAGCAAAGAGGCAACAAAGAAACTGGAGTCTGTTCAACACACTCGTTTACTGGAGAGGGCGCTAAAGAGCAGTGAATGCTCTTATGTGCTCGGTGCTCAGTGCAGGGGCAGAGGGGATACTGAAAAGAAGTAAAGGGTGGTAAATACCAGGGGGCCCAGGCAGAGGTAAAGGAGCGGGCAAGTAGGACAGGACAAGGTATGAAGGAAGGAAGAGAAGGTGGAAAATGGAAGCTCACAAAGAAAGGAAAAACCAAAGGATGATTCCACAAAATAGTCTTGGAGACAATTATCCAACAATCTAAGAAAAATGCAACTGTGATGAAAAAGCAGGTCAAACAGTCCTAGGAAAGACTATAAAGAGCCAGAAAGTCCAGTTCTCATGAGTAGTCATATACAATTCTTGTACTATTTATTTAACAGCGTAGAAGTCAGAAATATCTGCAAGAAAAAAGTTACTAATATTTGCATATTAGGTGTGTTTCCATGTATCTTAATTATTTTCATACCATGTGTGTTTACATATATAAATCAATGCTTATAAGGTTCTTTATAATCTGAATAAATGTATAAATGCATAAATTATATTAAATATATTTATACATAAATATTAAAAGTTCTTCTGAATAATACCATGCACAATGTAAACTTCTTTACATCCATAAAGATGTTGCAGAAAAAGAAACTAAGTTTCAGAAAAATCAAATGACTGTCTCAGGGTGACTGACAGAAACAAGTTAACCCAAGTTAACAATTCAGACAAGATTCCTATCCAACCCCAGAAGTGCCATAAAGTCCAGACTCATTCTTCTAGGAATAATTCTTCATTTTACAGCAATTCCAGATAAAAATAAGTGTTTTCAATTTAATGGGGACTTTTCACCATTGATTAGGAGTTATCTGGTTCTTCTCAGTTCTGCCACATGCCTGGTCACTGACACCATCTTACTCATCCTTGGGTACCAAAGCATGCTGATTGTACCTTGCAAAAGTCTTTAAAATGCCTCATAATTCTATTCTTATTCTCTCTCCCAGGACTATAATTTAAATAGCATCTAACCTGAGTTCCTCCCCATCAAGTGTCTACCCCAACCTGCTGGGCCCCCAGACACCATATTACTTTTCATGAATCAAAGCATTAATCATCTATCGCTCCCATGTTCAAACTGCTTCATGGCTCCTATATGCTACTTAACTGAGCACAAGCTTCACATTCAGGTTCAAAGCTCTCTACCAGATGTCCAGCTGTAACTCTCAATATATCTTCTACCACTTTCCCCACAGCCCTAAGATCCAGCGAAGCCAAACCCAGAACCCCTCACTCTTCTCCAAACACACCCACGTGCGTTTCTGCCTCTAAACCATTCCTTGAATTTTTCTTCACTCAGAATTCCAAAAGTCTAACTCTTGGATTAAAAACCTCCTTATACCTAAAGATTTATGTCCAATGCTACCTTTTTCTAGAGAACTTTTAACCACAATATTTAATTCCTACCTTAATGGAACCCTCATAGAAATTTGTAGAAATTTATAGTCTGCATTGCTTTATAGGCATTTGGTGTTTCTCTGAACCTTCCCACTCAGTGGGAAGCTGTAATATATTCCTCATCTTTTATAGCACCTTTAACAGCAAACAGAGAGTCTAGCAAATATACAGCACTTCATAGTATTTGCTAACTTGGATTCAATTAGCTCTTCCAAGTTCCTAAAACTGAAACTCTTTTAAGTGATATATTTCAAAAGTGATTTAAAAAGATGTTTAAGAAACCTATATTTTATTTAAGTGTAATCACAGATATTCAGAGGGTTATCCAGGATGCCTTGAAGTACTAACTGAAAGTTTGTTTTTATGCAACCAAACATTTGACTGTTCTCAGAGAAATGAGAACCAAAATGAGTGTACTCCTTATTAGAAAATCGCACCCACAGGAACAATCGCTGGGCCAGACCTTTATGCTACAGAAGTCCAAGGAAGATTCATGTGCCATGAGCCAGTGGAGACTTGGAGAAACAGACCACCTGTGATAGTGTAAACGTCACCACTCTCAACCAGCACAACTAAAATAAGTATGTCTCTTATGATTCACAGTGTAAGGATCCCAATGGACTTAACTTTAAAAGGGCATGGTGCATCTCCTACAGCTGCTCTGAGGCTGGGCCAAAACAGTTATCCTTGCTTGACCTTTTGAGCTTTGGCTCAATAACAGGCACAGACTACATTAACAAAACAAAATTGCTTTCACTGCATCAAATGACCAACAAATACAAAGCCAGGTTATGTATCTATCAATCTCTCTATCTTTCTATCCATCCATCTATCCATCCCAGCTCACTTTTTGTGCATCACAAAATAATGTGTTATATAGACATATATAAGCATATTAATGTGTATTGAGCACTTACTTCGTGCAAAACACTTTTCTAAGTCTTTTGCATATGTTAAACCTCACAACAATCCCATAAGGTAAGTACTTTATTATTCCCATTTTACAGATGAAGAAATCAAGGCTCAGGAAGTTTATGTAACTGCCCAAGTTCATATAGCTGTTAAGTGTGGGATTTGAATCCTGGAAAATCTCCCCCAGAGCCCATAGTCTTAACCACTCTACGAGAGACTCCCAGAGCATGATTTTGTTCTCTTCACGGAGGTGGGGGAAGTCTCTGGAAGCTACTCTATTTCTGGAAATCACCTATAGGGACTTATCATAGAGGTAAAGGCCCAGGTGCACATAAAAACATAAAAGACAACCTGCTACATTTCTATCTTGCTGGCTATAATATAGGAATTATTTCTTGAAGACGGAATTGAGTAGCTAAACTTGAAGCACAGAACAGGCAGGCAAGCTGGCAGGACCGCCAGATAGGCTGTGTGTAAGGCTGTCCTCACTGCCCTCGCAAATGTAGCCAGCACATTCGCAGGGGCAGATTCTGCACCAGGCCTGGAGAGTAGGTGTCAATGAGAAACAGTCAGAAGAGGATGGAAAACGAACACAGTTATTTCATTCAGCCTTAAATAAAGAGACTCATTTCACCTTCTATAGGAATGCACACACTAGCAAACAAAACCATGCATGACTCAGTGCGGCATTTTGTACCAAGGAGGAAGGAATGTAGTGACAAAGATGGTAGGAGGAAACAATGAATCATTTCCCATGGGAGGTAAACAAAACTATACATACCATAGCATTAGTTTTACAGAAAGGGACCCGATCAGCTTCCTCAAAAGGGTAGTTTTATCTGGCAACCAAAACTAGCTCACTGGCTGAAAAACTGCATCTTGCTTCTTACTTTTCCAATGAAATGGAGATACAAAAGGCCCGAAAAATGTGTTCAGAACTCATGATATTGAAGAGGCCTTGCCAGAGGCAACCAAAGCCCGAGAAGCCAGGTAGCAGTTGAATTTGGAATGAAATATTAGACAATACTTAGCTTTCATTCCAAAGGGCTGCCCTTAATAACACTGCAGCTTTTGGGACTGACAAAGCTAAAATAAGTTGTGGCATTCAATATGTTTGAAGGATTGAGCCGCAGCCTTCAAGGCTAAACAAACACTCAGAAGCACCTGTGCCCCTCCAAATTAGTCATACGACTATATTTTTTTCACGGCCAAACAGCCTGCATATTAAGTATCCCCCCTGCACTTCTGGGCCCAGATGCCAAGGGAAAAAAAAACATTTTGCTATAAACTGATTCGTGATCTCTTTGTTAGTGTTGGACTCTCATTCTCAGCTACACTGTGGGTAAAATAAGTAGATTTTCTTTTCCTACGTATTTGCCAAACCCTGGTGGGAAGGCACTGTGTAGTCCTTTTACTGACAGAGTGTCTGGATCATTCACAGTGACCTGACTGAGGTTCTTTGGCCCTAAGTAAACAGCTCGGTTATGTGACACTGGTTAGAGGTTAGGGGTATTCTCTATGAAGAAATAGCTTGACCCTTTCCAGTATCAGAATCCAAATCACTCCTTAAAAATGTGCAAGGGAAATGAATGTATTTTCACTCCACCCTTACAAAATACCAAGTTGCACCACAGCTGAAAAATTGGAGCAGCTAAAACAATACAAAAGCCATCGCTTCCAAGAAAATAGGGCCCTGCTTGTTTTTCCGATACAGTTTTCTGATATGTGCTTCTCTTTGTGAACTATATGCTAAGTATGAGAGGGCAAATCCACGTTCAAAGACACAATCTGCTCGGCTGGAATTTAGGGAAATAATATCCCCGTGTTTCCTTGGTAAAAATAAAATACAGGCCAGAAACTAACACAAGATTGTAAATCAACTATACTTCAATTAAAATAAAATAAAATAAATACAGGCTTACAGCCTGCAAATATTATGATTAATATTCGTGATTAGGGTAGGAGAGCCCAGCGAAATAATCCCATTTACGAGGCAGTTGGGAGATTTGGTCCGTAATACGGAACTAAAAGTAGAAGCTAAGTGAGATTATTATAATTAAGCGAATGAATCTTACACGTATTATTTCCACTGAAGTTTGGACCCCAGGGCGGAGACGAGCGTTACGAGACATGATTCCAGAACTGAGGAGCAAAAGGACGGCCTTCCCGGCGGCGAGAACTTCCAGGGCTGTAGGAGGGGCCGTCCCCACCCCTCTCGCCCCGGGAGCGCGTACGTCCCCGCCCCGGCGGGCGCGGCGGGCCACGCGGAGGGGACAGCGCCACTCCCTTACCTGCACAGGTACTCCCGTCGTAGGTCTCGCACATCCACTCGTGGCACTCGCACAGGGGCCCGAAGTACACGCCGGGCTCGCTCACGTGACAGATGCAGACCCCGCAGTCGCACCGGCCGCGGCCGTGGCACAGAGCGCCCCCTGGGGGCTGCCCGGGCGCCCGGCACCGGCGCTCCGACTCGGCCCGGGAGAGCCGGCACGCGGCGCCCGGGCCTCTTCTGCAGGGGCGACAAACCACAGCGGGGCCACGGTCAAGCCCAGACACTGCCCCTTCTGCTCGGAGCCCACGTTGCCTCCCAGGGTCCACCCAGATCCCAGATCCCAAACGGAGACGTGCAACCCCGTGGATAGGAAGCCTGGGACCCCACGTTTCTCTGGAGACCAAGCTGATACCACCCGCGGGCCATCCCTTAAGAAATGACCACGACGCAAAATGTCCAAGTGGTGACCTGCCCACCTGAGAACGGGACCGTCTTCCAGGTGGATTAGGTGATCTGGCCCTGCCTCTTGGCGTTTTGCCTCTGAATCTTACATGCATACTTAAATACAAATTAATCCAGTATATGACACTTGGCTGACTTTTCAGTTCTCTTTAAAAAGTCCCATTGCTAGCTGGTGGCCAGGGGCAGTTATTTTATGAAAAATAAGAGCTTTACATATATAGAAAGAGCTTTACATGTTATTATAGCATAGTGCCTAATGCTTTTTCAAGTTGCAATAAGCGATGCTTATGAACTATACTTTTAAAATGTAAAAGTTTAGTTATTGTGATGTGCCCCAAATTCTCTTTTAAAATGTAATGCAGAATGTAATACAGACCCCATGGAATAACTCTGCCCTATAGGCGGTGAGATCACACGGGTACACATAGGATGGCAGATAATCCTCCTGATATGTATTGGAATAGGAGGAAACTATATATTTATTTAATGATTGTATTTTTCCAAAGGAAAAGCAAAAGGACAAGGGTAAAGCAATACACAGTGTAGATGTAAGGAAAGGAATAGGAACAGGTTGAAAACAGTTTATCCCGTGTCCAACTTCCTTACTGCTCTTGGCTTAGGGCAGCCATCCTGAAGCTTGAGTCCTGCCGCGCAAAGCAGGGCAGGTCTGTCTGAAAGAAAAACAAACCAGACTTACCTCAGAGATGGCGAGAAGCTTTGAGGAACAGCTGACAGCCCCGCGAAGAGAAGGGAGGACGCCAGCAGCAAGAAGTTCCCGAAGCCTGCGGGACGCATGCTGAGTTTCCCGGCTGCGGAGGCCAGCAGCGCTGCTGCAAGGTGGCGCACACGGGGCCGGGGGTCGGGGAGGCTCCGGGGGTGGGGGTGGGGAGAGGTGCCACCAGCAGATGGCCGGGCAGAAGGACCCACAGACACCCAGGCGGGCAGGTCCGGGGCTCTCCCCGGAGCTGCAAGGGCGTGGATGAGCTGCCTGCTAGGATTCGGCCAGCAGCACTGCTCTGGGCGGGGTGCTGGTACGAAACCCCTCAAGTGGAGAGTCTAGGCAGGGAAGTAATTAGAAACAGTTGTACAAGCAGATGGTTTATTTTGACATAAAGAAAAAAAAGTCCTGTTCACAGATTTGAGAAAATCGTTTCTTTCTTCAAGTGCAGGCCCCAGAAATATTTGACAAGAGGATATTTGGGCTGGCTGATGTTAAAGGGAGAGGTAAAATAATCCCTGCGATGGGAAGGGGAAGGGGGAGGTCGGTGATGCCAGCAAGGGAATTACTTTCACCACATGCTTTTCAAAAAGATGCACAGTTTGGCTCTTTGGGGTATGAGTGGTGAGGGGCAAGCAAAATTGATAAATAGCACTTTTTTTGGACTTTTGATCCTTTGTTTTAAATTATGGGTCTCTCGTTTCTTGATCCTTTAAAGAGAGTGTCATGTTTCTAGTTGTTTGGGCCAGTAGTTTATCACACCACATTTTTTCTTAACTTGGACAGTTCAAACTGTAGTTGTCCCAAGTTCACCCTATTCTCTGCCACGGATCAAGTATGAGAAAATAAAATGTGTGATTGGTGTCAATGGCACTGAAAAATCATCAGTGTCATTTATGAAGCACATACTATGTGCCAGTCGCTTCATATATTTTATCTCCAGTTGTGACAGTAACCACACATTCGTTCACTCGTTAGACAAACACAGGTTTAGCATCTGTTAGGTACCAGGCTCTGGGCCAGATAGAGGAGACACAGCAGGGAATTAAGGAGACAGGATCACTGCTCTCGGAATCCACTGGGCTAGCAGACATGAAACAAAATCACAAATATAAAAGGAAGGAAGGTTGAAAGTTATTTCTAGCTTAGCTCCAGGCATCTGATCTAATCAAGATGGCATTTGAGCTGAAGGCTGAAGGAGGAATAGAAGTAAGTTGGGTGGAAACGGGGAAGAGGTGGCAGAGGGTGGGGTAGCATCCTTATTCCCATTATAAAGATCAAGAAACTGAGGGCAAAGGATGACCTCTTGCTCAAAACGACTGATTTGCTCAAATTCACACAGGAAGTTGGGGTTCAGCTGAAAGCTGTGAGCCCTCAAAGCTCCCACATTGTCCCCTCCATTGTGCGGTCATCTGGGAGAGGTGTCGTGGAAGGTTTTAGGGAAGGGAAGAAACAGCCTCCCTTTGCCCTAAGAAGACCTTTAGATGCAGTGGATCCTCATGAAATAGAACCATCCAAGCAGTGGCCCTGGTCTTAAAATCAAGGACCACATAACAGGATGAGATCTCTCCTGTCATTTACATGAACAGATATAAGACCACCCCCAATATTTACCCACTGGGGCAAGAAGGCAAAAGGAGGTCTCCTGAACAGAGCCCACACTTTTTCTCCTGCTTCACCAGACTCCATCTGTGCCAGAAGAGGCTCTGCCTGGGGCACATCCTTAGCCCAGGCAGCTAAGCCTCCTTCAAAGGCTGACCCCTTGGTCGACCCTTGGGTCCAAGCGTGTACACGCTGGTGGAGGGATCTGCCACCCGGAGGATAGGCTGGGGAGAGGTGTGCAAAGGCCAGAGAGTGGTCTGGGCAGGGAATCCGGGAGTCATGGGTACCCACAGTGTGGTTTAGAAGGAGCCTCAAACGCTCATTGGCAGGTGCCCTGGATCACGTGAAGTACTCATCCTGTAGGGGAGGAGGTATGTCTGGAGAAGAGACAGAGGGAGTCACTAAACCAGTCATTTCCTAAGTGTGATATCTGTGAACCAGCCACAGCAGCAGTGCCTGGGGACTTGCTACAAATGAAAGTTCTCAGCCCCATCCCCAGACCTACAGAATCACCGGCTGCATTTTAACAATACTGCTGAGAACACTGTTTGCACATCATATTTGGGAAGCTTTGCAAGCCCCAGGGCCCAGGGCTGGGGCCACGGATGCCTGGATCTAAGGATGGTAGCCACACTCGCTCCTAGTTCAACTCCTGGCATCCTGTTCCTTCCTGGCCACGTTGTAACTCTATGAGGACGTAGGAACAGGCTCTCCTGCCAACATCTAAAAACCTTGGTGACTCAGAGAATATGGGAACCATAGAAGGGAAGCATCAATTCCAAAGCCTCACTAGGAATTTGCAATGAAAACATGGAACTTTTAATAAATGAGTCATGTATTACTTTTTGCGTATTTTCTGAGGGGAAAAAAAGAATCGTTGTGGAATAGGGAACTGGTGTTTGAACATTTCTTTCAGGAATTAAAACATTTCTTTTAATCTCCTACAGTGTACCGTGCAATGAGGAATATTATCATGAGGAGAGTGCAGCTGTGAAGCAAAGACAATATGTTCCAGGTGACTGAAAGCATTGAAATATTCAGATCATTGTATCACTGCGACTCAGAAATAATATTCCCAGGAAGTTGAAATAGTTATATTGCAGCTGAGTTGGTAACTCAGTAGAAAGTCTTGGATCCACACAAACTCTGGCAAGATAAAAGAAAATAACTTAACATTTTCACTTTTTAGCAAACTATGATTTATTTTTTTTCTGCCAAAGTACCAAATATCTTGGAACGACCTACTTTCTTCCCTCTCCTAGTCTGCAGAAAACTGAAGGACACACGTCTCTTGAGGGCCAATGTGGAAAGGACCCAATTGCTGTGTGAAAGGTCCTGGGTTTCTCACTGACCCCAAAGACCCTGTGACAGCTCTGGGGGAAAGGCCTGGGGGTGTCCTAGTATCTGAAACCAAGCTCAAAAGGATTGAAAACATCTTAGTCCTTAAATATAGTTCTGAGTCATCAAGCCACAAAATCATAGAATCTGGGGTTCAAGAGATATTTTAAAGGTCGTCTAGTCCAAAATTAAATTTATTGACAACGTACAGCACCCCTGCCAAATGATTAGGGACTGAGTCTACTCGGTAAGAATGAAAATTAAGGGAAACACACCCTTCCTGAGAGCAGCTCTGAAGTTTTTACCCCTTGGTTCCAGATCTGCTCTAAGAGGCCTTTTTTTTTTTTTTTTTTTTTTTTTTAATTAATTAATTAATTAATTTATTTATTTTGGCTGTGCTGGGTCTTCGTTTCTGTGCGAGGGCTTTCCCCAGCCGCGGCGAGCGGGGGCCACTCCTCATCGCGGTGCGCGGGCCTCTCACCATCGCGGCCTCTCCCGCCGCGGAGAACAGGCTCCAGACGCGCAGGCTCAGTAGTTGTGGCTCAGGGGCCCAGTTGCTCCGCGGCATGTGGGATCCTCCCAGACCACGGCTCGAACCCGTGTCCCCTGCATTGGCAGGCAGACTCTCAACCACTGCGCCACCAGGGAAGCCCTAAGAGGCCTTTTAAAATAATGTCCTGGCCATGAGCTGCTTAAAATATTTTAAGATGTCTAATATATGTGTTCCCCAGGCCCCCCACCTGTCCACGTACTCCCCAAATAATTCTACCCTTTTCAAGATACGCATCATCGTTTCCATCACCTCTTCCTTGTGTATTACACTGTCAAGCCTCCAATAGCCTGGTTTCCTGAGCGTTTTTGCTTTGTCTGGTGTGGATGCTTCTGTAAAACGTGGCAGGCACCACTGAGACCATAAGGTAGGTGCAGCTGAAAGTGTGGGGAACTGCTGTTTGGGAAAATGGGCCTTGTACATGAGGGCAGAGAAAGACCGAAGAAAGGCAGACCATTCCAGATGGGTAAGGGGCAGGTGTCATAAGCAAGGGAACTTATATATGAGGCTTGTCTTGGATGATGCAGAATGATCATCTGCACCTGCACACCAGTATCTTAAAAGTTTATGCAGAGGCCTTAACGGAGCATATACGGTCCAGATGGTCTCTACGACACGTTGCTCTCTCAAGGTTGCATCCCTCTAAAGGGCTCTCACTGTGGAAAAGTGGACAGAAGGTACATTCCAAGGGCAGAGGAGGAGAGGAGGAGGTGAGGGACCTCTGATTTCTGAGGTCCGGCTCACAGGTCAGCTGGTGGTCGCATCCTCACCTTGACCTCTACCAACTGGAAATGGCTGGGTGCTTTCACCATTCTTATTTCATATATTATATTTCTGCTAATAAACTGAAGATCACATTAACTTTTTGACTGTCTCATTACTCCAGTCGTGTGCTTTTACAAGTGTATGTGCCCCAAATAGAAGTCGATATTTATCCTTGTTAAATTTTATTTAGGCTCAGTTCTTCTATCCAGACGGTCAGAATCATTATGGATACAGATTTCATATTTCTCTCACCCTTTCCAAAGTAAATATGATTGAGCATGCTTTCTGTGTCTTTCTCCAAATAACTGATGAGGTAGCTGAAAAAAATTAGGGTGAGGACCAAACTTAGGGGAGACCTTTCTTCAAGACAATAAGAATCCCTTTATCTGCACATTCTGAATGTGAAATCTAACCACTTACCAGTGTCCTGAGTTGTATGGAATCAGCCCATGTCTTCATTTTGTTCACAAGACTGTTATGAAAGTTCCCATCAGTTGCCATATTAATCTTAGTTTACCAGGTAAAACTTGGGCTTTTACATGTTTTTGCCAGGGCCTAAAACAGTACCCAATACATATTATATACTCCATACATATTATATTTCTGTCATGAATAAATTAATTGGAAATGATGCACAATATGAATAATAGACCTAGGAGTCAACAAAGGATGCAGGTGATATAGAGGATTCTGGATCAGTTGTCAGGTGGCATTTGCAAACTTTAGTATCCTCCTACCATCATGCAGATACAACACGAATCCAAATAACACCAGATCCTCTTCCTATGTTCCCAATTTTTATTAATTATATCATTTTACTGAATTCTTATAGCCTTTATTCTGAGAATTATTTTTGGCTCCTGTCTACAATTTACCTGGATTGTCCAGTAAATCACTGAATCATGTTGATTCCTCCTGCTTCAACATCTTTATTTTTACTTTTATTTTGCACACCATTGCCATAGCCTCCAAACTGGCCTCACTGCATCCAGTCTCAGAGTTTTGTGATTTTCCTTATCCCACTCCCTAGGAGGTCTTTCTAACATGCAGTTTCCATCACACTCACTCCCTGTTGAAAAATATTTAATAGCTCCCCAGTGTTTATAGTATAAAGCTCAAATACTCCAGCACTTCATAGAAGACACTCTACGTTCGGTATCCATAGTGGATACTCCATCCAGATCCCCTCCCCAGGGCTTATGCACCCATCCCGTGGCTGATGCAGTATCAGCCGCTGACGGCTCACAGCTGCACCCCTTGCTGGAAATTGCCCTAGGCCTCAGGAACAGCCTCCCCTGCGGCTGGTCCCTCAGATCCAAGACGGTGCCCTAATCCCCACTTGCAACAGTACGGACATCCTAACACACCTCCCTTATGGAAATTGTAGAGCTGGACAGCTCCATCATTGTGATTCATGTCGACAAGGCGGGAAAAGTCTCAAAAATTGAAGACAGCGAGATGTGTGAGATGTGAGGCTGAGCAAGATTTTTCAGAAGTATTTATTGGTTTACTTATTTGTTTATTTATTTATTTATTTACTATTCCCTTCCTCCTGTCCTTCCTTCTTTCTTCCCTTCCTTCCCACCTTCCTTCCTTCCCTCCCCCCTTCTTCCCTCTTTCCTTGCTTTCTTCCTTCTTTTCTTCCTTATTCCTCACTCTGTCTAAAGCTGCCCTCCAGACCAAGCACCCTTTATTCTGTCTTATTTTTTTGGCAACCCTTCCCAGGATCTAACATTATGTTTTTCCTTTGTTCACCTACTGTGTATAATCTACCTCTCCCCAATTAAATACAAGTTCCATGAAAGCAGGGACTTTGGCTCCCTTGTTCTTTGCTGTCACTCCAGTGCCTGACACAGAGTAGCATCTCAACATATATTTGCCTAGAGAATGATTAAGTGAATGAATGAATGAATGAATGACTTTTAAAAGTTTGATACACCTTGATTAGATTCAACAATTTGACCTAAAGCATGGTTTTTCAGGTTTAATGGAAGGGAAGAATTAACACACCATTATGAGATAAATTAAGGCAATTAAAATATAAAAATCATCAAGAAAATTATATTTGCCATGAAAAAAATCAAGAAAGCTAATCTAGAGTCAGGTAATCAACAGCTCTTATTGATCTCTCCATATATGTGCCACACTAATTGTTCAATCACTTAGAGTCAAGTTTGAAGTAAAAAAAATCACAATTTCACTCAAAACTCACTTGGATAATATTTTCAGCTAAAAAGAAGTGTCCAGGTTTTCAAATAGTAAAAGGTACATCAAAGTTTTCAGGAAGGCTAAATATTCTGGGGCAGCAATAAAAATAAGTTTCAATTTCCAACAAAAAGAACTTTTCAGCTGGGCCAGAGCTGTGGAATAAAAAGGTGTCTAGTTAACACCTTTTCCAGGCATTAGTGCAGAACCAGAAGCATTTTTTTTCCTCCCACGTAGTAAAAACACCTGGAAATATTAGGCACTTCTGGGATAAGAAATAATCTTTCAGTTTTCTGAATATTTTTACAGTTCTGGTTGATGCGGAAGGGAAATTTTGGGAAAAAAATATAGAGGTGGTTTTCACTGACTTCAGGGGAAAAAGATTTATCACTTCAATATTATTTTACCCTAATAGACTCTTAATTCTTAAAGTCATGCTCAATGGTTAATCAGTTAATAACAACCGGGAAGATAAAATCAGGAGCCCACAAGTGGAGAGAACACTGAACTGTTTGTTCAGAGAAGGTTTTCTGACGCTGGCTCTGCCATCCACTAGCTGCCTGATCTTGGCTGGGTTCCTTAACCTGCTGAATTTCAGGTTCCCAAATGGCGTGGGTGAAGTGAACGTTGGTTTTCCCCAATTCTAAATTTCTGTGATTAGATTTTCTTTGTATATTTGTCCAAAGTCTTCCAATAATAAAGGGGGAATAGGAAATATATATATATATACATACATGTATATATATATATGTATATAAATATATGCAAGCGAACGTAAACAAATATATATATTCACTTACATATGCACATCTATTAGAGATGGAAATGACAGAAAGTTGTAGTCTTCTGGTAATGGACATTTACATAGAGCTAGTGTACGTAGCTAGTTAAAAAGAAGTTAAAAATATATTTCATTTATGTGTACTTTTATGTGAACTCTGTGCTGGTTGGTGCCTTTCTCACTATGCAGGCTGGTCAGTGACTTAGCCCCTCAGCTTTCTCTTCGTCATCACTGCTCACAGTTTTTGTGCAGTGTACACCATACACTACCCTGTTTTAAAACTTATATTTATACGACTGTTTGCATTATTTTCAATATTATTCCAACAGGAGAAGGATCCATTCAACATAAATCAGAAAAAAAATAAGCAGACTAAAGGCACATTATCTAGGTGAAGAGAGATGCTTGGCAGGTTGCATGATAGCCCCCGAGTCAGGGGCCCTGACTGTGTTTTCTGAGACATTGATAAGCATAATAATAATTGATAACAATTGATAGACATTGATAATAATAATAATAAGTGTATAAAAGCTCAGATCAGAGATGAATATTTTCCCACAATAATATGCAACTTATAAACTGAAATTATAGGTATAAAAAACATTATGTGGACTTTGATGTAATATGTTTGACTAGGCAGCTTGCAAACATTTTCTTATTGTGATGAAAATTGTCAGCAAACCTTTTTATTTTCATAAACAATGAAGAAATTCAGTTTCATAGAAGCCTGGTAATCAATCTAGATAAATTACTGTAAATGGGATATGAATTAAATTGCCTTAGGAAAAAGGAGAGGGATCAAATGAGGTCAGTAACCAACAAGAAGATTAACTGAGTAGCTGAGGAAGAACTGGGATGAAAAAGCCAGTTGTGGAAGAGACAGCAGCTCATTATCTTGTCTTTGAGTAACTCACTCGATTTCTTCTCCTTTCACCTTCTGCTTTCCTCTTGACCTCGGCAGCACCATAAATTTTACTTGCCTTTCAAGCTCTGGTTGAAATGGTCAAACAGCTCATTCTTTTAGTTAATTTTGCACCTAAATCAGTTGCTTTGGCATTGTAGATTAGAATGAATCTTCACTTTTAACAGTTCTTGAAAACCTAAATATCTTTAATATTGTCCTGATGTGTTGAAAGGATATTTAAAGCAATGGGAAAATTGAGTTCATTGTTTTGTAAATGTCATATTTTAAATTAACTCTCTTCCTAGGACTATTTACAACTGACTGGATATAAGCATGTTTAGAAAGAGAGATGGCATCTATGTCTTTCAGTTAATGATAAAACTACAAATATATTTAAAAGATATTAATTACGTGATTAGTTTTTACTTTTCATTGTGTTTGTTCTTCCAAAGCATTATTGCAATGTCTTAAATACCTAAGTTCTTTTTTTTTTTGGCTCCACCATGCAGCATGAAGGATATTATTTCCCTGACCAGGGACTGAACCTGTGCCCCTTGCATTGGGAGTGCGGAGTCTTAACCACTGGACCACCAGCGAAGTCCCTTAAGTATCTAAGTTCTTTAAGATTGGTGACTTTACAAATAACTGAAAAATCAAGTCCATTCACTTTCATTGAGAACCTATAATGTGTCAACCATTTTCCATGCTATATTTCATCAAATATAAGATTCATTATTATTTTATGCACCACTGAGAAAGAGAAAATGTGGCCAACTAAACTGTGATGTGTTCTTATCAGTTAGATGTTTTATTTTATACTGATTGAAAGAGATCTTTTAGACTTATCTATATATATATATTTTTTATCATATCTCTCTATTCTATAAATCAAAGGGAAAGCACAAGTGAAATAAATTGTCCTTCTAGAGACTACATCAGCTTTCCAGTCAAGGTCATGACTCTTCTCAGGATGACCTATCACTGGCTAGATAAGGCAGTGGTGTGAGAGTCCAGCCATTTCCGCTCAATGTGGTGCCACTACGGGACAATCACTGTGTAAGAGCTGCCCATGGGGCTGGCACGGGGCAATGTCAGGCCGGCATAGTATTCTGATGGCTCCCCCTCCCCAATCTTGCTTCCTCCATTTCCCTTCCCCAGGTGTTACTCCCCCCAGACCTTCTGTATTCCTAATTCCTTCTCAACATTTGCTTCCAAATCTGCAAAATTTTGCTTTTTCATCCACTTAAAATATCCTCTCTTTCCCTCCATGCAATTAAATCTTCCACATTTTAAAGGCTGACTTTAATTCAATGCCTCTCACAAGTCTTTTCAGTCTTCTCCAGCCCATGTGGATAATCTTGACAGTCTCAACTAATGTTGGACTTACAGTGACAGCTATTTAACTAATTCTTGCATTGTACTATAACTGCCTTATATATGTTGGTTGTAGTTTCTCAGCACCTTGAAGGCATCTACCATAGGTGGCAGACATTGTTGGTGCCCTGCCCAGGTCCCCTCAGTTTCTCAGATTCTGTTGGTATAAGTGGTGCCCCTTTGGTACACTTTCAAAGACTGGCACCCACAGATCTTCAGGGCACGGCCCTCAGACCGTTGGGACCACTTTGTCAATAAGTGCAGAGAGTCAGACCTGCCTGGATGTTTATTTTTATTCCCTTACCTTCTCCTCTTCCCTCTCCCACTTACCCTCCCAAAGCCATTAACCAATGGCTGTTGGGTGAAAGCCCAGCAAATTTCCCTAGGTTTAGACATCTCTGAGGTGTAAGTTATAATTCAGCATTCCTTTACATAGTCATGTTGAAGCCTACTCTCTGTGAGTCTTATGCCTCAAATCGCTTCTTTTTCCTCTTTCTCTCCTGCTTCCACTTTGATCTACCCTGGGAGCACTTCTTTTAAAATTAATTGTACACACATATTCATCCCAGTGTCTGCTTCTGGGAAATTCAAACTAAGATACCATATCATATATTTTCCGTGTACCACATGTAGCACCTAATGTTATGTGGGATATCTTAGTTTAAACCACAAGCAAGTGCTGCTATTCAACTGTTTATGACCAATGAAGATGGTAGCGATCTAATAGTTGTGATCTAATAATTGTTGCTCAATATAGAATGATTGATCAAGAGGTAATTAATTACTTAACTTGGAGAAAAAGATTAGACTAGATTTAGCCACTGTCTTTGTGAATTAGAAAATTCATATAATAATAATAATAACAACATATAGGCATATACACAAATACAAAATAAAATTCATGATAAGCGACCACTTTATATCCACTTATAATGTGACAAAGGCAGGAAATAGGCTTAAATCAAGGAGAAGATTTCTGGTGACTATTTGGAAAAACAAATATACTCTTGGATCACTGGAAGGCTTTTAATAACAAAAAAATCATTCCTGGAGTCTGCAATTCTAGTTTAAAAGATCCATTACATCAATGGCTTAATGTTATATAAACACAATAGCCAGATCATATCTATACTTTTTATTTTGTTATATAATGTTGTGAAAATTTATAGCTAAAACAATTTTATAAGTTTTTTCACTGAAGGTTCTTATATAGAGAGGCAACAATATTTTTTGTATAATTTAGCTATCATCCTGCCTAGATGTAGATACTGAATCCAATGGCCTCTGCAGGCTTTTTCCAGTCTTACAATGCAAGGCTGTTTCAAAAATTAATGAGGACATACTTATTCAACATCACCCTCTATTTTATTTTCACACTAAAGTAGGAAGCTTCAGTTCCCTGGCAGTTTAGTAATTAGACATTATCACAGCTGTGTTTTGAGATTGCTTTCTGGTCAGGGAATGGAAAATTTTCTGTTCCTAATATAAAAATATTTGACAGCCTCACTAAAAATACCTTTCGCATCAAAGGGAAAATTATTCATACAAAGTGTTTAATCTTGGACAATTAAATTTGTGAACTAATTGGTATTTAGTTAATTCGTTAAACAAATATTGATTGAGCACCTTACTGGGTAAAAAAAGTACTAGACAAAGCAAAACAGGGATGCAAAGGCTTATAAGGTTAAGTTTAAGGGCCTTAAAATCTAAATAAGTAGACGTGTTTACAAATAATTACCATAAAAGACAGTATGGAAACAAGACTAGGACCAATTTATCCACTGGAAAATATTAGTGTAGAATAATACATCAGGTGAATATATTTCGCATACCTTTTAGAAATTTCCCTTGATTACTTGTGTTCTTTAAGAAATAGATGTGTTTTGATAGATTCAAGCTGAAAACATCTCAAAATCAACTTTGCAGGTTACCACTGAGATTAATGAGGTTGAATAGTTTTGGAGAGAAACCACAATGCATATTTCTTAAAGGATCCTTTTATTTACTTGGTATTGTCCAAATGGCTTCATCTTTCTTTCCCCTTGATAATATATTTTCTCATTTCTTTTTTCTCTCTGTAGATATCTTCCATGAGCAAAAGGGCTATTGAATTCAAAGAAACCTGTGTTAGCGCAAGATTCACTGACTTCAGATAGTAGCATAAATCTGACTTTATCTTCTTAAATTCTATTTTTTTAAAATTTTGGGCCCAAACAGGTGCAATATTGTAATACCTGCAGAAATAATGTGATGTGAAATCAATGAACTTTCACAAGAAGCCTTGCTACTATGGTACTGGGCTTGAAGATATTGTATTATTTGCCAGGATAAACTACAACCCGGAGAAAAACAGATTACATAGGAATTACCTTCACTCATGCAACTAAACAAGGCTAGGAAAAAATATGCATTTCTTACAATAAATTCATAATCAATAATTTCAAATGGGTCCTTAAGATTACCAGTAATCATGTTCCCTAGTGCGGCCACTCCTCCACTGTCCTAGTTGACAATTTCCCAACTTATTTTCCCCTCAAACCTCCAACACATCCTTCCTCAATCCTTACCCTCACTTGATGAGTTTCTTCCTCTTTCACTGAAATAAAAAATAAAATCAATTAGAAGATAATTTCCACAAGCTCATGCCATCCAACTCCCCACCTCCCTGCATGTAGGACCTGACACTCTACCTCCTTTCCTGTTAATATGAATGAATGCATGAATCATCTGTGCTTCTTGGTCAGGCCAGCCCTCCTTTGTCTAGTAGACCTCAACCCTCTCTTCTACTCAGGGACATGCTTTACTTACTCATCATCTTCCTGAATCACCGTTTTCCCCATCCACTGCATTAGCAAAAAATGTATTGTTATGTCTCCCACCTTAAAAAGAATAATGATTGTCTTTTCTCCACTTCCTCTTTCAGCTCCCACACCATTTCTCTCCAAATGTTTATAGCAAAACTCTTTGAAATAATTGTCTATATATAGCTTCTGCATTCTCATCTCCCTGGCCTCGAAATGATTGTGTGTCCATTTTGTGTCGTGAAGAATATTTCCATATGGTGTCATTTGTTTAAAACTTAGCTTTTCATGTAGTTGGTCTTTCTGAAATCTTCAGAATATATTCCACATGGTTCTGTATTTCATGAAATGCTAATTATTTTAAAATTTCCTCTAAATAATAAAAAAGTGCTAACACTGGCCCAATGTGAATAGATTGTGCAAGGGTTTTTTTTTTTTTTCTTTTTTAAATGATAAGCTAATTAAATATGCAGAACTAGAGATTTTATTTTAAAAATGTGTGTATGTGACTTTTTCCCATCTCTTGGACTATAATTTTGTAATAGGGAATGGTTCTTTGGTTTGGGGGTTCTGATTTCTCTTCTAGAGGAAGTTTCATTCAGTTTCCTCTCTCCCTGTATTTATGTGCTTGTGTGTGTATGATCCGTGTGAAGACAGGACCACACACAAGCACCAAATCACTGTCAAGGATTCTTGGTGGGTTCAATATCTGACTACAAAGCAAGATGCCAGCGCCTGAGTAAACTTTTCAACAAATGCAGCTGAGAGGATAATGTCCCCTGGGTCCGAGCAAGATGCTCACATTTCCAAGATTTCCCCAAACCTGCTCCAATGGGAGCCCCAGGAAACATCAGGTGCAGCTTCCTGACCGGGTATCGTTACAGCGCCTGGAGGTGACCACTTTTTAAATGGCCATCCAGCCTCATGCACATAACGAAATATTTTAATGTTAAGAGAAAATGTGAACATGCTTAGAAGAGATCAGTGTCACCGATGCCCTCATGATTTAGCAGTTTCATACTCAAGGGTGAAACTAGTCCGCATCCTCAGATACTGTGTCCACTAAGACAAGAGCACACGTACACGGGCCCCGCTCGCCCGTCCGCGGTGGCCCTACGTGCGCCCCGCGTGTGCCCGTCCCGAGTGCACGAGGAGCGCTCGGTGAGCACACCAGGGAGCGTAGGAGGGGCTGACTGGAAGGGAGAGCCCAGCTGCTGCTGCTGGGAGGCTGGGCCGGTGGCGGCGGCCGGAGACAAGAAGCCTGATGGCACCGACCCTCCCGCTCCCCTCTGCCGTCTCCTCCCTTCAGCCCGGGGTGCCTCCAGCATCCCAACCCCTGCGGCAAAGCCAATTCTGATTTAAAAAAAAAAAAAAAAGGCAGAAAGAAAAAAGCCCTCCCCCCCCCGCCCTCGCAGGCCCAGCAGCCCGGGCGGAGCGCGCCGCCGGAACCGCGGAAGGTGAGGGGCCGCGTCCCCGCGGTGGGTGCGCGCCCCGCCCGCCGCCGCCCGCCGCCGCCCGCCGCCGCCCGCCGCCGCCCGCCGCCGCCCGCCGCCGCCCGCCGCCGCCCGCCGCCGCCCGCCGCCGCCCGCCGCCGCCGCACCATGACCGCTCTGAGCGCCGGGGTTACAGGTTAGTCGCGGCCGCCGGAGGCCCGGGGGGTGGGGGGGGGGGCGCGCCGGTCGCTCTGGTCCCGGCCGGGCCCAGGCGGGCCGGGGGCGGGGGGCGAGGGGCGAGGGCCGGGCGCGGGGAGCGGAGCGAGCGCCCCCCAGGCTGCGCGGGGAACGGGCGCGGGCGGCCGCGAAGCGCTTCCCTGCCCCAGCCGCGGGGTGCGCCTTCCCCGGCCTCGGACGCGCGCTGGATGCCCAGGGCCGCCAGACCTCGGCCTGCCCCGCCGGCACCCGGGGGCCAGGTGCCTGGGGGTGAGGCGGAAGCGCAGCGCTCCCCGGGGCCGTCGCGCAGGTGTGAGGGCCGCCTGCCTCGGCAGGTTTCCGGGCCGGCCTTGCCCGCCCCGCCGCCAGCCTCCTGCGCACCGCTCTGCGCCTCGCATCCCTTCCTTTATGAATTGGCCCGTTTGAGTGGCTGTCATTAGGGTGGCCACACGGCGGGCAAAGCAGGGTCCTGCCAGAGCCACGCCGTTTTGTCATTGAGCCCTTAAGAGACGGGTGTGGGTCGCCTGGCCGGAAACTCAAGGCGGGCCCAGAACCCTGAGCAGGGTTGTGTCTCCCTGACTCAGATTTTCCTCTTTCAGGGTCGCGAGATAACTCTAAACTCAGGTCCTGATAAATGCTTGAAATATCATAGGGTAAATCTTTCAATTTGAGGCGTAATTGTTCAGGGAATATATGATCAGGGATGCGTGTTCAGACACACTCAGGTTCAGGCCTCGGAAGGATGTGTTTTTAATCTCATGTTTGTACAGTTATCAGCTAGGCCTGGATTTCCCTGGCGGTGAGAGTTTGTGTACCAGGAGGTCCGGGATGGCGAAGACCTTTAATAGGGATCAGAAAGTAAGAGGTGGCTATTTTTTTTTAAAATTATAATTCATATTTTCATAGCTACAACTGTGACTTGAAATTAAATAGGAGAGGAGAGGTTGGCCTATGGCAGTTATCCGCAAGGCAGATATAGAGCAGGAATGGTGGTTTTTTTTAACATTCAAAGATTAAGTTTCAACAGTTCTAAATAAAAATCATGGCTTCTCAATCCTCTACAACAACAGCAAAAATGTATTTCCTAATCGGTGGGCTTTCGTTCTGTGGGCCTTTGATGTTGGATTTTCCATTCATCTCTAGTATATTTGATCCAGCTATTGCTAAAACCAGAGTGAAGGAAAAGTCAAGTTTGAGAGAAAAATGAAAAAATGAACAGGTTGGATGGACCCACTTGGAGTTCATAGAAGATGTGACATTTTGGCAGAATAGATGGTAAGCATACTAGGAGCTCTGTAAAAGTTGAAGACAAGCCATGTGAAATGGTGGCAAACTTTAGCTATGACATAGTCAAAAGAGGAAAAATATTACACTTGTAAAAGAAAAAATATCGACTCGAAGCAGTAGCATTTGCTTGCGGTTTAGAGAATTGAAGTGTTGGCTACCATTTTTTTCTTCTTCTTTGGGTATGGCATTTCTTTGAAATGAGTTCCATTTGCTTCTCTTCTCTTTCCTGCATCCATTGTGAGTGTGTATATGTGTGTGTACACTTGGGCAGGCATGTACATATTTGTTTCATCCTTTATCAATGATGCTGTGATAATTTTAGGATTTTCATGGCTATGTGAATATATCCCAGGGGAAGAGTCACAAGTTTGTGAAGAAAAAAAAAAAAAAAAAATCACATCTCCCCATAACATTGTATCCCAGTGTAAACCAGGCGCTGGGCTAGGAGCTGGAGGTTCAATGAGGAAAAAAGATAGACCAGGACCTATGAATCTGTCAGGAAAGACAAATATGCAATCAAGTGGAGAGACAATGAGATAGCCTATTTTCTAGTTTTGATTTGGAAACTATGACCTTCAGTCTAAAGAAATTATAAATTGCCCCCCACCCAGTATCAACATTTTGGAGGTTGTCATGTTATATGATTCTTACCTGTCTCAAGGACTTGTGCAAGAAGTTTTTACACTTTCAAAACTCTTTGTGCGCAAACTTTTAACATTTTAAAATTAATCCTTTCAATTTAAAAATAATTAGATATGAAAGGAATGACAGAAATGGTGGTGAAAAGAGAATAAACAACCATAGTCCCAATAGCCTAATACAAAACATTGTACTATCTGTGTATTTTTAAGACTATATGACTTTTGTGTAGCTGTGGTCATGTGTTGTACATTTTTTTATGCTGTTTTTTCCATTTATTATTTGTCATAAGTATTTTTCATGTTTCTATATAGTTTTCTTCCTTAAAAAATTATAAATGGCTATATAAGACTATGCCCTATGAATATAGGCTCACTTAACATGGCTATAACTCTATCATTGGATATATGCTGTTTCCAGCTTTTCATCATCATAAATAATGTCCTGATAGATAGTTAGAGTATAGGGATTTATTTCTATTGGAAGTTATTATTTTTCATGATAAATTCCAAACAGTGATATTCCTGGAAAAAATGGATTATCTAAATTTTTAAGTAGATATATATTATATATAAATTTATGGAAATATATATATAATATATATTATAGGTTACGGATATGTACATAACTCCAAGTTGGCTTTCTAAAGGTTATGATTCTGAATACGATGATTTATATGCTTTCTGAGGTAAATCTGCCTTCTTTTCAGTATTTGTGGATCATCTTTCCTCTTTTACAGGAATAATAGAAGATAAAATAGCTTGGATTTATGACCTTTGCACTATATAAAGACTTGACCTTTAACAAATTCATCTGAAATCCAGCTGATAAAATATACCTCTTAGAGTAAAATCAAAGTAGGAATGCTATAAAAGTTGTAAAGCTGAATAAAAAGAGCAAGTAAATGCGAGGTCTTTTAGGAAAAAGTGATTTTTGAGCTCCGGTGTCTAATTCTGCTTTTTGCTTTCCTACTCAGACTTCAAATAAATGATCAAAGGAATTTATATAGTGAGAAATCTGTGCCCTACAGGTACAGGGAGAAGAAGACCGTTTGTTCCTAGGCTGTCAACCCTAAGGCATTTCTTGTAGATTCAGTACTGATGGAACTGGGCTCGTGAAACTGATGGGTAAAACTAAGGTTCAGGTCACAATTCCCTTTCTCAGAGATTTGTACAAAAAATAAGTAACAGAGCTTCTGCAGAAGCCCTTAATGTGAAGGGGTGAAGGTTAAAGATGGAGCATTCTGTGGGTAAGACAGAATTCGTTGACTTCTGAGGCAGTTTCTCCATGAGACCCCAGGGCAAGGGCAGCCACACCAAACGGAATGTGCTCAGATGACAGGGGCTGACCCTGTGAGTCCAGAGGTTGGGGCAGGAGACGGGGTTCCGGGGAGGGAGTCCAGGAGAATTAGAAGTATGAGAAGTCAGAGCACTACAGCCAAGGGAATCACTTATGCAGAGATCAAGAGTGAGACTTATCTCCAGTCATGCAAAGGAAGGAGATGAAAAGAGGACTTTGTTTGGGGCAAGGATGCTATATGTGGAAGACAGCCAACACAGACACACAAATCAGCGCTCTTCCTGACGGGGAGAACAGAGCAAATGGAACACGGGCCTTGTTCTAAGGGAAATATAATAATTATTTTGTTTTAGATGGAAAAATATTCAGATGAAGATGGGTTCTCATGGACCAGGAAAAATTAATTAAAAGTAGCCCACATGTAGATCTAGCCTGGTGAACACTTTGAATTTGAAAAATAAAAAAAGGAAAATATTCCATCAGTGTTTTTATCAAGTTGAAAAAAACTATTCACAAGGGAAAGTTTAGACTAGCTTCATTCTCCTCCTCCAAAATTAAAGGATCAGTAAAATAATATACTGAAAATGTGTAATTCTGAAAAATAGCAGAAGACTGTTCTCTTACGATACTGGTATGGCTCAAAATGAAATATAAAAAAGATGAAGAAATACGTATTAGGTGCCTGCTACCAAAAGAAATAAAAGGTGAGGTAGAAGTATGTAAAAACAGAATAGTTCAAAAAATAATTAAATGAGAAAAAAAGCACCTTATAATAATAAAAGTTGCTGTCTTTAATAAAGTTATAATTACAAGCTTTCTATATATAATACACATACTAATTATCATAGCATTATAGTGTAGATAGCCAAAAGTATTCTTGTGTGTATTCATTTTGGGCAACATGGTCCTTAGATGTAGTATTTCCTCAAAAGGTCTATGACCTACGATGGGATAAGGAAGCAGCATTTCAACTTAGGAAGTAAAGAAAACAACAGAACAGAACTAGAGAGGTGAAGAAAGAGGAGATTGTTTAAAAACATGAATGAATTCATGATGAAATAGAAAAGCTTTAGATCTGATAGAAAAAAAATAAAGCCCAGCATTCCAGTCTTTAAGGCCTATTAATGTATAGCTATCTATAGGAGGCATCAGTGTGCCAAGAACTAAGAATGAGGTCAAGAAGGAGAAAAATAAGAATGGGGGCCAATGAAGAAAGGTGTTGGAGAAACTGGGCATGAAATTCTAAGGATGGGTAACTGACCTCAGACTACAAGAATGGAAAAGGAGAGGTGGATGGTGATTTATCAATAGAACAAATGCTAACAGAACTTGGTGGCTGAACCAACAGAATGAAAAGGAGGGGTGGGTGAGGAATGAATCCAGGACCTCAAGCTTGGGTGATTGTGGACATTTTTGCTCCTATTTGTAATGCCTAGGTAGAACAGCTAATCACTTCTTTATCTTTAAGTTAACTGTATCTACAGGTTAACTCCTTTGCTTCTTTATTTCTTTATTAGTTCTTTATTGTTATTATGAAATCCACAGGAGATCAGCTTCACGTATCACGTTTGGAGTAGAGGAAGGATTTTTTTTTAATTACTTATTATTTCTGAAAAGTACAAATTATGGAGGCCTGTGTCAGACAAGATACAAATTTGTATCAGACAAGATATGTCAGTGATGGCTTAAAATACTATTGAGTATATGTTATAAAATTTGCCTGGGGTTAAAAAAAAAGGTAATTCAAGTATGGAAACTTCCTTGGCTTTTCCTCCCAGGAGCTGAAGCTCAGAGAATAAGATAAATATTGTAAATAAGGAATTTAAAATTTCAGAACTAGAGCTTGTTGGATTAGTCTTTCTATTTCTCTCAATTCCATATGTCAATACTTTGTGGAGAAAAGAAATTTTAAACTCTGGGGAACCTCAAAACAATTTTCTACTTTTTATTAAGTAAAAATTGAAAGCAATGTTAAAAGCTAGTTAGTTCAACTAGACAAATTGTTTTTGCTTTGTTCCTTTCAAGAAATGAATAGCCATATTCTAGACTAGAAAATTATAGTAGAAAAGTCAAGGGAAAACCAAATTTCTTAGTTGTCTTCTCATAAGACAAAAATGTATTCTTGTATATCAAATATATTCAAATATATTTCAAATATATTTAAATATATCAAATATATTTTTGTGGAAAATTCTGAAGTTCTCTGAGGAAAACTTAGAATATACTTTATATACATTCAGTTATAGATCAAATTTTTGTCTCAGATTTCTATTTTACCTATATTGTTTATACCAGTCTCTCTTATTTTTTTCCCAAATAACCAGTCTTGACTATCACCTGTAATTTCTGTAGTGTCAAAATGCTCTTCTGAGCATCTAGACCAGTGGTTCCATCACTATTGGGACCAGCACTGGGAGAGTGTGTTAAGAATCACCTGGGGAGTGTTTTTTAAAAACACCATTTCCCATACTTTACCCTGCAAGGTTCTGTTTTAGTATGTCTGAGTGAAAGATGCCCATGGTTGAGAATGTTTACAAACCTCCCTAATGATTCAGATGTTAACCATCTTTGGAAACTACTATTTTAAAACATTCACCATTGTCCAAATTTTGTGAATTCATATTACAAAATTAAACAACCACACACATACATAAATAGATAGCTCCTTTTCATTTTCCATACTATTTAACTACTGTATGGAAAAGTTTTGAAAACCACCATTTTAACCGTCCATCTTCTTTGTCCAACCATTGCAAATTCATTACAAGGTTAATTAACTACAATAAAAAGAGATAATCTCCTTTTCTGATCTTTCATAATATTTAAATGATAGTAGCAGTTTCTTAAAATAATGTGCCTGTCATTGGACTATTGGATGATGAAAACCCATGAAACTTCTGCCACGACCTGGAGGAAACTGGACCTTTCTGAAAAAATTACACCATCAGCCTGTGGTGATTTTTAACTCTGATATTCTTTTCTTAAAAATTTCTTACACCTACCTTGTACCCAAAATAACTCACAAAATTAAAAATGCATATCCTTTCTAAACTTGGAGTGAAAGGCTAGGGCTTGTTAAAAGGATTGACTGAATTTTCTGAGTAGAGAGGTTGGAAAGAGGCTGGTCAGCCTACATGTGTGAGCTGATCGCCTCATTTTGTAATCAATACAGTGATTGAGGAGACAAATACAACTTCTAACCCTCTCCTACTAATGGGCTGTTGGCCTGCAGGGTGCAGTGGTGTTGGGACATCATAGTCTATCCTGAATTCCTTTACCAAATCTAGTGATTTTTAAAGGTCAAAGAAAATTCAATTTTCACAATTAAAAATGAAACAGAACTAAATCTTTGAGGAAGTAATGACACTGTTTTTAAGTATTTATAGAACGAACTAGAAAAAAATATGCTGCTTTTCTTTGGGATTTAGGAAGTAGACTCAGTATAAAAAGTGGGGAACCATTTTCTGTTTTTAATCAGTGTGTTGACAAAAGGAAACGAGAAAAGAAGAGACTGCGGTTGGAGATGGTCCTTTGAAATATTTAGCTTGATCTGTTCGGTGGCCCATCTTGGGTGGCTCTTGCTATCCTGCTGAGACTGGACCACGCATGTAACACTGTTTTTGCAGGGCTGCATCCCGATTTAGCTAGGGCCAAGACGTAGATGAGAAAGCACCCAAATGAAGAGTGCATTTGGAGAGAGAGAGGCAGAGAGATACAGAAAGAGAGATTGCCGCTGTGATCTGGGGTCCAGTTTTAACGATGTTTTAGTTTGCCTGCTAAGTGATGTGCTCTGCTGTTGCTAAGGCAGACCTAGGACTCAGGCAGCTGCCTGCCTTTCCTCCAACCACTAGGAACCAATTAGAAGAAAAGATGCATTGCATTGGGCCAATTAAGTTTCAAGAGCAAAGGGTACTTTGGGAACAGGAGACACTTGCCCCAGGGCATTGCAGTCTAGGTGTTGCCTTGCTCTAATTTAGTTTCACTACTCAGACTTGGGAGAGGCCAGAACTTGGAGACTCCCCATCTCTGTTCGCTGGGGAAAGAGAACGTTCTATTCACAAAGCCCTGGAAAGGTCAGCTTGAAAGACAAGACAACTGAATATCATGGGGGTAAAGGTCAGAAAGTGACCTTGGGTAAGGCACTCACCTTCTCTAAACTTCATTGTCATCTGTAAAAGAGGAATAACAGAGACACCTGCTTTACTGGGGTGTGGGGATCAGTTGATGAGATAATCCACGCAAAGCTCTTAGCCTCACACATGATAAATCCTCAGCAAATGTCAGGCGTCATTTGTTTATGCTTAAAAACTGATGATTTTCATATTTTACTTGTCTTAAATTACAATGAAATTCATCACTGTTGCAAAACATTTGAATTGTACAAAAGTGCTTGAAGTTCAAAAGTAAGTCAAATTCTCTGCCCATTCTTTCCCTCCCTCCCCTACCTCTGTTCTCCCAACAAAATGGACTCCCTGGGTTCTAAACTTGCTTCCAGTTCATGTGGATCTGGGCAAGCTTGCCTCAGACTTTTAATCTGTACAATGGGGATAATACTAAAAACTACATCAAAGAGGTATTACGACCTTGGAATAGTGCCTGGCACAGAGCCAGCTTTTGATAAATGTTGGCTCTCATCTTTCAAGTGAAAAAAAAAAAGAATGCATAATGCTTAAGCTTGATTCTCTTCTAAAATTATGTACAGTAACTCACCACCATGCTACCCTGAGTTGATAAAATGCATAAAATTATGAGCAGCTTCAAGAGTGTGTTAAGAAATTTTATCATTGGAAGTCTCTTGGGAGGTCATCTATTGCAAACTCCCAGATGTGTGTGTAGTCATTCTCTCTGAGAATATCCAGAAAGAAGTGTACCATTTCTTGGAATGGCCAAACACATTATTATTAGAAACTTTTAGATTAAACGGTTCTTTTGTTGAATAAACAGCTACCACTTGCTAACTTCTGATTGGTAGCTTCTATTTAGTCTGGATTTTCCTTGCTAGAAGAACAAAGAACACTACAAAATAGAATCACAACCCTGACAGTGCCCTGAGCTTTGCATTTTGACTATGACAGAAGGACTTCTCTCAATAAAGCTCTTCTTTCTGCCCTAATATAATCTCTGCAGAAAAACATACACTCTTTTACCCATGTATCATAAGTCAGATCTGTTTTCTATTTTTCATGTTCTCAGTACATTCGGTCAAGAATTTATGAGACTAAAACTAACTCTAAGAAATGAAGAAATCTGTCATCCTTAGGAAGTTAAGACAGCTGTCTCTTTACTACATGATGTAAGATTATCAGATAGGAGTTAGTAAATGCTTCTTTATGTGTTTTTTTTTTCCCCACAATTTAGACAAAAGATGATAAAAGCATAATAAACTATCTCTAGGATTCATCCTCAAGGAAAAAGGCTGGATACATGAATAATAACTTCAGCTATCTGAAAGTGACATTTAGATAGATTTGATGAGGCGTTTGATGATTTCTTACCAGAAAAAAAAATCGACACATTTTTATAAATGTGTGGCTGGAATAACTATGATGTGACTCATATAATACAAATGGATTCCGTTTTAAGAGAGGAGAATTTCTGTAGTATTTTCGCAAACAATAATCAATGCTAAGAGAGTTTAGAATTACAAGGTTGTATGATGAGAAAATGTTGAGGGACTTCCCTAGTGGCGCAGTGGTTAAGCCTCCAAGCTCCCAATGCAGGGGGCCTGGGTTTGATCCCTGGTCAGGGAACTAGATCTCACAACTCAGAGTTTGCGAGCCACAACTAAGACCCAGCGCAACCAAATAAATAAATAAATATTTTTTAAAAAATCACGCTTTAAAAAAAAAAAAGTTGAAAAGTAGTTTTCTTTTTATTACCTATTTTATAATGTACTTAATTTTTAATTTAATAGTTCCGTGAATCACTTTGTCTTGGTTCATATCCTGGCTCATCTTTGTACCTAAATTTCTCCATCTGTGAAGTGGTTCTTGTAAGAATCGAATGACATGATGTATGACATGCTTAGAACCAGGCCTGGCATGGGATAAGCCCTCAGTAAACATCTTTGTGGGAAGGAGTCTTTTACATGGCGGTCAGCTTAATTTGGGAGGAAATCAACTGATAAGCTCACTACTTTACCATGGGGAACTTCTGTGTCTTCCAAAGCGTTTCATCTCCTTTTTGTGGGTTTTTTGGTAGATTTGTGTGTGTGTGTGTGTGTGTGTGTGTGTGTGTGTGTGTGTATTTGAGGATTGTTTTCCTTTTTATAAAGCATTCAGACTAGGGAATATCTCTTCAGTTTTACATCACATTCTAGCTATATCACTTTCCCTTAAGCACTGTTGATTGTTAAGATCGAGAGTCAGAGCATCACTGAACAGGAAACCCCGGGGTCGCTGGGGTCCAGCGTGGGAAAGCACCACGTGCCAGGCTGTCAAGGCTGTAAGAGGCGGGCTCGTGGAGGGAGGTGCAGGGTGCCCAGGCAGCACGGGACACCCGTCCTCGGTGCCCAGAGCCGAGCACTGAGTTGATCTGGGCTTGAAGAACTAGAGGACAAGTTTCAGACCCTCGAGACGGGGAGACAGGACACTCAGCTGGGCAGAGAGAGGTGCAGTCACCCCAGGCTCTGAGGCCCCAGGGTACCCGGGAGTTGGAGGAAGGGCCAGTGCTAGGTTAAGTGTGAGGCAGGGCAGAAGGATTTGGGGTAACATAAAACAAGACAGAAATAGTGGGGTTTTCCTCCTAATTTAAAACCACGGCATAAAATGTTATGATTGTGTATTCATTTGTTCTGAATGGACATGTCCTCTGTCAGGAAGAAAATTTGGCCAGACAAAAACAGACAGTCTAACTTTAAGAACCAATGACATTTGTCAGCTCCAGCTTGAGGAATAAGCATCCCCTTTGGTCTTCACATTGTTATTATGATGCGCTGAAGTACAGTGGAAGCTTTTAATATGCATACACCAGGCATATGGGGAAAGGCAGGAAACTCTTCTTGTTCCAATGGAGATATATAGGGTGGTTTGTTGTTTGGGGTTCTGTGGCCATTTAAAAAAAGAGGGAGACATAGAAATATTGAAATAAGAATTGTTTGTAATGCCCACATCAAAAAAAATTGGTAACATTGAATTCAGTTGTCTCCCAAAATATGTGGTGATACCTTTCTCAACAACAAATTCAACATTGGTGCTTAATCTAGAAGATGTGCTTGTATCTGTTTGCCCAGCAAGGCCTTGCACATGTAAGGTTGTAAATGAGCTTAGGAGACCAGAAAGACAAGGAAGGGCAGATGTTTGAAGGTGGTATTTATTAGTAGTTAGGGTTTTCTGTGCCTGCATATTTATTGACAGAGAAAGATTTCACAGGATACTGCTAGATGAAAAAAAAAAAGCTGGTTACAAAACAACGTTTAAGCACAAATACTTAAAAATAAATATATGCATGGAAAACATACAGTATACGGAAAAGAAGATACTAAAAGAGATACACTCCAGACTTCCCTGGTGGTCCAGTGGTTAAGACTGCGCTTCCACTGCAGGGGGCACGGGTTCAATCCCGGGTCCGGGAACTAAGATCCCGCAGGCATGACGTGCGGCGTGGCCAAATAAATTTTAAAAAAAAGATATACTCTGTATCCCATTGGAGAGTAAGCGCTCCAGCTAAAGGAAATTTCAGGAGGAGAGAGAGCATATTTGATTATAGCTCTGCTGCGGCACTTTGCCTCGTGGCTGGCACAATGTATGCACTCAACGAATACTTTGCCAAAATAATTGAGTGCCTAGAATTCCTGATGGTTTTCACTTTGTTTCTTGTTTCGTTTTTATATTTCTAATTTTCCTACCACAAAATTTTTGTGTAATGAGAATAAAATTAAAATAAAATGAATTTCTTCTAGTTTAATGTAAGGTTTAGGTATCTGAGGTCTAGGAAGGGACCAGTTGGTCAGCTTTCCTGGCTTGTTTGTGAATCTCGTTATGTCTGGTAGCACAGATTCAGAGGCATATTGGGGATCAACTATTCAATCGGAGGTGATGTGGGGGCTAGCGATGAGGTAGTGAAAGAATAAGAAAACCAGCAGGTGGAGGTTGTAGAATGAGAGCAGAGTGGTCAGAGGCTCACCTTTAATTATCTCCTCTGCTTTTAAATTAAGTATGTCTGCTGTGTCAGGAACATGGGGCATTCAGGAATTCCAGGAGGAAAGAGACCAGGTGTGTTTTGCGAGTGCTGAATCCACATCACCTAACACGATGGTTTGGATGATTTTTTTTTTTTTAATGAATGCATTTATGTAAGCATGAATGAATGAAAAACCTCTGCTGGCAATGAAGGCCACTCCGCCAAAGACAAAGAAGTAAAGCTTGGGGAGAGAAGTTGGAGGCATATTATTGAACATTTTGTTTTCTTAATTTCCTTCCCAAATTGTGACAGCAATGAGATAAAAGCCCACCCTTAAATGTGTGGGTATCTTGGATAGGACAGTAGCTAAATGATTCCACTTGAACTTGTAAAGACCCCAGAGTTTGTGCACATAAATGACCAGAAGACGAGTTGTTGATTTCGATGTGTCACCAGTTGTAATGACACCTAATGACTAGAAATAAATCAGTGACTTCTGTCTTCTTTGGGGGCTTTTTAGAATAAAATAGATGCTGTAAGTCTGCTGGAGTGGTATGTTTCTCTTGTCTACACTTTTATTCCCAAACATCAAATCTTTCAGGTGTTACAAACGAATCACACGTAGAGACAAAAACTCTTTGTGAGTTAAAGTAGGGAATAGGAAGCACCGATGTGGGATCGGCAGCAGAGGACAGAGGGGACACAGCTGGAAAAAGGTGCTGAAGCAGTTGAGAAAGGTTGGAGGGTGGCGGGTAGCGGGGTGTTCGGCCAACTCAAGTGGAGTGTGTGGGTGTGAGTGTGAAAGAAACGCAAGTGAAAATCCCTGGCTCTCAGTGTCCTTGAAACATAAGGTTAAATAAGCTCCAGGAACGCCTTGCTGTTCCCATCACATGTCACGGTGCCTGGTACCACAGTGGATTCGTAGTATTTTCTGTGTGAATGAATGAATGGGAGACAGGATAAGGGGAGGTTGCCTGGGTTACAGGAAAGACCATCTCAGTGTGTTGGAAAGCTGATTCTAATATAAAAGACAGGACATATTAGAAAGGGTGATGTTAGGAATTCCCTGGTGGTCCAGTGGTTACAATTCTGTGCTTTCACTGCCGGGGCCAGGTTCGATCCCTGGTTGGGGGACTAAGATCTTGCAAGCTGCACAGCGTTGCCGGAAGAAAAAAGGGGTGGTGTTTGTGACCCTCCAGACCTGAGGTCCCGTGGCCTGGAAGGGGCTCTAGTAACGGGGATAAAGGGACAGGGGCCTTGGACGTACGTGGAGTGAGGAAGGAGGAAAGAAGTCACCAGTGAGGATCTGTGACGAGGGAATCTGTGCACGTGTGGGGACCTGCCTGTGGGGACTGGGAAAGTTCAGGGCAGTAGGATCTGGGAATTGAGAGGAGGGGGTGAAGTAGAAGTATGTCGGACCGCTAGCACCCGTCCTGTTGATTTTCAAGTGATGATGGTGCTGGCATGGCTACAGTTGAGGGAGAAGCCACGTAGGTATATGACTCAGTAATAGAAGCTGCTGGCCATCGACAGACGGTGATGGAAACTGTGCGAGCAGATGCTCATTTGAGGGGTTAAGTACAGAGGACAGGCACATGGGACAGCAGGTAAAGGGCATGCTAGAAACCATAATGTAGAAGATGGAAGATTCAGAAGACGAATGCAAACCCAAGAGAGTTCCAAGGAGAAGAAAAGACCCACAGGGTTGCAAGTACCTCACAGCTAAAGAAAAATGAATATATTTTCTTTCGGTCCAGAGAGAGCTGGGGTGACCTGAGGAAGTAAAATATTGCTGTCACGGACTACAAAACTGGATTTTAACCATTTAAAAGAGAGCCATGAACCAAAGTGTCTTTTCTCCCTGAGTTGCCACTAGCTGTTTCCAAGTAAAAGATTCACCAATGAACATATTACAACTGTGTAGCCTCCACCCACTGTTGAACTATTTAAATACCAGCTACTTTTAATAAGTGTGAAAAAGCAACTGGAAACCCCGCTTGTCAAACTTAGTGCACTGCGTTATGAAGGACACTTCTGTAAACAGAGAAAAAAAAATATCGTGTTAGTACATGATAGTGATAAGGCTAAGATACACAGAAGCAATTTCCCATCAAAATAATAAGCGTACCTAGGATACTTAAATATTCCTCCTGGTCTTTATCAGGGGGATAATAGGTTTGCTGTACTCAGTTATATTGATTCAACATGAATGAATGTGTATGACAATATTTCTGTATATAAAGGAAAATTATTGCAATTAATTGCCTCAAATTAATGTTGGATTCTTCATATGTTTGTAACTTGAACTTATTTAATATTATTAAATCAGTTATAGTTTCAGTGATTCAGGAGCTAGTTGTTGATAAATACCTATTTGTTGAGTTTTAATATATATGTGGATTAACCAGGTTTTCCTGGGCACTGTTTGATTTGGTGACACTTTGGTATTAGGTCAGTTTTGAAAGCAGATGATAACTGATGTCATTCATTGTAGTTGCACAGTTTTGGTGGCTCAAATATAGCCATCGTGGAGATTTTTTAAAAAAATAAAAATAAATTCTGGATGTCTACTTCTCTAAGATAACAAATCCATAATCAAAAATCGGTTTTGCTCCAGATGGAATATTAGTAATACAAGGGTGCATGGAATTCATATGTGACGATTTCACATTTATACATCAAAATTTTTTCAGACCTTAACTTATGGCCGGATCACAGAGCAATAAATGGCCATCCATAAGCTGCCACTGGCTCAGTGGAAAGGTAGTAAGGCTGGTACCTAGGCCTGTACATTTTTCTTGTATCATCTTTGAACTACACTGTAAAACCTCTCTTTATTTCCTCCTTTGTGTTGTGTGAAATCTTGAAGGATTTCTGAAAGATCCCGTATCCAGTTTTTGGGTACATAGGAGACTGTCATTCAAGACGCATCCCAAATTGAGGCCACCAGATGTTCCCCCGCTCCACAGTAAATCCGAGAACAAGCATAATTTGAATATCCTGCATATATTTACATATCAATGTCAAGAGTCCCTAACTCCAATTATGTAAAATAAAATTAATTAGTGCAGCCTCCTGCAAAACCCATATTCAAATCCAGTATTCAGGGCAAGGCAGCCTGGAAATACCTAGCACATCTTAAAGGCAATTAGCTTGATTTCTTCTGGGAATAAAAGGGCCAGGCAGATGCGCTTACCTTGGTGCATCAAGGAGAACAGACATAGAGGTAGGCGCTCGAACACAGGGAATGGGATCAAAGGCGATTGGTCCTGAGCTTCTGTGTTCTCTTTCCCAGTGAATGTTGCACACATTTACACAATCTGCAAACACATTCACGTTCTTCTCCTGCTCCCACGAGGATTGAGTGGCACTCGCTGTCCTTGGTTAGGTTTCTTTCTCCAGCCCCAAGGAGCAGCAGAGAGCAGAGCCAGTGCACCTTCCTGGTGATGGAACTACTGCATTTTCCTGACTCGGCGTCGCCATGGCTGTGTGCTGCCTGGAGGACCTTTACCCTCCCTTACCTGCCTTTAGAAATTCTCCTAATCATTCCTCAGCACCAGTTTGGTCTACTACGAACACCTTAGACTTTGTAGTCAGAGCTTCCTTTAAAACCTCAAGTTTGCTTTGGTGACCTTGGTTGCTGCCTCGAGACTGGACTTCCTCATGCTTGCATAAAAAGACAAGATGCTTCCTTTCTTCCACCAGTTGTAAAAATTAAATATCATTGCTAAGTGCCCAAAACATAGTTCACATCCAGAAAATGTTAGCTCCTCTCCTTCCTTTAAGACTCAAGCCAGGGACTTCCCCGGTGGCGCAGTGGTTAAGACTCCGAGCTCCCAGTGCAGGGGGCCTGGATTTGATCCCTGGTCAGGTGACTAGATCCCACATGCATGCCGCAACTAAGAGTTTATATGCCACAGCTAAGGAGCCCGTGAGCCGCAACTAAGATCTGGCACAACCAAATAAATAAATAAATATTTTAAAAAACAAAAAGATTCAACGCAGGTGTTAATCAAAGGAGAAGTCTCTGTGGGTGCAGGGGTGATCAGGCACCGCCTGCCTTTACAGTATCTCCTCCCACATTTTTGCACTTACATTTGCTACTTGTGTCCTGAGGGCCCAACGTGTAGCTGCTGGATTGTGGCTGGTGGTAGCGATGGCTAAAGGGAGGTGACATGTATAGCAAGATGGGGATGACTCCGAATTGTGGAAATCTAAGTGGAAAGCAGGCATTTCATCATACCCCTCTTCAGTATGCTTTGGGTTTACTTCAGAGTTGGTAGAAGAATTGGTATAGTTACAAAATTCATAAAAGAAAAAAACGCTTTATTTAGAGTAGATTCTGCCCCATTCTCTCTGGCTCCCATCCACTATGGCAAGGACAAAACTGGGAGGTCAACTTGGGTCTATCCTATTGTTGGAAATAAATGTCTGTGAGTGTCACATTAAATTAACCCCAGGGGAAAATTCTGAGAATGATCTGAGTAGTTTATCTGGACTGGTCAGCTGTGCTCTGGCACTGACCACCTTTAAGTGGAGACAGCTCTAGGTATATGAACATAAACCTCAAAAAATTTCCTATTCATATGTGAACCCTAAGAGGCAAAGCTATTTTACCCCAGTTAATCCAGACCCCAGTGGTCTCTAAAGTAGCACACAGAATGTTTTATGATGTGCACAAGACGATCTGTTGGGTTGAGAGAAAAAAATTCAAGTTTTTTTTATTAACTTTTATCTCATCCTTTAAAAATTCCTAGCTGCATGTATTGATTATATACAGTATAATAGAACATGAGTGTAATTAACAAATGCCTAGGCATGCATGGGAGACTCTCTTTTTGTGATTAGGGTAAGGATGGTTTAGGGCACTAACACCCTCTCCATTTCCGCTTCCAGACTGTGGTTTTGAACTTGCTCCCCAGAGCTAACTTCAGCATGCTCAAAAGGAAGCAGAGCTCCAGGGTGGAGGCCCAGCCAGTCACTGACTTTGGTCCTGATGAATCTCTGTCGGACAACGCAGACATACTCTGGATTAACAAGCCAGTAAGTTTCTTTTTGGAAGTGTGGAGAGGCCCACGCTGATATAAAGGAAATTTGATTCATTTAATTCAAAACTCATGTAGCTTTGGCTTTGAAATGTCTGAACTGCATAGAACGTGGATGAGTCTCGGAGTCTGCAGGTTGAGAACAATCCCGATGAAATAATGAGGTGCCGCTGTGAGTTATTCACAGAGGAAGGCAGGGGAGGTGGTCTGGCTCCCCCTCCTCCCCTCAGAGTCACGAAATGTGGAGTTAATACCACTTCTCACGTTGACCAAAAGCTGGAGACTGAGATGGGGAACCTGTTCGACCAGACTTCCTTTACTTACCTTCTCATGATGCAGGAGTCTGAGGAGATAATCGGAAGTTTGGAATTAAAGGTCTCCTTCTGAGTTGCACGGAAAGGTTAATGAGATAGTGGATAGTGTCTCTGAAGAACTTTGTCACCTTCTCTGCCTAATTAAGCTGATGGGAACTTGAGGGGAAGCCTGACTACACCAAGTGTCATTGTACACGAGACAGTCTAGCAGCCAGAGCTGGGGCGGAAGGCAGAGTCACAGGGCTGGGAAGCTCAGCTCTAGGATCCTGAGCGGTATAGACTCCTTTATCAAACCAGCAGCAGGGGCTGAAGTCAGGAAATGAACCGCTACTCTCGCAGTGCTTGCCTTTCCCTTGACCTTGACCATGATAAAGATGATCGGCCTTGGTCCCCCGTCCTTTCCCGTCTAATCTGTCCTCAAGACTGCTTCTCGCCTGCTCACATTTCTTTCCACATTTCCGTGTCTGTTTACGTCACCCTTCTGCTTTACGATCATTGAAACATCCCTGTTACCTACGGTGCAAATCAAAATGCGTTAGTATCACATGCAAAGCTCTTTATATTGTGGTTCTAACTTGTTCAGCAACTGCCCTTTCCTGCATCTACACTCTGTTCACTTGTCGGTGGCTTCCTGCTCCTCTGAGATGTTCGGCCAGTTCACATTGTTTCCTTTGCCCGGAGACCCTTTCCCAGCAGCTCAGATGAGTCACATCCCCCTCACCCATGAAGCCTGGCTCAGATGTGACCCCTGCCCCCATCCACTCTGAGTTTCCTCCTTTGACCCTTCCCCACCACAGATGGAATGAACCTCTTCTTTTTCCACTTATCCTACTTTATATGTAAGTAGAAATGATATTGTATATAAATATCTATGTTATGCGTATCAGACTGAAAGTAATGATGAGTCAAAACTGTGTTGTTTCCATTTGTGTGTCCTCAGAGCCCAGCATAAGTTCTGACACATAGTGGGTCTTCCATTCATGTTTAGAGAGTTTGAACGGAATAGACAATAAAGCAGTCGCTAACTTTTTCTTAGTATCCACCACATACAGAGCTTTCTGAGAACTTCTGAAGAAGGTAGTTTTATAGATGTAGGCGTGTAAACACTAACTAGAATGATTAATGCTTAATGAGAATTCATTCTTTAAATTCACAACAGTTTTGTTGTGGGAGAACCCATCTTTTGAAACTCTTTTGTAATTAGATCCTTTGTGTTGGAGGCCCAGATGGGGCTAAATTTACACACTGATGTTTATTGAAGCGCTTCCTAATTGCCATGAAAAGTACATCAACTTTTAAAGTTAATCATCAGTGACTTGTATGGTATGGAATTAGCAGCATTATGTCTTCATGCAAATCTTACAACTTTCAGATTAGTATTATAACCCACTCACCAGCCTACAGGGGTCTGAGTCTCCTCAAAGTTCTGACAATTTTTCTGTTTCTCATTGTGGGGGCTTGCTAGCTTGTGTAGCTGCAGAACCATCTACTATGAAACTAAAACATCTTTCAGGGGGAGTATATTAAAGGATTAATGTGACTGCGTATATATATACAGGACAATCAATAAATAACACATTGAAATTACGTTTAGGAATTGTGTACTAACTGATGAGCTAGTAATATTAATTGTGTAGGTTTAGCATGCAGATGCGTTAATATTTTTTCTCCTAGGTATTAGTTTTCATAATAAGATGTTATACGTGAGTAATTTTATGTCCTACACATGTATACACACACATTTATCTTTTTAATTCCTACTTCTTTAGGTTGGGGTTAAGGAAAGTCTTCAAACAGCACATGCACTGCCAGAATTGCACACAGACTTATTTTTTGGCATTTTAGGAGAGATATCTGGGCTAAATTTTTATAAAACATGTTCTCCAAAGTAAAGAGGAAAGTCCATTTATTATTAAGCTTTGAAAATATAGGATGAGAGCAGATTTTAAAACATATTTTTATACAAGGGTGTTACATATAAGATACAATAGAAAGAAAACCCTTCTTATGGAATATGTATCAATTTATTTTAAGAAGCATTTGAGGTCTACTAGGATAGGCCACTGTGCTAGATTCCAGGGAAGTTACAATAAATATGGTCCCCGTTTCTAGGTGCTCATAGTACCTAAAAAAGTATGAAAGTAATAGCACGTCACTTTTCTATCGATATATATTTTGATGGAATCAGAATCTCCCTATATTATGGCCTTATGCCCTGGTAAGTATCAGAGCCATTGGGGTAGCCTGACCTGGTTCACATCGAAGCTTTGGCTTTTATTAATGCAGGGCCACAGACAAGCCCCTTAACCTTCCTTAGTGTTTTCATGTGGAAATTAGGCTGCTTTGAGAATTAAACGATGTAAAATACGTGAAAATATTTAGCACGTTACAAGTGTTTAACGTGTTAGTTTCCTTCTTCCTTTTCTCCCTACTGGTGAAATATTTCCATCTCGCTATTACGTTTTCCAAATAGCATGGTTCATAACGCAAGTTTAGGATATTTCGTGGCATCAAGGTAGTAACTCTGGACCATCTCTGCAGTGGGTTCATTCTCTGCTGCGCATCTGTGCCATCATCAGCGTCATTTCTGTCTGCATGAACACGCCCATGACCTTCGAACACTACCCTCCTCTGCAGTACGTGACCTTCACCCTGGACATTCTGTTGATGTTCCTCTACACGGCAGAGATGATAGCCAAAATGCACATCCGGGGGATTGTCAAGGTGAGTGTTTCCATGTTATTTAAGCTAAAAACCAAAGTGCATTGAAAATCTAAATCAGTTTAATGCTTTCACATTAATTTCAGTCAGACAAAACGTCTGTTTATTTTTTCGATATTGAAGTCCTTTTAAAAAGGGTATAACTCCAGATGTTGGTGAAAATATAATACATTAAGAATAATTCAAAAGTGAAGTCAATTGTGTAAGGCACAAAGTCTTGGAATATCTGAGAAGGAGCCAGATGGCCCCACTGCTGACTTCGTGAAGGCCAGAGGAGGGTCTTTCATGCCACCTACGGGGTGAGCATGCCACCTAGCCCGAGGAGGCACCTGTTGATTCATGGAACGCAGAATAAACGTCATGTGATAAATTTGCAGTGCTGTGGTAATCAGCAGGATCTCATTTGCCTGAGGCATTCTGAAGATATTAAGAGGTAAAAAGAAAGGACTTGAAATGGAAAGGAATTCCAGGACTGTAACACAAGGAATGGGTAACGTGAAATTGGCACCTTTGGGAGACAATAAATAAATAAATAAAAGGAAAAGGAAAAGAAAGAAAAAGAAAAGGAAGAAAATTTCTGTCCCGGGATATCTCTTCCTTCTGTAACCCTAACCTTCACAGAGGGTTTTTATTTATTTATATTTTAACCTTCATTAGATATACGTAGATGATGCTGTCTCTAAAGTATTTCAAATTGTACTGTTTAGAGAGGCAGTGGTATAATGAAAGAGCAGAATGGGTGTTAGGGTCTGACAAATGACAGATTTGACTCAAATCCTAGCCTTTTCTTTTACTGGCTGTATCAGCATCTCAAGTGAGTTAATTTTGATGAAGAAGGGCCTTATTTTGTATAAGGGTTTCAAGACTTTAACAAGATGATGCTTAAGATATAGTTATTGGGTCAATTTTTTTGCTTCTCTTTACAATAATTCATTGTGTGCTATCTTTAAAAGAGGGGGTTCACAGTCAATGCACTACTTTTTTCACTTTTAACTTTTTAAAAACTTTTTATTATGGAACTTTAAAAATTTACCTGAAAGTAGAGATTATAGTTGTAATGAATCCCTGTAACTCAGCATCAACAGTTATTGGTATTTGCCCAGTTCTATTTCATTTTAAAGCAAATCTGAGAAATCAGATTATTTCAGAAACAACTTCTTATTCATCGCTGACTGACAAAATCTTTTTTTTTACATATTGCATCTAGCACAATTATCAATAATTCCTTAATGTAGGCTAATACCCCATCCATATTCATAATTCCCCAGGTGTCTAAAATATTTTCTTTTACAGTTAGCTTCTTTGAATCAGGACTCAAAGAAGCTGCACAAAGTGTATTTGTTATATTTTAAAATCTCATTTAAGTCTTTTTAAATCCTTTAGGTCTCAGCCCCACATGCCCCGCAAAAAAATTTTCCATGTCATTGATCCATTGGGAAAGTGAGTCTTTTGTCTTGCAGAATGTGCTACAGTCTAGGTTTGGTTAATTGCTTCCTGGTGGCTCTATTTAATAGTTTCTGTTTACTCCATATCCCCTGAACCTTTTTGACTGTTGACCAGTGATGCACACAGGTGTCTCTTTCACCACGTGGTCACCACAAAACAGGTTGTCTAACTTTTGGATATTTGCCAATATGTTAGGTGGCAAATGGTAACTCAGTGTGGTTTTAATTTGCATCTCCGTTTGACGAGTGAGGTTGAACCTGATTCTATGTATATAAAAGCCATTTTCAAGTTGTCATTATTTTTCACTCAAATTTTGGGCACTTTCTGTGTGTTAGGAATATTAGCCCTTTATGATGTAAGTTGCAGTTATTTTTCCCCATTTGTCATTGTCTTTGGCTCTGCCTGTGGTTACTGGTACCACACACACTTCTTCCCGTCCCAGATCATGGGCAATCTTTCCATTCTATCAAGTCTGCTCCCACACCTTAAAGGACTGTTTTACAGTTTTCCTCATGTAGATTTTGCATGTTTTTTGTTATATTTATGCTCTGATTTTTTTTTTTTTTTTTGCTCTTGGCGTGGGGTCTTATCTTTTATTATGTATTCTTACTTACTGTTGTTCTTTTAAATGAAGGCTGTTGATTTATGTATGTTAATATTATATCCTGCCACTTTACTAAATTAACTAAATTCGTGTATTGTTTATAGTAGTTTTTCCATTCATTCTTTTGTTATTTCCATATCACCATATCGTATACAAATAAAGACAGGTTTGCCTTTTTCTTTCCAATTCTTATGCCTCTAATTGCTGCCACTTATTTAATTGGGCCAGCTAATAATACCTACAAAATTTTAAATAGTTTTAGAGACAGTGCCCATCTCTGCTTAGCTCCTGGCTTTATTTAGAACACCTCTATTGTTTCCTAATTACGTAATCTGAAGGATTTGCGTTTGAAGTATGAATATTTTATCAAGTTAAGGGAATAAACATCAATTCCAACTTTTGAGAGTTGTACCTTGAATAGCTTTTAAATTTTGTTGAATGATGATTTTTCTCCTTAGCTCTTGTAATAGCATGGATTTCCTAATAATTGAACTATCCTTACATTCCCAGAAAAAACTCAGCTGGGTCATGACACAGTTTTGTTCTGTTTTAATCGGTTATTCCATTATATTTGTTATTATTTTCCTTGTTTAAATTTTGTCTAATCTTTGTCAGGTTTTGATGTTAGATTTTCTCTGTGTATGTGTGTGTGTGCACTTATATGCTCTAAAATAATCTGAGTAATCTTGAAATTATTTTAACTTGGAAAGTTTGTTAGAAATCCTCTGTGAAACCATCTGATTCTAGTGCTTTTTTGATAGGACTCCCTCTTCTTTCTGTTTCTCCTAGGGAAATTGGTCTGTTTAGACTTGCTTAGTCTCTTGGGGGTCTGTTTGATGAAGTAAATTTTCTTATGAAATTATCCACTATTTAGTTTGTTTAATTTACTAACAGTATATGTTTATTATGCACTGATTTCCAGCTAAAATATCTGTACAGCTCTTTACCAAACAATCTGAAAACTTATTAAGAAAAGTGTAACCTGATGCTTAAAATAGAACACGATGCACACATATGCTTTATTTGGGTTGGTAGACTCAAGTCCACGTCCCCGGAAAGGCTAATGGGAAGAGAGGGAAGAGGAGGCAGTGATACACTTAATGCTTATCGGTTGTTAAGTATTTAGATAAACGTTGCCAGCACAAGATTTAGCCCCCAAGAGCAGCGGCCCTGCACACACATCATACCTCCTTGCAGGATTCACGGACAACTTCAGTGTTTCCACTGGCACGTGTACACATTCGCTACAGTGGTTCTTCTAGTTACACAGTGATTTGGGGGCAAGTATTTTAGCAAATGTAAATAGCAAAGATTTGTATAGTGAGAATTCAGATAGTGAGAGATAGACCTTCAGTATTTTGTGAAAATGCTGTAATAATGGTCTGAAGCAGGTACAGGGGAAGGGGGCACAAAAAATAGTGAAAAAAATCTGCTTGAAGATGTCAGCGAAGTCTTGAAGAAAGAGCAAGGTGAAGTGATGTCTTGAAGCGTGAGGAGGTGTAGTCTATGGCGGGGGTATTGGCGGAGGGAAGTAAAGGGTTTCACAGAGAGAGAAAAGCAGTGCTTTGAGACACACGGGCTTGGAACACCCTGGAGCCTTGGGGCACTCTGCGTAGTCAGAAGTAGCAGATGGGAAGCTCAGGGAGCAGCTGGAAAGGACCCTGTGAACGCAGCCCGGCTGCACCGTGGAGGGCCTTGCAGCCCTGCGAGGAGCTCAGGCTTCCTTCTGTGGTCAGTTAAGATGCGTGGAGCATACGAATCTGAGAGTGACACCCTCTGATTTGTATTTGAGAAGCTCACTGTGGAGGTCACACGCCCCGCGCACGACAGGAGAGAGAAATTGAAGCACAAAGTCCTTTCGGCAGAAAATGTCCTTCAGAATTTTCATTAGAGGAGTTTATGTATTTAAAGGATTTCACATCTTTTATAACATTCCCCAAACTTGACAACATCTGCCAATTAATTCCCGCTGCCCAATAATTTGTTTCTAATTGCCTCCCCCACTAATTCTTGTTCCAGGAAGCATTCTAGCTCACCAGATCCCTACAGGCAAAAAGAAAGCATTTGGGTGATACATGTTTGTGTTGCTGCAAAGCGTTCCATGTAGTGCAGACTGTGAATTCCTCAGACAATTCTCAGTTGTCTATTTTGCATCTGGCAATAGACCTGGCTAAAAGTAGCATGCATCCTCTGAGCACTGTTGAAATAATAAATAATAATGCTAAGACACAGTGACAGATGGGCCCTGGGAACTCGGAACAATAAATCATGTGCTTATGAAACTACACCCGTGCATATTGTTCTGTAACTGCAAACTATATCCCTATAAATGTCTTCAGGTAAATGCGTTTGGTTTCTCTGCTTGTTAAATCCTTGCATGGCAATTTAAGGTCCTCTCTTATACTGTATAATTGATTGGCAGCCTCCAAGTGTTTATCTTTATAGAAATTGACGGACAGCTCTTGAATAACTCATCTCCTCAGGCACCAGCCTCCTGATTTCTGCCCATAACTCAAGTACTCTCTGCTCTCCCTTTCTTGTTGATGCAACAAACAAGTTAAAACCTTTCTTTCATATTGGAGGCATTAAAATTTCTCAGATACCACTGGGCCTTCGTGTGTGTTAGGTTCTGGTTACATTTTGGAAGCAGGGGTAAGGGACAATTTATTATTTACAAATATTGTAACTTGAACATTAATACGGTAGGATTTTAAAAGGATCTGGACGTACTGACAAATTGAATCATAGCACCGTTTAACCAGTTATGGTGAAGAGTCTTTGAAAATACAAATTGAAAAAGAGGCAACTTGATGAATATGTCAGACACAAAATGCAATATGAGATTATGTTATGGAACCAAACTTGGGTCCCCTCACCCTCATGCAGTAAAGCCAATCTACTGACACTGTGTTGTGCTGAAGGAAAGTGCAGTGTTTATTGCAAGACCAAGCAAGGGGAATGGGTGACTAACGCTCAAGGACCCAAATTCCCTGAAGGCTTTCAGGGAAGGAGCTTTAAAGGCAAGGTGAGGGTGAGGGTCAAGGAGTGCATGATCAGCTCATGGAGCTGGTGGTGAGGTGACTGCCTTCTGGTTCCAACCAGTCTGGGGTCTAGGTGCTGGTGGTCAGCATGCAGTTAACTTCTTCCACCTGATGGAGGTTTTAGTATCGGCAAAACACCTCAAGGATATGGGCTCAGAATAGTATCTATAGGCCTTGAAGAGGAATTAAAAGTCTTTGACTATGTTTTATGGCTAAACTATTATTTTGTCTTGTTTGCCTTTGTTTCTGTATTTTCTCACTTCTCTGATTAAACTTGCTCTTTGGAACTCTGGGAAGGCCTAGGAGGCTAGAGCTTTTCTACCAACAAGAGGTGGGGGACAGGGCAGGGTCCCACTTGGCTTCAATTATATTTCAAAGTGCCAGGTTTCAAAGTCCCTATTCTGTTTATTAAAAGGTATTTTACACTTATGGAGCCTTGGTGATTATCAATAATGATTGATATGATATCAATTTCAATTCATATTTATAATTCAATCATATCTACAGTTTCATTAAAATGCAAAAATTATATAAACCTTGACCTATTTGCATGGCACATAGTCTTTGCTGATTCAAACTACACTAATCCAAGAAATATCCAAATGTTATCTCATTTCAACTGTGATCTTTCATGATTATGAAGGAAAAGAGTCTTAACTCTAAGGTATTGCCTTGAAAGGTAATCCATCTTTCTCTTTTTGCCACAAAGAATCATTTCTTTAAAGGAACAATTTTAGTAGCTTCAGTGAATGGATAGATGCATGGATGCATTCATGAAGCATATGCACTGACTTCTTACTGTCTGCATTGTAATCTACAGAGGCTCTAAGACATGGTTCCTGTGCTTATCTCATAGATCATTTAATATCTGCTGTATGTCGTACATGGTGCTAGGTGGTGGGAGTGCCATCCGAAATAGTCTAGTAAGTTTCAAGATGCTACTAATCTTCAGAACAAACTCAAACATTTACAGTGGGGAATAGACCTTTTCTTAAATGCAACACCAGAGAATACGTTTAGAGAAGATTTAAGTAGGAGACCCAAACTGCAGGGGCTAAAATATAAACTCATTAAACGACTGGATGGGGATTACAAAGGACTCTTCTGTAGGTTACACAGTATGAACCTTATTTATTTACATGAGCTGAGTTGCTGGTGGTAGCATGATATGTGAGCAAAAGTGCTGATCAGAGTAGGCTGTGGTCAGACCAAAGTCTGGAGGGAAAAGTTGGCACAGACTGCGGAGAATTTTTCAGGAAGATGGAACAGCATGAAGAACAATGGATGCTAAAGGGCAAAAGGTTAAAAGAAAAGATGGGAAAAATCTGAGTGTTATTGGCCTTTGTATCCCAGGTCACAATAACACAGCTTGTTAAAGGTTTTTATAAATAATGGACGACCCCTGGAAACAGGAACCAAAACATAATGTATAAAACTTCTGCTCAGCGGATTATTTCACGTATTATACCAGACGAGTAAAAAGAAGCCAGTTTTAGTTGACCATTACGTGCCATCTAGTATGTGGTGGTTCTTACTGGGGACAGCCAGATGCCACTGTGAATTTCTGGAATGTCTAAAGCAGAAAACATTCCAAATAATGCAACTCAAATGATTTTGTAATTCAGAAATAGTTTTCTACATTATACAGTAGTAGTTTTTGCTAAGCCAGTTTTCATAATATGAGGTCATTTGAAATTCAAATGTGTTTTTATGCTTTTGTTTTATTTGGGACCCTAAATGATTTAAAGTAATCCTTTTATGTAGTTCAAACTATACTCCAGGTCAGCTTTGCAACATCAATTTCTTTAGCAGACAAATTTATGTAGTAAATAAAAAACAAAAATTCAGCCAACTCTGTTACTGATAACTTTACGTTGTGAATTTGTGAGGCCCAAATTTTTCAAATTTGACTTTATTTGCACCAACTGACAAAGTGATTTTTGTTAAAGCTAAAATTTTCAACTTTTAAAAAATTTAATATTGAAAATCTATTTAAAAAAATATAACACATGACCATTAGTCAAAAGACACATGTATGGATATTCTGTGAAAATTATGTCTCTCTTCTGCCTTTGGCTCTTGCCACTCTGTTCCCCTCCCAGGGAAATACCACTATTTATCCTCACTTTTTCTATTTTAAATAAACCTCAATATAATGAGAAGCTCTTACCCTGTATCTAATTGAACATAATTTGTTACTAAAGCGAATTATGAGCAACAATAGAGGTTAATTGTAGTAATACTACATGCAACATTTTTTAATGCAAAATAGGAATAAAATAGTAATACTGTTTGGGAAAAAATATTATATAAGCTCATTCTATTTGGGTGCCTGTGTACCCAATTATCTGTAATTATTCTCTTTCTCGCCTAATATTTACTTTTAATTGTTACTATTTTAAAATAGTTCTCTGCTGAGCCCCATAAAGTTTCAGTTTTCATTTTTGGAATTTTTTTACATTTTTAAGCAATCACAATTATGCCTAGTTCTTCAAATAAAGATCAAGTGATATTTTTCTCTTACTTTTTACTCAACATACAAGTAAAGAACACATTTGTTTAATAAAAGTCAATTTGAAAATATATAATTTTTCTGTGTAACACTTATCAACATAATGTACTGTATATTTACATTTTTAAAAAATTAACATTTAAAAAAATTTTATAAAATAATGCATTCTAATGTCAGAGTAGACTCACAAGTAAAAAATGAAAGTAGTATGTCTTCCTTATCTTTCTTTTACATTTAAAATCCCAATTAAGTCGATGTATGTTTATTTTGGAAATGAAGGCAAGTTTCTTCATCTTCACTTTTAATTCAATTCAACATGAATTCCTGGTTAATTTCCCGCTAATGATGGTTGTTCCCAGAGATTTAAAATCCTTCACTGACCACTGTGTGCTCAATGGTCAGTGAAGGACTAACCTTGGTTCTTATAGGAAGAGTTGGTTTTAGGACCTAAGCAGCCTATTAAGTAGGATGGCCTCTGGTTCCTTATGTGGTAGACTCTGTGTGGCTAAGAGAAAAAATAGTGATCTTTTACCTTTGCATGAATTTAAAATTTTACATGCAAAGTTCTGCAGTTATGGAGTGTTTTATAAATTATTTTCCTCATATATAATACCATTTAAAATGCTAAAAGTGTTCCTTTTGAAAGTCTGCTCAATTATGATACAAAAATTGTAGATAGCTTATGCTGAATTAACACTTGATTATTCCCTCCACAGATGTTTTTTGAAATTATTCATTTTGTCTGATAACACCGTGTAAAATTTATTTTTAGGGGGATAGCTCCTATGTGAAAGATCGCTGGTGTGTTTTTGATGGATTTATGGTCTTTTGCCTTTGGGTTTCATTGGTGTTACAGGTAATTAAACACTTTTAAATTACAAGGGGGTATTTTCCAAAATGGGCATTATTTTACATTGAAAATCTAAATAGATATATTAAAGAGTATATATAAAATGTGATTGTGTAATTTCCTAAAACATTATTTTTTAAATGTTTATTGGTTTTAAAAAGCCTAACATTTAAATCATTGTCAGTCACATTTTTGAATTATTTCTCAATCAGAAATAAAAATTAGTACCATATGAGATTATTTCTTATTAAGCAGATGTTAGAAATATATTCATTGAAATAAACGAAAGAACATGGAGTGAGGTTTCTGTATTTGTAGAATAAAAATTTGAATTTAAAAATTAAAATTCCAGTCTTTTAGGTGACTGAATTCTCACTAAAAATAGCTAAAATAATATAAATACATTGGGATAAATATAGGTTAACATAAAATGCTGTATTGCTAATAGAAAACGCCTTACTATGAGAAATGGGGAACATAGATTAAAAAGGCCTGAAGGACGGGTTTTATTGAAAACCAGCAGAATTCATTCCCATGCATTCATTCAGGCTTGATTTTGCATTTAATTCAACTGAAGTTACTGTATTCTTCATTTAAAAAAAAAATCAGAATAAAATAAATTCATAGTCTATCCTGCAAACTCATCATGGTGCTTATTGATAAGCTGTCCTTATTTTTATAAAGCTCACCTCTCCAGTAATTAATTTCATCCTGCGTATTAAATGTGTTCTTTTCCATTTAATAACTATTGTATGATTGACAAACATTTCCTAATTATCATCTTGCCTCTACTGGTAAATGGAATTCTTTTTCATCTTTTTCATAGTATTTTTAACCCTTTCGCCGTTACTTTGTGTTCTAGATACTCAAAAAGTTCCACCAAAGACCATTACTAGTGAGGAAGGCTTAGCATACTTATTCTGTATTCTTCGTTGGCACTTATTTTTGTAATAAAAACTGTGCCTTGATGGATTATACAGGGAATGAACAAGATTAATGACACTTTCATTAGTTTATGTTTCTCTTAAGAAAGCTATAGCTTCAAAATGTACTCCAAAGAAAGTTGATAATGCAGGGCCCAGGATGAACCTCTGATGCTGTCTGTATAGTCCTGACCACAAGCATTGCTAAGCGAAAGTCTGAATTGTTTGTTCACCTCTGAATTTGCAGGTATTTGAAATCGCTGATATAGTTGATCAGATGTCCCCTTGGGGCATGTTACGGATCCCACGGCCACTAATTATGATCCGGGCATTCCGGATTTATTTCCGATTTGAACTACCAAGGACCAGGATTACAAATATTTTAAAGTAAGCACTGCTTTTACGTAAGTTAAGGGGATAGGTTTATGACTTTTGGGGTAAGTTTTACCTACTTTACCTATTTTTTCCCCCTAGGCGATCAGGAGAACAAATATGGAGTGTTTCCATTTTCCTCCTTTTCTTTCTACTTCTTTATGGAATTTTAGGAGTTCAGATGTTTGGGACATTTACCTATCACTGTGTAGTAAATGACACGAAACCAGGGTAAGTTTACCTACTAACTGCATTTTTAAAAAAATAGATCTTTATTGGAGTATAATTGCTTCACAATACTGTGTTAGTTTCTGTTGTACACCAAAGTGAATCAGCCATTTGCATACACATGTCCCCATATCCCCTCCCTCTTGAGCCTCCTTCCCATCCTCTCTATCCCACCCCTCTAGGTCATCGCAAAGCACCTAGCCGATCTCCCTGTGCTATGCTGCTGCTTCCCACTTTTATCTAGGTGATTCATAAGGACTTTTCTGCAGTTCTCATGAGAAAAACCTCTGTGTATCAATTTTTTAAAAAGTATTTATGTGCTGTCTATGTTCTGTATTCTCTGCTTCTTCAAAATTGTTTTGTGCAAATGTTTAAGACAAATACTCAAGACAAGCCAGACTGAAAAATGTAACCCTGTGGGAAAGTAGATTCAGCGAATTCAAAGTGTACATTTACAAGGTTTCCTCAGCGTGGGAACATAATACCATCAGGATATTTTCATATCTTATTTAAATAAGATGGGAATGGAAAATGGTATAACTACTTTGAAAAACAGTCGGGCAGTTTCTTAAAAATTAAACAGACATCTACCACATATCCCATTCATTTATTCCTGGGGCTTAACCAAGAGAAATGGAAACTTATGTCCGTACAAAGACTTATACATAGACTTATGTATGCTTATACATACAAAGGCTTTATTTGTAATAGCCCACTTTGGTAACACCCCAAATTTCCATCAACAGGTAAATGGATTAACAAATTGTGGTATATCCATGTAATGACTACTATTTAGCAATAAAAAAGTGTGAGATATTGATATACATAACAACTTGAGTCTCAAGATAATTGCGTTGAGTAAATGAAGCTAGATGAAAAAGTGTACATATTCTGTGATTCCATGTATATAAAATTCTAGAACATGCAAGCTTGTCTATGATGATATAAAGGAAATCACTGGTTGCCTGGGAATAAGGGTTAGGGTAGGAGAAAGAGATGACCAAGGGGCACTAGGAAACCTTTGGGATTAGTCAGTATGTTCATTTTCTTGAGTGTGGTTCTGTGCATATGTCAGAATTTATCAAGCTGTTCTTTTTAATATGTGCAATATATTGTATGTCACGTATACCTTACTACAACTGATTTTCATCATATGGTAAGGCAGTTTTCCCCGCACTATTTATTGTGTGTCATTACTCACAGAATTTAACGCTACGTTTCTCATTTACTAATTCCCTGTCTATATTTGGGTCTGTACCTATAATCTCTATTGTGCCTGATTGACCTGTTTGACGATCCCTTCACCACTATCACACTCTGGAGCTTGTTTTAATCATAATATGTCTGTATGCATGGGGGTCCCATTTTCCGCTCCCAGACTCACATGGGCTTAGGACCCTGTCTTCTGCTTCTTGTAGGCATTTAAACCCAAGCTCTTGGCTACTGGGTACTTAGTCCCCATTGAGACCACCATTTAGTCAACTCATGTATTTCCCTTCCTCTAGTTTTTAGTTTCCTCTTACATGTTGCCGTTTTGGAATGTATTTTTCTTTCTTATAAGCCCAGATATGCATTTTTAAATGTTAGTGTTTATCCAACAGATCTAGCTGTTTGTAGTGGAAGGAGCTAAATTTAATGTAGCCCATCTTGCTAGAATTAGCACTCTGGCACTCACAGCTATTTTTTCCCCTATTTCCCTCATTACACTGTGAGGTCCATAAGGACACATTTGGGAAAGGGTCGATAAGATTCATTTCCCTTTGGTCAGTACCTAGTATCCTAGCACAGAGTAAGTACTTAGTAACTATTTATTGAAGGCATGGTTAATAGTGTGTTATATTTAGACAGATAATAACAACTTTATGACAAATTGATAAGGAGGAGGAAATAAAAAAAGAACAGAGGAAGAAAAGCAAGTTGCTAAAAGTGACAAAGGAGAAATTGTTAAAAAATAGAAAAGCAACGTTAAAAGCAGAGGAAAACAGTGAATTAGTACAAACACAGGATAGGAAAGTTGAAGGAAGTGGTGAGTAAGGGAGTTGACTTGTGTGGGTGAGGGAAGAAATGCATGGAAGGAAACCTGTAGGTAGTTTTTTTTTGAAATGTATGTGGGCTGTAGAATATGTCTAGATTGTTCCATGAATGAATATGAGGGTGGAAAAATATCGTGTGGGCAGGAGACAATAGACGTAGAAGTGAAGAAAAGAGAAAGCTTCTGGGTAAGGAAGCAGCTATGTTCTAACCGCAGTGAGTTTAGGAGGCTGGTTTAAAGTTCCCATTTTGTTAAAAACCAAGTTGAAAGGCAAGAATTCTCAAACTTGTTAACCCAGCTAGGAGATCAGGCATCATGCTGCAGACTTAACTTTGACACAGAAAATATAATACAAATAGGGCAGACAGGTATGAGTATCATCTGAACTCATGGCCTTTGAATCATTCAGTAAGTCCTCTTAGCCAGCTCTGTGCTGTACTCTGTTCTCAAAAATGAGTGTCTGAAAAAAATGTTAAAAGACCTCTCATATTCTATTAGCTCCAGCTCATTACGTTATCCTAAAAAAAAAGGAGTGCACTGGGAAGAATTTCATACGTGTTGGGAGACTTTTCAGTTACTCGAGACATAGCAGTTACAGGGAGATGTCTGCATTTTCTCTTTCTTATATTTGTAAAATCTGCCCAGTGGCTATGTACACACACATGGATTTTGCCTTCTCTTTATGTGATTCTTAATTTACTGTTTAAGAAGAAAATACATAATTGGCCACATGGTTTTATGAGCAGTGTTACTGATGAAAACAATTTTCATAAGTTTGATGACTTATTTCAAGGACCAATCATTTCCACCATTTTTCTTTTATATTTTCAGTTCAGTGTTAACTGAGTTTTAAAGTCTCGCTCATTAGCAGAAAAACTGTCAATACAGTTTTACCGTTAGTTCCAGCCCAGACATTAATTTGCTTCCTTTTTAGAGACTCAAACAGTGTCCAAAGTCAGAATGAAACACATAAAAATCCCAATTTAAAAGAATTTCCAACTTTTTTCTTTCCTTTTGTTGCTTCTTAACTAGGAATTTCTCATAAACATCTCTGAGTCAGATATTAAGCTTTGGTATGATGGTTGTGTTTCCAGAGATCAGTGTTGCCGGTTGCCGTCATGACCTCATTTCTCTTAACCATCGTCCTTTAACAATTGTTCCAACCTCTGCTTAATTTGCACGCACTGTAGCCTAATAACGGGAGAGCTTTCAGGCAGAGATGCACCTGTTCAGAAACCTGTATGTCCTAGGTTTCACGGCTGACCTCCAGAACTGATTATGTTTAATCTGTGAAGCAAACAGGATAAATAAGGAAGGGATTCAATACATGGAGTTTTGCTTTTGAATGGAGGTGATTTCTTACAAAGCGGATAGAAGGGCATCTCAGCTGTGTCCTCTGTAGCATTACTAGTAAAGCTTTAGCTTCTTCTCTGGTAATGAATCGTGACTTAAGACAATTATGGAACAAGTAATGGGATTTGACTAAGCAAGGCAGTTCATATCCTAAAGAGAGCTGAGAAGCGCAGTGGACTGTGGCAGAAACAGGTGTTGCAAAATGCCAAACGTGATGGCACAAATCTCCCTGAAGCTAAAAGAGGAACATGTAAAAAGGAGCTGGTAGGTGTAATAGAAAAGATGAAGATTTACCTGACACCTTATTATCATTCCTGAGAAAGGAGAGAAATTTATTCATAGCTTAGTATCAAATAATGACATCTCATCCCCAAGATTGAGATAATTAGAAAAGCTTTAAGGTAACAAAATGTAAATGTTAAGTTCATAAAAGTTTACTATGTGGAGAGAAGATTCAACCACGAGTTCGGGTGAATATTTGTAATGACTGGACCATCAGCTTTAAGACCCAGACGCAGGGGATCACATGTCACAGGCACCCAGGGCAATCCTGGTGTATCCCTGTTGCTGCAGGGTAATTACTAATAACTTCCTTTGTGATCTCAGGAGAGTCTCAGTATGGACAATACATTTTATGGTTACCCCACCCAACGGCAGTTTTTAGGACTTAGTGGTATTTTATAAAATATCACTAAGACTTAGACCAGAGACAATATAAAGCTGGATTTGGGGCAGTTTTCTATTGCTGGTCCAAATAAAAATTTTTTAAGTTTTCCCTTTAGGGTACTTATAAAATAAATGAGTGATTGTCTTATAAATTCTGTTCACAACATAATGAGGTTTTTTTAAAACTGGAAAGGTCAGAAGAATTAAAAATAGAAACATGGGACTTAGAATATTAATTTTTAATTTCCATGGACTTATCAAGAGAGCATTTTGTAGAATATGTGAAATCATAAGTGCCTCAAATTCATGCAAAGGTCTGTGAAGTCTTCTTGATTTATATTTAAACTTCTTTTGAAAAGATGAAAAAAGACTACTCTATTTAACTTACAGGGTTCAGGCTGAGATATCTGCCATGTGGGAGATATAAGAACAAGTTTGGATATTGGAAACATTTTCTTTAATATTTAAGAAATGAAAGTACTCTGGTGATATATGTAGATTTCTAAATAAATTAATAGCAATGATTGTGGAGCACCTATTATGTCTCAGATATTTTGCTTGTAACTACCTTTTAGAACAATCTGAAGGGATTATTTCCCCCATTTTGCAGATGAAGACACAGCCTCAAAGGGGTTAAATAATGTGTCCACATGGTAAACGAGAGAGCTGGGATTTGAACTCCCAGCCCATGCTTGTGCCGCCATTTAACCAGCCTCTGCGATATTATAATCCCACATTCATAAACCTATTTCACATACAGATCCACTCCATATACATAAACTCTTCATAATATATGTCGTAGAGAAAATTAAAACAATATTATACCTGGTTTCTATCTCTATGTTGATGTTATATTCCAGGGGGTTCAGTCTCATCTGAATCTGTAAAATAGTGATATGCAATATATTTGTATTACTCCATATATCTCTTTTAAATTTGTTGTGCACATGCATCTCAAAGATGCAGACCACTTGAGCCACCAGTTAGATTAACCTTTCATATGATGATAATGTTTTAAAATTAAATATAAGAAAATATTTGAGGGAGTTCCTTGGTGGCCTACTGGTTAGGATTCTGGGCTTTCACTGCCATGGCCCAGGTTCAGTCCCTGGTCAGGGAACTGAGATCCCACAAGCCGTGTGGCTTGGCCAAAAAAGAAAAAAGAAAATATTTGAGAATAGACTAAACTCCCATATGAAAAATGAATACCTGTGTGATTTTCACTAAAAGAGCAAAAGCATTCGTGAGAATCTTCAGGATAAAAAAAGAAAATCCTACAGTTTGAAAAGGGTCTAAAAGAAATTGAGTAATTTATTTTGATCAATTACACTATAGCACTTCTTTTGATCTTATGTTTACTTCCCCAAAAGAGGATAATGTAATAATATAGATTTTATTATTAATATGATTAATAATATATTTATTATATATTATAATCATATGCAATATTAATTTATAATTATTATATTGTAATTAATATGTTAATAATTATATTAACTAGTTAATATAATTATTAATATATAAGACTCCTATTTATTATTAGTGGAAATAACCTTCATTGAACAACTGATATCTGTTATTTTCTCATTTAATACTTGTAACAATCTGGTAAGTTGTGTTCTACTTTTACACCGTCTATTACAGAGAAGGAAATTGAAGCTCAATTTCTTTAAAGAAGATGTCTAAGATGAAACAGCTTGGAAGTGCCAGAAGCAAGGTTTAAAACCAGATCTCCTTGACACTGATTTCTGTGCTTTTAAATATTTACTGTAATTCGGTCAATATGTGAGGTGATCTTCAGCGTGTGTGTCTCCAGAGTATTTGAGTAAAACCTTTAATTCTTCTTCGGTTACGAGAAGCGTATGCTTAGGAGACAAGTTCTAAATGGGCCGTATGAGTAAGTGGTTAAGGCTGCCTGTTTTAGGGCTGAGTTCTGAGATGATGCACTGCCGCTTCGGAACATAACCGCGTGAATGTGAAATGAAGAGCCTGCCGATCCAGGCCCTGGCAAAGAGTGTCGACTGTAGTTGCCTTCGTAGACATCATGTGTAGTATCATTGTGATGTCTCAAGTTCAGCCAGACCAGCCTGCTTTTCCCCGGGATAGAAGCCGCACCAGCACGCCATGACTATAGCAGAACAAGCAGTCCATTTCGGGAATTCATTACTAGGGTTAGATCTCTTAGGCAGAGAAAATCACCTGGGGAGCTTTGTGAAAATAGGGACTACAGGCTGCATCCAAGGATTTGTGTTTATAGGCAGGGCTGAAATTGCCAGACTGGCCGGATTAGAAATCAGGGACTTAAAACCCTAGTTTTGCATTAAAATTCCCGAAGATACGTTATAGACTAGGACACAATTTGCATGGCTTTTAAAAGATAAATCACGTGTCTTCAAAGAAATGCCAAGCTTTTAGCTGCTAGAGCTCCACCTGGGGGTGATTTGAGTTTCCTCTTCCCTTAAGGCTGTTTCCCCAGAAATGTCTAAGAAGCAACAGTCGTAATTAGAGCCTCCTGTCATTCTCACAAAGAAGCAGGTTGTCCATGTGTTCTGGGAATTCTAGGGCAGTCCTCTCAATTTTATTCATTCAGTGACTCGCGTGTTTTTAGGTCTAGCGATTGCATTGTCAAGTGCACTTTGTGGTCAAGCGCATCTGGGGACAGGGGCTTGGGCATTTCCTAAATCCTTGCCTGGCCTTCACGTTTCAGGTAGCTACATGTTCTTACCTTTGTGGAGCCCTTAGCATCCTTTGACCATCCCAAAAGGGTGGAAGCCTACAGAGTGAAAAAAAAGGCTGTTCTCCAACCATGTAACTCGGCCAAGCCACAGCCAGTAAACGTAAATACAGTTTGAGCTCCTAATATGAATGAAGTACTTTATATTCCTAACTGCTAACTCATAACGTGATCTCATAGACTGGGTATTATGATCCTTGTGAGAGAGAATAGGAAATAGCTCCTTGCCACATACTCACTAATTGGCAAAATCACCAGCTGAAGTCCTGTAATCTTGGCCTCAAATTGTGGGGACCACTAGCCATCATGTCACCTGACTGCTTACAGATATCTTCTCACTCTGATCTCCTAGTTCCTGAGGCAAAGGGCGGAGAGTTACTGCTTGAGTAGCTCTTGGCCCAGGTTCAAGGGTAGTAGACTTTGTCTTATAACCTCAAAACAGTTTTCACATTTCCAGTTTGGAGCTGATCACTGAATTTGCTGTGTCCTGATACTTTGCCTTTCTAATACTCTTTTTGAAGACATTCATGTACCTCTCACTGCCTGACCCTGGTTCAGGTGCTGGTCTCCTGGCCCTTGTCACATCTTTTTGTCCCTTATCCATATTGGCAAAGTAGTGAGAGATACAGATAAGGAAGTAAACTTGGGGAAAATATATAATTTAAAAACTGTTCAGAGATAACAAGGTAAGATGACTATTTTTTAAAAATATAAGTAAAATAACACATTGTCATTTAAATTTCATGTGATGTTTGAAAAACTATTTAATTTTACCATTTTGGTGCACGATGGATTCAGTGCTTTATGGCTTTGCCTATCTAGCCATTCAGGAAAGGATGAAAGAATGGAAAAATCATATTAAAATACTCTCAGTTTAACAGTAAGGAGAAATTTATTTCCTAATTTCTTAGAAAAAGTGCCAGATTCACTTGTTTATAAAAAGAGGTGTGATGTCAATATTATTTCCTGCCAAAGACTAGTCATCTTGTTTTGCAGTCCCTCTAAAAGTCCAGACAGAGCAATTAAAAGTTTTCAAAAATCAGTAACTAGTTTCATCTCTGCAAATTCCAGGGTGGGATTCGTTTTCCAAGGCATCCAGCAATAGAATTAGCCAGGCCAGTTTATAGGAGTTTTTAATTAATCCTGAAAGAGGAGGCCAAATAGAGGTGAAAACAAAGCCCAGTGATTCTGTGGAACAAATCTGAAAGGCAGGTAACAGCCAGAGCACGTTTGCTGTCAGCACGTGCAGTGAGAGAGGCAACCTCTAAATGCAGGGCTGAGCTTTTAGCAAGAGAATGAACCTTGTTTTCGTGTCTGCCGCTAAGAGTGAGGCAAGCAACGACCTAAGCCATATTCACTATTCTCCCAGCGTAAAGATGGTGTGTGTATTGACTCCATGGGTTTAACTGGAAGTGTGTTCTTCTATTTATGATTTCTTCCTAGAACATACACTAGAAATGGAAAAGAAACCTTCTTGATGCAATAAGTTACAAAACGCTCTTCAGGTGTGTAGTGTTGTCTGTGGCATGCGGGTTTGTTGTGCTGTGTACTTCCTTCTTTGCATCATTGACAGTTTCCTTACAGAATGCAAACTTCAGAAATATGTTGTAGCTTGGCCTCTGGAATGTCTTTTACAACAAATGGATAAGATTTGGCTATCGAGAAGTCATCATCTTGTTTAACTTCATTTCTTCCAGGGGAAAAAAGTAAGAAAAATGTCAACAAAATTGCTATCTATAAGTTCACTTTAAAAGTATATTTTGTGAAAATTTTGTAACTAACTTAGGTAATAACCTCTTTTGTTAGTGTTTTTTTCTCTCTTTTTTTTTTTTTTACTTTTTGGGCTTTTCTCTCAAATGAGGGACACCAGTACTCACCACTCACCATCCACAGTCGTATGTGATGTTTCCACTTTGTGCTCCTGTAACACCATGAGCGTATAGATAGCTCTTACCTATTCATCGTGTTCTACTCCAGCCATTACTTTTCTGTTCTCTCTCTCACACTAGGCAGTAAAGTCCCCGAGTTGGAAGTACCTTCTCAGTCGTCTCCATTCCTAGCAGGTTATGGGGCATAGAAGAGACCTGCCAAAAATAATTATTTTGAATGAATAAAAAGACAAATGAAATCAAGTGGCCCCACTAAGAATATGAGAAAGACGATTTCTGAAAAGGGGCTAAATAATAATAAGCACAGTTATGTTTGTAGGTGGCAGTAATGACAGAAGGCCAACACCTAATGTGGTGCCACCAGCAGTGACAGGAGTTTGCTATCAGTAGAAAACGACATTGTGAGTAATGAACGTGAAGCCTTGAGCTACTGCAGTGGCGTTGTAGAGCCTTGCGGAGGGGTGAGAACAGAGCACAGTGGGGCACGTGATTTCTCTCTAATCATTGACATTCTCCTTCATCTGAAAGTGGGATGTGGTCCTTCTGGGAACTGTTTTTTAAATAGCTGAAAACTTTCACGTGTTACAGATGAGGAAACTGAGGCTCAGACGGTTAAAGTGAATGGTCCGAGGTCATTAAGCTGGTGCCTCACTGGACTGAGATCTTAATGCTGTGCACCAGGATACAGCTGAGTGCTCTGGACCATCAGGAGTGATGGTTGATTAACTTAAAACCATAAAACTGTAGAAGTGTTGCCTGTGGCCGTAAACGGTCTTTGCGACAAGTTCAGAGCACGTTTTCTTAGATCTCAAACTCCCGCTTACTGTTATTCGCAAACAGGATTTTTTGTTAAGAATTAAAAAAGAAACATATGCCAGGCAGAAAATGAAAGCCTTTTGAAAAACAACCACTCTGAGGGATTCCAGTACTCTTTTTGACACATGGAACAACTATAGCCAGAAATTTAAAATATTGAACATCCGGGCTTCCATGGTGACACAGTGGTTAAGCATCCGCCTGCCAACGTAGGAGACACAGGTTCGAGCCCTGGTCCGGGAAGATCCCACATGCCATGGAGCAACTAAGCCCATGCGCCACAACTACTGAACCTGCGCTCTGGAGCCCACGAGCCACAACTACTGAGCCCATGTGCCGCAACTACTGAGCCCACGTGCCACAACTAGTGGCACGCCTAGAGCCTGTGCTCCGCAACAAGAGAAGGCACCACAATGAGAAGCCCGCACACTGCAACGAAGAGTAGCCCTCTCTCGCCGCAACTAGAGAAAGCCCATGCACAGCAGCAAAGACCCAACGCAGCCAAAAATAAATAAATTAATTTATAAAAAAAAAAAATTGAACATCCATGCCAATTTTTAGATATCACACTAAAAATTTGCGTAAAAACAACAGGAGCCAATTATTGAAGAGTCTTCTCTGTAGTTACTTTATAGATAAACAAATAAATAAATAAATTTGTCATAGATTTAAATAATGATGGAAAGAATGACACATTTGTTAATGTATTCAAAGATAATTATTAAGCTTCTACTATGTATTAGTCTGGGTTCTTCAGAGAAATAGAGCCAGTGGGGTGTATACATATATAGAGAAAAAGAGATTTATTTAAGCAATTGGCTCATGTGATTGTGGGGACCAGCAAGACAAAAATCTTCAGAGCAGGCCAGCAAGCTGGAAATTCCAGCAGGAGTTGATATTGAAGTCCTGAGTCCAAAGGCAGCCTGGAGACAAAATTCTTTCCTCTTTGGAAACTTCTCTCTTAAGGCCTTCCACTAATAGGATGAGGCCCACCCACATTATAGAGGGTCTTCTGCTTTACAAGTCTGCAGATTTAAATGTTAATCACATCTAAAAAACACTTTCATGGCAACATCTAGACTGATGTGGACCAAAGATCTGGGCAACACAGTCTATCCAAGGTCATAAATAAATTTAGCCATCACAGACTATGTGTCAGGAGCTATATGAAATTGAAAGTTACACTGGGCAACAGTCGAGTTGGGAAGAAGCCAATGAAGAGTTGACCACACAAACATGAGTGACACGGGTCCCAAGTGCCAGAAATGAAAAGTGTGGGTGCTTTGAGAGCTTCTAATAGGGAAACCTAACCCAGTCTGAGTGACTTAGGGTGGCTCCCCTGAGAAGGTGACATTCAGGCTGGACCCTGAAGGCTAAAAATGGGGCTAACCAAGCAAAGATGGGAGGAGAGATTTCCAAGCAGAGGAGAAGGTTCTGCAGTAGATGGAGCTCACGGAGAGCTGGGGGAAGACAAACGTGGTTGGATGCTAGGACACTTGGAGGGGCAGGAGCCAGGTCCTTCATGGTGTTGTAGATCATATTAAAGATTTGTCACTGACCGACACAATGTAGGACAGTGATGATGAAAAGCCTCTCTACATGCTCTGTGGCAAATGGATAGGAAGGGCTGAGAGAGGCTGCAGAATGACCAGTTAGGAGGCTGGATTCTGGTGCAGGTAGAGGTGGACATGGAGAGTTGAATGAACCCAAAAGAGATTTTGGAGGATATTTAGGGAACATGATGATTAATTATAAGGGTGGCAGGAGAATAAGGTATCAAGGTGATTCCAAGATACCCGGCTCGCTCAACACTTTGGATGATGGTGCTCTGGTGCTGCTTGTGACGAGAGGGGACGTTGGCAAAGGGTCTGAGTTTAGTATGGGGTCCATAGAGTTGGAGGTGCTCGTGGTGTAGCAAAGTGGAGAGATCTAACAGGCAGTTGGATATGTAGCTCTGGGACTCTAAAATGGCATCTAAGATGGTAGAGAATTGAAACTATGGAAGTGGACTTGATTGCATAGGGAGAGAGCATCATGAAAGCCAAGGACCAAGCTCAGAGCAACTCAGTACTGAAGGTGAATTACAGGAGGAGGAGATGGAAAAGGAGAATGACCTGAGACATATGGACAGAACTAACATCTTCAAAGCCAGCAGCGTTGCGTCTCTCTGAGCCTTCCTTTCCACAGGCACAGCTCTCTAACCACAACCGGAAAAGGCTTTCCACGTTGAAGAACTTGTGCGATTAGGTGGGGCCCACCTAGGTAATCCAGGATGATCTCCCCAACTCAAGAGTTTTAGCCTTGTTCACATATGTAACCTTAATTCCTTTTTGCCAGGTAAGATAATATATTCACAGGTTCTGGAGGTGAGAATGTGGACGTCTTTAGGGGGCTGTGACTAAGAAAGTATTGATTCCCACTTAAGCATGAATGGATATTTATTATGACTGGGAGAATCATTATCTCTATTTAGTATATGGCTGGTTGGAGCGAGAATTTCACCCCCCTGAAAGTGGCAGGGGTGGGGTGGTGGGATGAATTGGGAGATTGGGATTGACATATATACACTAATATGTATAAAATAGATAACTAATAAGAACCTGCTGTACAAATAAATAAATAAATAAAATTCAAAAATTCAAAAAAAAAAGAAAAAAGAATTTCACCCCCCTAATTCCAGAGAGCCTCTTGTTCTCTCCTGACTATCTGAGGGAAAATGAACAACGAAGTAATTAACATTAACAAATAAAAATAAAATCTAGAAGATTCTTGGTTACTGAGAAAATGAAACTAAGATAAATAACCAGTAGATATTCTGAAACTCATGACGTTCATCTCAATTTTTAGAAAGGATATTTATCCTGTGGTTTTAGATACGTAAGTTCCAGAGCAATTAATCATCTAATAGATATGTCTCTAATAAGCATCCTCTAAGAGCTTGATGTTGGCAAAAATAACGTGTTTCAAATCTGCTGCCTCTGAAGCCAAAAGATTTCAAAATACTATCTGTTCTGGTGAGGGTTGTGCTTCAAATGGGAATCAGTACTAATATGAAAGAAAAAACAAGTGGAATCAAAGAGGAAAAAAAAACCCTAATATTTATAAGTTAATGAAAATGATCAAAATAGTTAACAATTATTGAGTGATTAACTTATTTCCAGTGCTATTCTGAGAGTGGTACATTACCACATTTAATCATTAAGACCCCCCATACAAGGTAGGTGTAATTGCTGTCCCCATTTTTGAAATGTGGAAACTGAGGCTGTCCATGCCAGGGCTAGGGGTTCAATCTAGGGAATGTAGGAACTTCAAACTATAAATTACAATAGGTCACACCTAGCACGTATTGTCTACCAAGTGCCTGTTTTAAGTATTTTAAAGACGTAACATTTTCCCCACAGCTCCTTGAAGGAAGTATTTTCCCACCATCGTAGAGATGAGGAAACTGAGGCACAAATTGGCAAAGTCACACATGTAGTAAGGGCTGAGCCGGAATTCACACCCAACAGACTGGCGCCAGAGTCCAGTTATCCAAATAACTGAAAGATGATGTGTTTTGAAACTTTTTTGTGTAGACAGAGTGTTTTTGTCAGATATTTGCTGCTATTGTCTTTTTAAAGTATTGGAAGTGAAAAAAAATTACTGATTTTGATGGGCTAGTACACTTTCCCCTTCCAGCACTTCACCTTACCTTCCTCACTTATGAATTAAGAACTAGGTCATCGATAAAGTTTCTTTCAGCTGCACAATTCTGTGAACAAAATGCTTTCAGGATCACGTACCAAAATTCCTTCTATCCTTTTGACAATCCTTTATTGTTGTGTTTTCACATGCCAGGATTTATGTTACATTTTATTATTGTAGTGACTAATAATCATTTATAGTAAGCATTTATTGAGTACTTGAAACACGCTAGGTGCTGTGATGAATGCATTACTTGGTTTATTTTACTTAAAGCTCACACAAGCTTCTCTCACCTGTTTCACAGATCAGGAAACCGAGCTTAGAAACATTTAAAATTATTCAAGTCACACAGCCAGTCAATGGCAGAGCTTAGAACCAACCCAGAAAGCCTTCCTCTGAAACTCTGAAGCCCAGTTCCCTTACCACTTTGCTCTGATGTGTGGGTACAAACTCAGAAACATAGAGTCAGGCTAGACTTAAGCGAAGATGCATCATTTGGCCTACATATAAGAATGTAAAAGGAGGGGAAATAAGTGACGTGTGTGCCTAAAATCATATCTTTCTGACACAGCCAAGTGGTGATTTCCACAAGCAGAGCCTTTCCTTTTGCATGTGGGGTCCAAAGGACCAGCTTAAAATGTGACAATTATTTAAACATTCCCTGAGATGTATCGACAAATTAGCTCGCTTGCTGCTAACAAAGAGCAGAATCCTGAAGAAATAAACATAGAGGTTTGTTTTGACTGAGATGGAACTGGGCAGTGTATCACCAGGGATTGTGTGCATGTGTGTGCGTAAGACTGTGTAAAATTGTGTAGGTCTTTGTAGGAGATTGTGTGTGCACATGTGCATGGTGGCCTCAAGCAGCTAAGGGATCGTGGAGAGTTAGGCATCATACTCTAGAGAAAGCATGTTATATAAGGGGAAGGAAGTGGCCAATTGAATATAAGAAGATATTAAAAAAAGAAATGTGACCCAACACATCTGCCTCAATTTGGCCATAAGCAGAGGAGACTGAGACAGTCGTAAGGTTGGTCGCCATTTAGGAAATGCCTAGAAATATTGATGTAGTGGGAAATGACTATAATAAAGTCATGGGTTTGTAAGGTTTGTGAAATCATCTAGCTTAAACTTTGGCCCCTACACAAACCATGTCAGTCGTCTCAGATAGCAGCTATTTGGGGCCCATTTTAAGGTCCCAGAATGAGATTCCACAATCACCTTTCCAGTGGTTACCTGTACTCACTACCAAGAAAGCCATTACACGTCTAAATCCTTCCACATCAACTTAATGTCCAGTGTGTCCTCCAGAAAGATGAAAAGTAATTATATCACCAACTACCTAAAAAATAGATAAATAAATAAAAACCTGTAATACTCCTGGAGCTATCACTAAATCAGCCCATAATCTCTCTCTTTCCAATGTGATGTCTTTAATTCCTTCAGTCTCACTTTATTTATCTGGTTTTCTTTCTAAACTGAACATCTGACAACACAGAAGAAGGCCAAGTATCATTTATGAGACTTACAGTACTTTTGTACCATATGGAAAATGCCTATCATCATTTACTGTTGCTTAGAAGTGGAGAAGTAACATTTATGCCCATAGTAGGAGAAGGATTTGTGAATAACAAGGAATCCCCAGACAAGTTAACATTCCTTGCAAATCTGCAGAAAAATTCCTTCCTTCGCTTTTTCTGAGTCTTGGTCTTCAATGACAAAAACTGTCATGGCGATAGATAATGTTCTTATAAAGAGCTTCTGTGTGGATGAATCAGGTATCGTTTGAGAATGTTCATGGCATTAATGTTATGAATACCATTCATGAATCAGGAATCTTAAATTTGTGTCCATATACAGCAGTTATTCATGAAGAATGATTACATTATGCATTTTAATCAACACTTACACTTGTTGAAATTGTCTAATCCTTTTCTGTGTTGTTTGCAGAAATGTAACCTGGAATAGTCTAGCTATCCCAGATACCCACTGCTCACCAGAGCTGGAAGAAGGCTACCAGTGCCCCCCAGGATTTAAATGCATGGACCTCGAAGATCTGGGACTTAGCAGGCAAGAGCTGGGCTACAGTGGCTTTAATGAGATAGGTCTGTCTTACTGATAAAACACCTTTTCAGTTTCTATTTTACAATGTTTATGAAATGGAGAAAATAGTTGTATAATTGATATTTTATGTTCAGGCTAGCTGTAGTTTTTAAGAAACACAAATGTAAATTTTAATATAGTCTCCCTTATAGTCTATAACATACAGTCTGTGTCTATGTATATTCAGCAATGTCTGTATAGACTTAAATATCTCTCAGTTCTTAATTATAGTATTTAAAACTATTTGTCTGTTGAGTAAGGTTCAGGGTTGTGGACTCAAAGAACCCCTTGAGTCAACAAGACTTGGTTTCCTTCCACATTTAACTAGTAGGCAAGGTAAGTCTTAAGTAACTGGAATACTAGACATTGCGGAGTGCGTGAGAGCCGAAAAGTAATTCTGGAACAGGATGCAGCTAATGAGATACTTAATGAATGTGCATCAACTATATAACAGAGGTATGGGAAATGCTTGTATGTGAATATGATGTGCCAAACGTGTACGTTGATTCGTGGCTTGTCCTACTAAGTCCTGAAACGTGCCGTCACACACAGTAAAGAAAGAACTTGGCATCTGCCATTTAGTTGGTATCATTGCATTTGTTACAGTTCCATGCAAGTTGCACGTCTTTCACGATTGAAGCAAAAAACCATGGGATTCTAAACAATTATTTTATGCTCTGAGAATTTGTCTCAGTCAGCTCAGGCAGCCATAACAGAATATCGTAGACTGGGTGGCATGAACGACAGAAATGTACTTCTCACCAGTCTGAAGGCTGGAAGTCTGAGATCAGGACGCATGATGGTTAGGTCTGGTTACCCCTCTCCCTGGCCTGCGGATGGCTGCCTTCTCTCTGTGTGCTTATGGGATGGCTTGGGGGGAAGAGAGAGAGGGAGAGTGGGGAGAGAGGGAGAGAAAGCTCTCTGGCCTCTTCTTATAAGGACACTAATCCCATCATGAGAACCCCACGCCTCCCAACCTGGTCTAAACCAAATCAACTTTTAAAGGCCCCACCTCCTAATACCATCACACTGGGGGGTTAGAGCTTCAATATATGAATGGCAGGGGCTGAGGGAGTGGACTCAAATATTCAGTCCATAGCAGAATTGTTGGAGTCAGTTGAAAAAATTTAATTTTTCCTTAAAGTTTTAAGGCCCAGGTACATTTAAGAGAGTTCTAGACACTTTTACCCAGGTCCTAAGAGGAAAGTCTTTCAGTGTGTAACAGGATGGTGGTTGTGCTCTTTTGGAAGCCAAATCTACATATTTTTAATCTGTCTTTTGGTGTGGTTTCACTTCTTAATGGGCCAGCTGTACAATGGGGATCTCATAGCCAGGGAAGAGAGCATCACCCCTGTCTACCCAGGAGGGAAACTGGTTCAAACCCAGCCCATCCACCTTCACACATCAGATAGAGTGGCTGATCAATCCTATTCCCACCCTGGCCTTCCGTCGTAGCAGCTCCTGCATAGTGTTATGCAGGATGGCATAATGAACTCTGGGATAAGTGTTTGAATTTCAGAAAGAACATGTGAAGATCTTGCACTGAGTGAGAAATGCGTTCTAGATATATGAACTAAACCACAAGGCTACAGCCTTTGGACTGAATATAATACTGAAATTGGGCTAAAAGAAACATAAATAGTTGGTATTTTTAAAGAGTGCATTTTGCAAATAAATCCCTAAATTTTATTCTTATATTTTAGTATGCCCTCATAGTAAATTTCCAGCATTATATTGATAGTTAGATGGGCATTCTTCTTTTGGCCAATGATACAGTTTTCTGGTTCATAAAAATTTAGAAGCCAACAGATGTAAAGCATTTTAATTTGCTGTCTCTCTCATACTTACCTGGCTTTGGAACCAATCTTACATCCTCCCCCCTGTCTCAAAAGTGCAAAGACTTTTACAGATTATGCCAGTGACTTTCAGGCATGAGCAGGAAATCACAGGTGTGGTGTGGGAGATGAGATACTTTATAGATTTAGTAACCTGCTCGGAGCAAGCTCCAAGCGGGGGCAGGACTGGAATGCATGGTTGGTTAGAGTCTGTTGCTCTTTCTTGTAGGGGCTGAGTGTGCCCATGTCTTGTTTGGAGAGTGGCCAGCATTCAGGAGTTAGGCTGTCCTTGCACTGGAAACCTCCAAGCCTTTAAAATCATGTTGCTAAATCAAATCGCCCCCTGACCATTTTTTTTTTTAATTAATTAATTTATTTATGGCTGCGTTGGGTCTTCGTTGCTGCACATGGGCTTTTTCTACTTGCAGTGAGCAGCAGCTACTCTTCATTGCGGTGCGCGGGCTTCTCATTGTGGTGGCTTCTCTTGTTGCAGAGCACGGGCTCTAGGCGCGCGGGCTTCAGTAGTTGCAGCACGCAAGCTCAGTAGTTGTAGATCGTGGGCTCTAGAGCGCAGGCTCAGTAGTTGTGGCGCACGGGCTTAGCTGCTCCGCAGCATGTGGGATCTTCCCGGACCAGGGCTTGAACCTGTGTCCCCTGCATTGGCAGGCGGATTCTTAACCACAGCGCCACCAGGGAAGGCCCCCTGACCATTTTAAATGCAGCAGTTGTGCCTAAACTCCAATTGCTGCATTATATTAACGTGGATTTATCTTTTCTCACTGTGACTTACAGTAGCTTCAGCTAATGTAGGGGACAATATCTCTTTGAGCAAGAAAGTCTCCTTCTAAAGCATGTGGGCTTAAGAAGCCCAGTTGTAGGAAGGAATTGCCCTGGAGGGTGGTAGGCTCCCACAAAGGCAGTAATCTTACTGTAGCTCTACTGTTTATTTGCACATTGATCTCCAAAGGATTTAAGCTCCTGGAAAACAGGAAGCTCATCTTTTTTATCTTCATGTCTCCGGGGCCTGGAGCAATGCCTGCTTCTTAGGAAACCCTTTATAAATATTTACTAATGGACCAAAGTATGTGCCCTTTTGAATTCGTAGGTGACACGTCATATTTGTATTAGGATGTAGAGCCATAATAGAGAATTAAGTTGTTTTCTCGTTGTTCTTTTCCCTGATTTCGTCTGCTTTTGTTGGCAGTGTTCATTCTTCCTCATGACTTCCCTTTCTATACAAGCTTAATTTGGTCTGTTTGCTTCCTTTTCTCAAACGATGGTTGAATTCATCATCATTGTAGCACTAATGGTTAGATAATGAAAATGTTGCCTTTGAACTATAATCAAAAAATGTTAATATGGTCACTATAGATTGAAATTGGTAACTATTTCCTGATATTATGTATCTATGTAGATACACAAACTAGTGTTTTAGATTATTTTGAAAGTTCTTATGGAAACAAAAAATAATGTTTCACCAAAATGAGGAAATTAATTTTATTAGGCACATGTGATCATCTCTTTCTGCATGCAGCTAAATTTAAAACATAATTAGGTGCCTAATTGTGCATTTAAATTTGGCCAGTGTACTCTATATATAAGTAATCATGATTAATTTAAAAGGAGCATGTTTCCTTTTCTTACTAGTCCAAATTATCATGCAATACATTGAATTTCAAGCATTTATAAAATTTTATTTATAAGTAGCTTCATGCCTCATTAAAATTTAATATTGATGATGTTGAAAAACTCAATTTTTAAAACTGTATTAGGAGCCAGAGTCATTAGGTAGAAAAAATTACAAAGAGCCCCTATTTTACGATTGCGGAGTAAAGAGACCTTTTCGTCTCTGAAATCATCCAAACATCAAGGAGACTGAGAAACAGAAATGCAGTTTCCACATGTAAGGACTCTGAAAAGCTTATAACTATAAACCACAATATCAGAGGGCCAGGTGTCTCACAGAAAACTTCCTGAAAAGACTCTGGCTACTGAGGATCTCGGAGCCAAAAGAAGACTGACGTTCTAAAACAACCAGTGTTCCTTGTCCGTTCAGTTTAAAAATTCAACAAAAAAAATTAAATTATAGAAAATAAAATAAAATGACCGGTGTTCCCAGAGAAGCAGAATAGTCCTCTCGGGGCTTCCCTGGTGGCGCAGTGGTTGAGAATCTGCTTGCCAATGCAGGGGACACGGGTTCGAGCCCTGGTCTGGGAAGATCCCACATGCCGCGGAGCAACTAGGCCCGTGAGCCACAACTACTGAGCCTGCGCGTCTGGAGCCTGTGCTCCGCAACAGGAGAGGCCGCGATGGTGAGAGGCCCGCGCACCGCGATGAAGAGTGGCCCCCGCTTGCCGCAACTGGAGAAAGCCCTCGCACAGAAACGAAGACCCAACACAGCCAAAAATAAATTAAAAAAAAAAAAAAAAAAAAAGAATAGTCCTCTCTTCGAGTCAGGGCATCACTGTGTAGCTGACGGTAGGATTTTTCTGGAATTCCACGTGGCATCACAGAGGAGAGGCCCTTATTCTGCAGGCAGCTGGGAGCGCGAGAGCTGTGAGCACCCCGAGGCGCTGATCAGCGTAGACTCGGACGAGGCAAAGACTCCAGCTTTGCAAATCTGGCTCTACCTTACGATGACCTGAGAGCCTTTTAAAACTCACCGATTCTCAAGCATCATTCTCAGGCCAATTAAATCGAAACCTTACAGTGAGTGAAGGCACAGACGGCTCTAAAAAGTTCTCCGGGTGATTCTAGCGTGCATGCAGAGTGTGAACCACTGAAGCCACACCGATAGACGCATACCCACCCAACTTGTGAAAATCTTCACTTCTACCCCACAGCATAACTTCACCCTTCCCTACATGAAACAGGACAAATATCTGGTGCTCTCAAAATCAACGTCAAAGGTGAAGGATAATAAAAAAGAATCAGGACCATTTCTATAAAAATGTGCCTGCCTTTCAGTATATTTAAAACTGAAAAAAAATACTCAAGATATATATAACTCAAAAGAATTGCAGAAAAAGAAGACTTAGATATACACATTAAAAGGGTACAAATTGACTCAGTAAATTGACAGAGAACAGTCAACACTTAGGCCTATCTTAGTAAAGATGCTAGAATTCAAAGCTAAAGAAGGCATCCATGGGGTATCCAGAAAAAAAAAAAAAAGGTCAAGTCAGTTCTAAGGCGGACCATCAGAGGGGCCTGAAACTTCATGTCAATATTCAGCTCTCAGATATAATGTCACAATGCTTACAGGGTCGTTAGGGAAAGAATGTGTCAAACTCTTTTTGATTATTTTTGAAGAGGCAAGAATTCCGAGATTTCATTTTACATGAAGTCTTCTTGAAGCCGTTCAGCCAGTCAAGAATAACTGGTCGTGGGCCTGGTCTCTAGTATGTATTCACTGTAAAAGCAAAGCTAATACAACTGTAGGATTTACAGACTATAGTGTAAATATTACAAACTGTGATTGTGTGGAACAGAGGACAAGATCAACAGGGGAGGTAGGGTGATGATGTGGATGTTTATACTTAGCAGTAAAAAACAAGTATCATTTTACACAATATATGAATCCAGCAATGGAGGCATAAGGATACTTGCCATGAAAATGCATTACAAAGTCAAAAACGACTTTAGAAAAAATTCAAACTTAAAATAATGGCCTTGGGGTTTGGACCATGTCTGTACTGGATACTAGCATGGTGACCTTGGGAAAGTAATGGATCTCTCTTGCCTCGATTTCCTCATCTGTGAAATGGGTGAGTGATAGACCTACCTTACAGGGTTGTCAGAAGCAACTGAGAAACTACACATAGAATAGTGTCTGGCGCAGCACAGACACACGATGAGCTAGAAATTAGAGATACGGTGGCAAAATAGGAATACATCACTGTTATTTGAGAATAAGTGACCACTTTAACAAAGGAGGGCAGGATATAGATGCTTTCAGATTAGCACCTCGATGTCTGATATTATTCCCTTTTCTTTGAACCAGTTTGTCCCTCAGGTTGTTCAGGATCTTACAGCAAAGGAGAAGAGTGGAGGGGACGGGAACACGGTGTTCTTAACTTTGCATTATTCTCCCATTAACTAATATCTCAAATTTTACTTCATTCTAATCAGTGTATAGAGGGCCAATATTTGGTGTTGTGTAGTCTTTTTTAAAAATTTATTTTATTGAAGTGTAGTTGATTTACAATGTTGTGGTAATTTCTGCTGTATAGCAGAGTGATTCAGTTATACATATATATACATTCTTTTTCAGATTCTTTTCCATTATGGTTTATCACAGGATATTGAATATAGTTCCCTGTGCTCTACAGTAGGCCCTTGTTGTTTATCCATTCTATATATAGTAGTTTGCATCTGCTAATCCCAAACTCCCAATCCATCCCTCCCACTTGGCAGCCACGAGTCTGTTCTCTATGTCTGTGAATCTGTTTCTGCATTGTGGATAAGTTCATTTGTGTCATATTTTAGATTCCACATATAAATGATATCATATGGTATTTGTCTTCCTGACATACTTCACTTAGTATGATAGTCTCTAGGTCCATCCATGTTTCTGCAAATGGCATTATTTCATTCTTTTTTATGGCTGAGTAATATTCCATTGTATATATGTACCACATCGTCTTTATCCATTCATCTGTTGATGGACATTTAGGTTGCTTCCATGTCCTGGCTATTGTAAATAGTGCTGCAATGAACATCGGGGTGCATGTATCTTTTTGAATTAGAGTTTTGTCCAGATATATGCCCTGGAGTGGGATTGCTGGATCATATGGCAACTCTGTGTTTAGTTTTTTGAGGAACCGTATGTGTTTTCCATAGTGGCTGCACCACTTTACATTCTGGTGGTGTTTAGTCTTTGTTAATCAATTATTCCTCTCTTGCCACTCTGGAAACTATCCTCACTCTGGTGTTGTACCTGTCTCTTTAGAATCTTATCCCTATTTAGCCTGCACCATTGAATTTTTACAGTTTCATTAAGGCTCGGATATGTAATTTTATTTATCCCTATGCATTTGAACTTGTGGGCCCCGGATTCCAGCCACACGTGTCTTTAGCAGCCTTTCAACAGATGCTCCTTCCGCAGCCCTAAGCAGGGCACCTGGCAGGGCACTGAGCAGAAGCCACGGCCGCACTGCTTCCTGGGCCGCTTCCGGCACTCAGTGGCTTGTCTTCTGTCCTCCCCTAAAGGCCCGTGTCAAATGGTGACTGAGATGCTGGCTGCTTCCCTGTCCCCCTCTTCCGTGTACAGACCTCTGCATCATCGTTTCAGGGAGACCCTTCCTGTGGCTCCTTCTTCAGGACCTCAACTCACACATCCTCTCTGAGACGTTAGCCTGTGCACCTGAGACACCCCACGCCCCCATGGTCCAGGCCTACTGAGGAATAGACGTTATTGAAAGGACGTATTTGAGGATCACAGAGTCTGCTTAGCAGACACTCAGATTCTGTGACTGAAGCGAGTGTGTGTGGATGTAGGTAGTAAGCACGCAGTGTAAAGGTCTGGGGACAGAGGACACCCAAAAAACCCATGCTGTAGAGGTGAAACCAAACAAATCGTATCCACTTAGTCTATTTAGAAAACGTGTCTACTTCGCTTTCTGAGTATTTACCCCCCTTTCAGCCTGTCTCTTCCTCTGTTTTACCACACGCTTATCAACATGCAGGATGTACAACCCGAGACATTGCAGTTTTCTGTGACAGCACTAAACGTGAAATTAGAGGAGCTTTGAGCTGGAAAAGATGAAGCAGTCCCGGGGCTCACTGACACAGTTTTCCAGGTGGAGAAACTGAGCATCAGAGCCAGACTGGTCAGAATTCCAGAGAACTCCACCCCAGGCAGGGCTGAACTCCCTCCTCATGATTCGCAGACTCACCCTATAACTTACTGTCTCCCTCAGACCTCTTTACATTTCAGATCAGTGTTTAATTCAGAAGGAAACTCAAAAAATACCTTGCAAAGCTTAGCTGTATTCTTAATTTTGTAGTAGGAGGTTAGCGTCACTCACCTTTGGTAGAATGCTGGTGGAGAGGACAACCATGCAAACAGATGTGATGTGCCAGTTAGAACAAAAAGCAACAGCAAAATCCATCCCACGTGGGAAGGAAATCACAGCCCAAGAAACTGGCAATTTTCTTGTCACGATATTTCAAAAGAGGGTAAGAAATTGGGTACAGAAGATGAATACAAAGCTATTCAGGTGGTGGTTTTTAACTCTCCATTCATTGTACAGTCAGGTAAAAAACAAAACATGTTTCCTTTTGATAGAACAATCCAATGAATGTCATTTAATGATAAAATTCACCCCGGGAGGTCACTTAGGAAATAAATAGCTATCAGGCATTTTTTGGTTGTTCGCCTTCAGAATCATAAGAACAAAAGAGAAAAGCTCAATGTTTAAAAAGTCAGAATGAGCTAAACCTGATTGAAACAATTTATATCAGATAAAGGTAGCCCATAAGTAAGATCAACCTATAAACAGGGCATTTGGAATATAACTAATCAAAAAGACATTTAAATTATACATGCTTTTAATGCTACATGGACCGTCTATAGTGGACTATTTTCCTTATTCTAGCTACACAGTAATCAAAGGTAAAGCCAGGAAATAACAAACACCATGTTCTTATGGTGACTAATTGTCCAGCAGACAGTCTTTATTATTATAATTACTGTCATTACTTATGACAACTACTGCTATCATTTATCGATTGTTTATTATGTATCTGGCATCAGGCAAAAGGTTTTCCATCCATTGTGTTTTTTAATTCTCAAAATAAATCCATAAGGTATCATTATTCCCAATTGGTAAGTGACGAGAAAGAGATGAGAAAGAACTGATTCGCCCACAGTCACACACAGGCCACAGTTGGGAGCCATGGCCTACTGCCCCGTGTGCCAAGGTCAAAGCCTGTGTTTTCTGTCTGCAGACTCTGCCTTATCTGTGAGGTCAGCCAAGAGTGACCGCCGTTCCCTGTGGCTTGTCAGGATGGCTGGTCCATTGTAGAGCCTCATGATGGCGGAAGAGGAGACATGTTCTCCAATGTAATAAATCCACCAGACGTCCTGCCTTCTCGTCCTGAAGTCTTGAGGACACGGGGGTGAGTGTGAAGAGGGGTCATGTCCACTGCAAACCGAGGGCCACTCGGGGCTGGTCTCTGCCTTTGAATCTAGCCCCTTGCAAGGGAGTTGGTGTGTGATCTGTGTTCATTACGTGGACGAATTTCAACGTAAAAAGAATATACCCGGAGATGATCATACTAAGTGAAGTAAGTCAGAAGAGAAAGACAAATATCATATGCGGAATCTAAAAAAAAAAAAAAGGAACTTATTTACAAAACAGAAACGGACTCACAGATTTAGAGACTGAACTTATGGTTACCAGATGGGAAGAATGGGGAGGGGGGAGAGATGGATTGGGAGTTTGGGACTGACATTTACACACAGCTATATTTAAAATAGATACCCCACAAGGACCTACTGTATAGCACAGGGAACTCTGCTCAATTCTCTGTAATAACCTAAATGGGGAAAGAATTTGAAAAAGAACAGATAATCTATACACGTGTATGTATAACTGAATCACTTTGCTGTATACCTGAAACTAACACAACATTGTTAATCAACTATACTCCAATATAAGATAAAAAATTTTAAAACAAAACAAAAAACAAACAAAAAGAATATGCCTGGGCAGCAATGCAGTTTTACAAGATACTTATCAAGCTATGGACATTTGGTCAAGGATTAGAGGCAATAGCAGCAAAAATGAGTAAATATGCTTTTGATACAAAGTGAGATTGTAGGCACATTGACTAGAGATGTGGGAGAAAACTTTGAAAGTAACAAAATATGTTATCTGGTACATTGCAGTCAGGTTCATACTTATTTGAACTAAATTCAAAATTCTACTGTGATACATCTATTTACTGTTTGTAACCTGCACCTACATGCGTCAGTTTCTCCTGTGTATTTGAACTTAACTTTCTCTTTCCTTTTGAGATATGAGTATTTAAGTTTGCTTTTTTTTCTTGTGATGAGAGCTCTTAGGACTTACCCTCTTAACAACTTTCATATATAACATACAGTAGTGTTCATTATATTTATCCCTAGTACTTATTTACCTTATAAGTAGAAATTTATACCTTTTGACCGCCTTCATCCAATTCTCTCTCCCTCTACCCCTGCCTTGGGTAACCACAAATCTGGTCTCTTCCGCTATGAGTTTGTTTGTATGTTTGTTTTTGAAGTATAATTGCCCTACAACACTATGTTAGTTCCTGTTATACAACATAGTGATGCAATATTTCTATATGTTTCAAAATAATCACCGCGATAAATCGAGTTACCATCTGTCACCATACAAAGATATTACATAGTTATTGACTATGTTCCCCACCCTGTACATTTCATACCCATGACTCACTATTTGGCAGCTGTTAAGTTTGCCTTCTAAATACTGCAAATTAACCAACAGTTTTATTTAAGTTGATTTTGAAAATGCATATTAGTTAATTTCTTTATTAGACATATTAGTAAAGAATATTTAACTTATTTGTCCTCTTTATAAAAAAAGTAAAAACCATAAAGCTCTTCGTAAAATAGAAAAGCTCTCCTTAAAATATGAGGTAGAAAAACCACAGATCATCAGCGTCACAGAAGTCAAAATGTGAGTCTTGAATGCGAATACAAACTTAAGGGATGACTTATAATTTTTGTAAATTCTTTTCTGGCAACAATAAATTAATTGGGCCTTTCAAGAAAATGAAAAAATTAGAGTAGACTGCAGCCTGCTAGATTCTTATACAGATACTCCCAAGTCACTTCTGAAGAAGGCTACTATGGAAACTGAAATTTGGGACTGACATTTTTCTCCAAGGGGTAGTATATTTTAGCTGTTACTTACTTTTGTGGTATTTTCCTCATTTAACTTTGGGTAGTATTGGCTACAAGATATAAACTCAGTTACCTGTGTGAGTCATAAATCAGGTTTATTAAATATTGATAAGAAATAACATCAGTGGTTATCTTCACCCCTGGTGGTGTTTGGTGCTTGGAACTACCCCTGTATTTTCCTGCAGGAGGATTGACAGTGAATCCACCTACACACAGTCTAATGTTTCAGTTTTAGGATTTGCTTTACTTTAAAATTCCTTCCTATGTTTTTTTCTACTGGCATAATATTATTTTTATAATTTGTCTCTTATTACATCTGATATTAAATATGGACATAAAATGTGGCGAAAGGAAATTACTTTTATTCAGATCATAATAGAATGTAAATTGAACTGTCTTGATGCTGCTGCTAAAAATTGATTCCTCAGATTTAAATGATGTTAAACCATATTTCATGTGGCTGTATGTGATATCAGATGAAAACTTACAAATGAATAGAAAATAGAAATTTATTATGTATCTATAAATATGATTTATTACAGAATGTACATTTTTAAAAAAATTTATTTATTTATTATTTATTTATTTATTTTTGGCTGTGTTGGGTCTTCATTTCTGTGCGAGGGCTTTCTCCAGTTGCTGCGAGCGGGGGCCACTCTTCATTGCGGTGCGCGGGCCTCTCACTGTCGCGGCCTCTCCCGTTGCGGAGCACAGGCTCCAGACGCGCAGGCTCAGTAGTTGTGGCTCACGGGCTTAGTTGCTCCGTGGCATGTGGGATCTTCCCAGAGCAGGGCTCGAACCCGTGTCCCCTGCATTGGCAGGCAGACTCCCAACCACTGTGCCACCAGGGAAGCCCCAGAATGTACATTTTTATTGCAGTTGCAAAAAAGACACAGTAAAGACTAATCTGTAAAATATGTAATTGAGATTTATAATACTTTGTGAAAAAGCACCAAAGGGTTGTTTTCCCTGCATTAATCTTTATGTTTAGCGTTGCTACTGGGATTACTTACTGATTTTTATGAAAACACATGTAGAAGAGAAAACTAGGGTACTAGAATTCAACCAAAAGGGCTTACTTTAATCTGTGATAATTCTCTACTTGATCTCTGAAGGAATTCCTTTATCATGGGACAGGGAAAACGATGTATTTTTGTTAAATAGAGGATAAAATCCAGAAGGTTCAATAAGAGAAATAGTTATGAGAGCGTTTGGTCATATACCAGCATTTTATCCCTGGGTTCAGTCATCATAAATGCCCTCAGGTTACATGCAGAAGTGTGTGCTCGAGGTTTTCTAAAGGAACTAAGTCTTAGGGTTTCATTAGATTCTGACAATGTCACAGACTTATTTAAACTAAAATTAGATATGCAGATAAATATTATTCAGAATATTAGGAAAAAAGGGGGTGTAAAAATAGAAATTGCAGACATGATTTTAAAAAAAGATATACACTGTCTAGTATGTAGCAGATAGGTGTTCAGAAGTTCTTGCTGAATGGATTAGAAAAGGCAGCTGCTAGAGTGACTTTTCATTGGACAGTGAAAGAAGGAGTTTTGAAAGTGGATATCTGAGGGCATGAAGTGATGATTTTTTTCACATGATACATAGAAGACAGTACTCATTGGAAATATCTAGTGGTTTCCAAGAAATTAGCATGCTTATAGTTATATGTTAAGTATTTGTAGTTTATAAAAATAATGCTTTACTTTGTGACCACCTAGAGGGGTGGGATAGGGAGGGTGGGAGGGAGATGCAAGAGGGAGGGGATATGGGGATATATGTATACGTATAGCTGATTCACTTTGTTATATGGCAGAAACTAACACAACATTGTAAAGCAATTATATTCCAATAAAGATGTGAAAAAAATAAACACAAGAGAAATTAAAAAAAATAATGCTTCAAATAACATGAGATTTAATGAAAGTAATAAATTCTGCCATATATAATTCCCTCCCTTTCTCTCTTTCCTTTCTTCCTTCCTTCTTTCATCTTCATGTTTCATGATATTTAATAAAACACTTGTAACTGTTTCCCTACCAATAGACACCGAAGTGATTTTCAGTGTGTTACTGCAAGTAATTCTGTGCTGAATATACACACTCACACACACACGTCCTGTGCATGTGTGTGAGTATTCTTTTTTTTTATAAAGTGAACGGTGTTTTCTTTTTAATTAATTTTAATTTTCTTTTTAATTAATTAATTAAGTTTTATTTTTGGCTACACTGGGTCTTTATTGCTGCACGCAGGCTTTCTCTAGTTGCAACGAGCGGGGGCTACTCTTCGTTGTGGTGCACGGGCTTCTCATTGCGGTGGCTTCTCTTGTTGCGGAGCACGGGCTCTAGGCGCGCACGCTTCAGTAGTTGTGGCACGTGGGCTCAGTAGTTGTGGCTCGCGAGCTCTAGAGCGTAGGCTTAGTAGCTGTGGCGCACGGGCTTAGTTGGTCCACGGCATGCGGGATATTCCTGGACCAGGGCTCGAACCCGTGTCCCCTGCATTGGCAGGCGGATTCTTAACCACTGCGCCACCAGGGAAGTCCCTGTACCCTTTCAGACTTTAAACTCACCTGCATATGAATAGGCATATGTATGTGTATATAAAACATGCGTAGTGCTGTTTCCTTATTATTCACATGAATAAATGTGCATCTACTTCACTTAGTTTAGCAGTTAGGTAATTTTTAATTCTATGATTGTCAAACATTTTATTTGTTCATTCTACAGTTGATAGACATCTTCTCCTTTTTGTGTGTGATTACTCACAGTGGAGTATTAAATATTCTTGCGTGAGTCTCTTTGTGCACAGTGTGAATAGTTCTCTGTAATAGATACCTGTAAATAGAAGTGCTAGGTATGCACATTTTTTGTTTAATAGATACTTCCAAATTGCTCCTATAAACTCCCACTAGCACTATGAGTACTATATGTTTTCCATTCAGCATGTCAGTATTTGATACTATCAAACTTTTAAATTTTATCCGATCAAATGTGTGTGAAAAGGTATTTATGTATCTTTCTAGTAACTAGCGAGGTTTTAGTCAAGTTAGGTGTCTTCTCATATGTTTATTGGCCAATCAGATTTTTTTTGTTCTGTAAATTGCCGGTCTATATATGCTTTGCCCATTTTTCTCTTGGGTTGTTTGCCTTATTCTTAATATATGTTCTGGATACTTGACTTTTGTCTGATATTTGGAACTATTTGGCACTATTTGGCTGTAGTATTTCAGAGTTAATCAAAGTATAGATGCTGAACGTCTAGAACTCAGAAAGGTACAAGGGAACATTCTGCGCAGAAGCCATGTTCTAAGTAAGGATTTGGCTTGTGGAAAGAAAGAAAAGAGTGAGGTGTCATGGATGAAGGACTTACCACAAATGGGCAATGCAGAATCAGGAATGTCTTGGTCACAACACGGGCACCATAGAACGATATTGTCACCTATATCATGATGGAGAAATTAACAGGGCTGCTCTGTAGACTGGCAAATCCCATTACCCTTTCTTCTAACCCTGGGAAAGTATTTCTAGAGTGGAAAAAGATGTATGACAAGGGAGTGTATTAAGAGGGTATTAGAATCAAATCAAAGGAGGAATAGATGTAGCAAGAGAGGCACAGTTGATAGCTGCCTCCATTCCAAGAACAAAAAACAAAAATAATAGTGGATAAGTTCATTGAGGGCATCGGTCAGGAACAAGGATACAGGTCTGAAGCCTGACTGCAGTTGATAACAAAAAGCCTTTGAGACAGATTCTAAGAACCTGAAAGACTAATAATGGGCCATTCCTTACAATCAGTGTCTTAAAAGGCAGTGAACTGTCTAATAGGATACAAAAATGGAGACTTTTTCCTTCCCCATCCTAATATTCTCCTGTAAAAAACAATTTTATATGGCACTGGAAATAATAGTATACAGCAAGAATCATACTTTGTGGCATTACTGAGCATCTCAAGTGTCTAAAAAGTAGAAAGCTAAAAACCAAATGACTTCTGCATGGAAAATGTCCCAGAAGTTGCGATTTTACTTTTAAAACAGAAAATTAGGGGGAAAAAACAACCTTAATCTAAAATCAAACCTCAAGTGGCAACGAGAGGTTTTCTAACAAGTATTTTATTTAAGGATGTTGCAAATTCATAATGTCCTCACTTTTTATTAATATTAGTGAGTTGTAATCTGAGGAAACTAGGAAAGTCTTGTAAAATTCTTCATAGCTGAGAAGTTGTCACACATATATGTAAGACTTGCTTTGTTGTTGTTGTTTTTATAAGTTGAATACCTGCAGGTAGATTTAGAATACTGAATAGCTTAGGGTACACTCAGTACGAACAGGCAGAAAAAGATGGAAGATAAAATTATCAGGATGCCAAGAAATGTTCTCATCACACAGGAGTGAGAAATGAGATGGGCAGAGAGAACAGGAGCCATGTCTATCATGAGAAACGTAAGAAGAATTTGATTTTAGGGATTATGTACTTGAGATCAATTTCGAAAGAAAAACTCCTATTTACAAATCCACAGAGGCTTAGGGAATAATTATTATTTTTAATAAATTGTAATTTTCTATTGGTATATTTTTACAACCCTGGACTATGGACTTCATTTAAAGTAAAATTATAATTAGGTATGTTTTCTGATTATAGTGGAGTCCACCGTTTAAAAAGGCATCCAAATTCAGCCTTCTTTGTTTATTATATACAAGGAAATCCTTTTCCTATACAACAAGTGGGTATTTTCAAACTCCATGAGTACTAGTGGGTGTATAGAATATACAAGGTTGCTTGAGTTAAAATGTTTTGTTTCATTATAAAATACAACACAAGCATTCTAGGAGTGTTTCAAAATGTAAAGGTATGTAACAAAAAAAGTCACCTTGAAAACATGGTTTACATATTTTCCAAAAGTGAAATGAAATACAATAAAATCTATTTCAGGCCAATATTTTGAAAATGATTAAATCTCTTTGATTCAGAGGGTATATACTTACTGAACATTTCATTTTTTAAAGCAAAATGTTTCATCCTCCAGAACTATAGCTATTTCTCCTTTGGAGGGTCTATATGATTGAATCACAACCCCCCCCAATACAATGGCTGGTCTGGCACAGGATAGAGCAAGGCTCAAACTAGAGGGGCTAAGAAGGACAGGCAGGGAGGCTGGAGGAACTGAGAGGTCTTGATGATGAGGTTCCCCAAATAGAGCAGATTAGGACTGAAAAAGCCCAAATGCCAGCAGAGAAAAGAGTTCCTGAGCTTTCGTATATCTGGCTACACCCTTGGGAGTTCCCTGCACTCGTCTGCTAAGAGATGCCTCTGACAGCTCTGTATATCCCATTCATGTTCAGCGTGGGGTGCGTTCTGTCTGCAGGTACTGCCCCTCTAATTGTACCCAGCTCATGATCCCCAATCTGTACAACTCAGAGCAACATCCAGCAACACTTTACCCATGTTTGGGTGTTCATTAGATACTTATGGAATTGTATTTCCCTTTCCTTTGGTCCAGGTTTATTGAGTTTGTAGGGTAGTTGGGGACTTCTGTCTTTGTGGGTCATTTGTCAGCTTTGATGAAATCCTCTGTGTGTGAAAAAAATCTTGCCCGGTGCCATAGTCACTCTCCAAATGCATTATGTTTAGTTGTATCCACAAAGCTTTTTTATTTTTATTTTTATTTTTTATTTTATTTTTGGCTGCTTTGGGTCTTAGTTGTAGCATGCAGGATCTTTCATTGCGGCGCGTGGGCTTCATTCTAGTTGTGACGTGTGGGTTTTCTCTTCTCTAGTTGTGGCACAGCCTCCAGGGCGCATGGGCTCTGTAGTTTGTGGCACACGGGCTCTCTCGTTGAGGCATGCGAGCTCAGTAGTTGTGGTACGTGGGTTTAGTTGCCACGTGGCATGTGGGATCTTAGTTCCCCAACCAGGGATCGAACCCACGTCCCCTGTGTTAGCAGGCAGATTCTTTACCACTGTACCACCAGGGAAGTCCCCACAAAGCTCTTTTAAGATGTAAGTGTTATTTTCTGGTCAAATGTACTAGCTTCACTGTTCCAACAATGTCCATGCTTAGGGATCCTGAACTTTTTCAGAAAGAGTATATGGAACAGTAGGATGATCATTTTCTATTGTTGATGCCAGCATAATCTCATCTTGCTCTTCCTGTAGGAAGCTGTCTGGGGACACAGTGTTTCATCTTTTACATTTATCAGACATAGACTGAGCACTGAATGCAAGTCTAGGGATGGGAAGAGGGGTGGGTATGGGATAGAACAGATTAAGGAATTCGTAATCTAGTTGGGGATATAGATTTGTAAATAGTGTACTTCTGTACAAAAAAAGGAACGTATTTTTTTCTCAATTATCATTGGGTCATCCCAGAAGAATTGGCATTTCGGTGAATGCCAAAAAAGGGAGTAAGGAATTTTTTAGCTTTTTACAAAAATAATGGGATAATTCACATATATATATATATAAAAGAATAAACATAAGGAACATTTCTGTGAGTTACGTAAACATAACAATAATAAAATGAACAGCGGTTAGCCCACCAACCAACTTAAAATATAACCTTCCTAAAACCCGAGGCTCCAAGGGTGGCCCCTGGCCCCTCTAGAGGTAACCACTCCAGGGAAGGGTGTTAAAGACAGGCAAGAAAGCCAGCTTTGTTTTAGAGATCACACAACCAGAGAAAATAAAATACAGGACTCTCTAGTTGATTCGTTTGATCGGTTGTATCATAGGGAATCCTGAGTGATACAGGAGGATGTAATGGAGGGCTGAGACAGATGTGGAGTGTCAGGCTGAATAGTGACATCGTAAAGCAATCAGGGAGCAGTCGCTGATTATCAGAGCTACCACACCATGTCGTGTGGGTTTAATTTGATGACACTCACAAGGGAGAAGTTAGATTTTCTGGACAATGGCCCTGGTGCTTAATTTTCACCTGTAGATATTGGCGAGCCAATGCCTAACAAAGGTGAATCAGATCAAAATTCTTAATGTCATTGATTCTGTAGCATCTCCAGAGCATATCTAGTTCATGACTAAAATTTCTTGCCATCATCTCGTAAAATTATACTTAGTGCATCCTTATTATAAAGATGTTCCATATCAAGCATATTGTTTATATCAATAATTACATGTTCTTAAAAAGATGTTTTGTAAAATAAAAAAAGTGGAAACAAAGTTAAAAGACCCGAACAACCTTTCAAAATATTTGACTGAATAGTTCCCCTAAATTACATTTGCTTTGGTTAATTTATAGAAAGCCCTAAAGTGAGGAGAAAAAGAGGAAAATACATTGAATATTGTGCAATTAAAGTAAATGTTTAAGAAAAACTAGAAACATGTAGGTTAATTTTGCTTGGTAGTTATAACAATTTATTTTTAAAATGAAAAGGCATTAAGCAATCTAAAATTACATCAAATATTTTATATTTAGCATCATAAAATTACTTATTTGCATCATTATATTTAGCATCATAAAATTTCTTATTTGCATCAATCAGTGAAGCAATTTTTATCATAAACTATTCTGTGATACTCTACAGAATGACATAATTTTTAAATTAGAAAGGACTATAGTGGTCCCAACCTGTGAGGTCTTTAGAAAGGGAACGTATAAACTGAATGTTGTTTGTTTTTCTCTTGCAATATATGCAAGAAATTAAAACAAGAATTTTCCACGGTACAGGTATAAAAGGGTGTATTCATTACAAGAAAGCATAGTGCTGAAGGATGGCTAAAATTTCCATCCAAGAAAAATTTAGCGCTTGAACTTAAGGAAATGGAAAATTTCTTTGCTGGACCTCATAATATTTTCAGTGCCTATTAAAAGTCAGGAAAGATGAATGTAGAAATAAGATGTTTCTTGAAAACATGGCATAAATAGGTAATTTTGAGAAATCTCTAAGATGTATTGGTTCAATTAGATGGTAGGCAGTGCCAGAATTTTGTGTAGATGGAGAATAAATCTAGAATCCTTGGAAGTCTCTCTAATCCAAGTGTCTCTCTCAGTGGTTCACATGAAATGCCTGGATACTTTCTTAAGAGCTCTTGGAGACAGTGTATGTAGTTCAGTGAGATTAAGGGTCATTTGAATTTACAGGTATAGCATGTAATTTGATCTATTGACTCAAAAGTATGATAAATTAGACCACTATCATCTGTTGCTGTGTAGGAGAGGAAGAAGACGGGACATACCAGTTCTGATGAGAGGAGCACGGTTGGGCTTTTTACACTTTATTGAGTGCCTTCCTATATACAATCTAAGTATCTTCACAGTACAGAATAAACAAAGTTTAATTCATTCTTTTAATTAGTGTCAGAGCTCCAGCTGCAACTTGAGTATTAGATGGCTTAGGTTATCTTCCAATTTGAACACACTGAAAGACTTGGAAAGAAGACAAAGAAGAAGGTAATAAACCTTGTCCTATCCATCAGTTATTTCAGGGGAGATGCCAGGACTCAGGATAAATCAAGAGCATATTAACTAAGAAGGAAAAATAGGACAGGCAGCTTTCAAAGGAGGAGTCAAGTCTTGCCAACTTTGAGTACCTACCTCTGCCATGATAGTTAATTTTTCCCCTCTTAGAAAGAATCTGCATCTGAAATGTCTAAGTATATGCTTTCTAGTCTTTGTGTTAATTACATTGAAGAAACGTTATCATTAGATTAATTAATAGAGGTGATTACTTGATATTAATCATTATCATTGATTCACCATTATTGCTATAAATCAGTGAATTAATTCTCTTAATGGCTTTTTTTGAGAGATTATATGTTTATGGAGTGATATGCAGATTCTTAGGGGAACAGTTTTCTTCTGTTATATCTTAAATTAGCATAGAATATCTCCTTCAATTTCTACATAGAAACTTAGTATAGAAAAGATTGTTCAGTCAGCTGTGAATTCATCTAGCCCTCCTATCATTTAGGAAGATTGCTCCATGTTTTCTGAAGGATAAAATGTGAAATGTCTTGTTGAAATTAAATGCTACCATATCTACTTTTCTAGTAATCCTATGAATCAATCAATCAATCAATCAATCAATCAGTACCTAAATAAAAATTTTAAAAAGGAAAGGAAACCAGATTGGAACCGATGCCTTCCTAGTGAGCTTTGTTGGCTCTTGGTAGTTTTCACTTTCTTTTCTAAAGGCAGAGTATCTAGACTTTCTAAGATTAGTGGTTATTTTATATGATTGATAATTTTTCTTTCTCAAAGTCGAGGCTACTTTGGCTTTTTGCTGGTTTGATAATTGTCCTCATTTTTACCAGTTTTTCTCAAGGATTACAGTTTATTTTATTTACTAGTAAACAGTCTGTTAGGTAGTGTGATTAGGATACCTTACCCACATTTTCTTTCCCTTACATCCCTTAGCCTGCCATTCCCTACTACTGTCTTGGTTGTGTTCTATCCAGTTTAATGATTATCTTCCTCAGGGTATTAGATCAATCACTCCCTTGTTTTTCCTCATGTTCCACATTGCCAGGAATCATCATTACTTTGCAAATTTCAGCCTCATTTTAATCCTGGCCTTCTTGACACATTATGTACGAAGACCTGCCAACCTAATGTATTTGTTTTTAGTTATAACACATGAAAAAGCCATGTGCCTTTTTCACGTGTTATTTTATGAAATATGCGCTCCTCAGAGAGTCTCTAAGTAGTCAGCTTGGTTTCTTTGGGAATTTCTTTATTGTCTTTATGGGAGTATTTGTTTTTGTGTTGACTAAGTGTTACTCCTTGAGGCCCCTCCTAGCTTCCACCCAGTGCCCTTTTCATTCGAAAAGCATTTCTTTCCATTTGGAAAACTCTTCCTTAGGTTGTCATTGGAGGCAGTTTCTAGGAAGCATTACTTCTGCATCTCCCAGCGATGTCCTCCACCCACCCGCGGGAAGTGTGAGTGACTAATAGGTATACCCTCGGGTGAGAACTTAAGTACAGACAGTCCAACAGATCTTACCGGCTTCCAGATGACATGTTCAAGGCCAAGTTTGCTCACCTGCCATTGTTCGGGACGCTGCTGCTCCTGGGTGTTAACGGAACTTAAACGATGGGTCCATGCATGTTAGTGCATCTGTGACTTATGAAATTCAGTTTGATCAGTGTAATTCGTGATTTGTATTGAGCTGAAAAATTCTTCTGTGCATTTGTTCAAATAGAGAAAATAGAGAACTAAGTGATTCCTGGGTATATGTGGGATGTGCCATAGGGTAGGTGCCCCCTGGGTATGTTGTATTTTACTAGAAACTAGAGAAATCACAGTGATGGAACTATGCTGGCTGTAAACTATAGACACCATCTGCTGTAGAGGGAACACATTAGGAAAATGCCACCTGTTCCTACATTAGTTTGGCCCTGGCCTCAGAATTTCACATGTACTCTTATGTTTTGTTTGCAGTTGCTCTGACTCATGCAGCTAGCGAATGACTAATGAGATTTTTACATATTCCAACTATGAATATCCTATTATCTGATTCAGGTTTGATTTTATTTTCTTTCTAGTGTATATGTATGTGTTTCTTTACTGTTTTTCTGTCAGTTCCTTTCCTGACCAATCAGTTATTTGAGAAAATATTTTTATTCGTTCAGCAATTGTCTGTTGAGGACCTGCTAGGATATAGTGAGCAAAACTTACAAAACGTCCTTGCCTTTGTGGGGCTTACACATTCTATCAGAGGAGACAGGAAATAATCAGGATCAATAAGTAAAATAAGCAGTGTGTAATGCGATGATAAGTGTTAAGGAGAAAAGGAAAGCAGGCAAGGGGGAGTGGGGATGCTGTGAGCAGGGATTGCGATTTGGGGTAGACTAGCTGTGAAGGCTTCCTGTAAATAAAAATGTGATCAATGTGATGGAGCAAGCCCTGTGGCTCTCGGTGGGGGGGGGGGGGTAAGACTGTGCAAAGCAGAGGGACCATTCAGTGCAAAGGCCCTAGGAGAGAGCATGCTCAATACTCTCTCTTGATACGAAGAAGTGCTTATCTCGAGAGTAGAAGGGGAGTCAGAAAGGCAACAAGGGGCAGATCGTGTAGAGCCTTCTGTGTCCATGTAATGACTTTGGCTCTTACTCTTAAGTGAGATGGAAAGCCAGGGGGTCATTCGGAATAGAAAAACAAGACTGATCAGAAACAGCGTGCTTGCTGGGTTAGGAATAGACTGAAGAGAAGCACCAGCAGAGGAGAGGGACCCCTTAGGAGACGGTTGTAATAACCCATGTGAGAGATGGTGGTGGCTTGGACCAGAATGGTAGCCGTGGAGGCCGGGGGGAAGATTCTGGATATACAGTGCTTGTGGAGTTCATGGGTTTTACTGATAGATTGGCTGAGTATTAAAAGAGAAAGATCACTCCAAGGTTTTTGACCTGAATGATGATGAGAAAGAGTCATTGTTACGACTAATGGAAGAGCACATTTGGGGAAGGATGGGAAGATGGGGATCTCACCTTCATCACAGATTACATTTGAGGGATTTGATTAGACTGACAACGCTACAGCTGTTGGAACCTCTTCATGTAACTTTTTCTTTTAAAACAGGAAACTTGATTGACTAATGAAAAGTGCACATGATTAAATTAAGAAAGCTTACATCCTTGACTCTACAATGAATCAGTGAGACTTGCTTAATTTTGGTCAAAAATACAAAGTCAACAGTGGCTGAGATGAGCATATTCTCTATAAAATAAAATGATCAGATTTGCAAAAGCTTGGCTACACAATGTGAATTTCACTTAAACCATGTGGCATTATTTTAGAATCATCAAACATCCTGCTTTAGGAATTCTCTGCTAATAGATAAAATAGCTTGGTTGATGTGCTGAAGTAGCCAATGAGTATGTTTTGACTGACAGTTAAGCATATACATCCTACATTTCGTCAGATTCTGCAGTGTTAGATTTATATCTCACTGAGATGGCCATTGTTATGATCATAAATTATGAGTTCAAGTAGTTTTGGTGGTTTGCCAGAATACTTCCTGTTCCAGTACTAAAGATTTCTCATATTTCTTTGACTAGAAAAACAAGGTTCAGACTGATAGGCCTTTCCAGTATGTGACTTTCTGTGAGTGTGTCTGAGTTTAGAAATATTGAAGTGTGTGTGTGTATAAGTGTGTATCTATTATTCTTAGGACTTTGCCTACGTGTTAATATTTTTCAGCAAGAAATAACACTCCTTTGGCAAATTTTTCGGAGCATTGAAATGAGATAAAGTATAGCTCTTATTCTTGAGAAGTAATTCATCGCTTCATATTGTTAAGTCATAACCATTTAGTCATGAAACCCAAACCTTGTATTTAAAAAGTAACAATCTCTTGTTTAAAGTATCTCCTTTGAACATTTCCAAGAATCTTAAGGAAGTCTTTATATGACATTAAATTGTTAATTTTACCTTGTTATTTCAGATCTGTGATTAGAATTCATTCTTGGGGCTGAGAGTCTGTGTAGAATAAGAATTCCTGTGGTTCAGCATGCCAGTAATTCCGGGCAAGGTTAATAGAGTGGTTTTTTGAGAAAAAAAGAGCTGTTTTATGGAAAGCCTTTTGGAACTTTGCCTTGTTTTGTTTTCCTGAACTACCAAATCTGCTTCAAGTATTTGTATGAGATCCTAACATGTTTATATATTAATTTTGAGATAACATATTTTTCCAGACTGACATTTCCCTGGACACCAGCCATTTCTGTGAACACTGCCCATGGAATATAAGCTACTATTAGTCTGTGTAATAGTGGGGTAAAGTAAGCTCATAAGAGAGAACCCCAAAATGGGACGGTGCAAGCAAAATACAAGTTTATTTCTGTCTGAAGTCATTGTCCTGTGGGTCTGGGTGGGTGAGCGTGTACGGCAGCCCTGCCATCCTCAGCACATATTTTCCTAGTTTGCCCTTGGCCTCTCTCTCTGTTTGTATCCGGTGAAAGGGAAGGGAAAAACGAGTCCAGTGAAAGGGTTTTCGTAGATGGTGTGGAAGTTGCCCATATCAGGGAGAACTTTGTCACAAGGCCACATGTCCTTGCAGGAGATTCCAGGAAATATATTCTCCAGCTGAGCAGCCATATGCCCACAAGAAGGGGAGGAAGAGTCTGGAAGAGCGACCAGCAAAGGCCAAAATGCCCAGTCCATTAAAAATACCTTCTAAAAACCAGCCATTTAGATTCAAGTGAAAACAAATGCATTTTATATAATGAACTTCTCAATTTTATGTTCTACTTCTCAAATATTCGTATCACAGAACAAAGTCATAGAATTTCAGATAGTATCACTGGATGCCCAGAAGGTACACACCCAAACTAAAGTGTCACTTTTGAATTTTATGTGGTTCTGTTTTACCTCATAGACTCTCCCCATAAGTGAAAGTGACTAAATTTTTGCCCTACTTTAAAGTTTTAATCTGGAGTTAAATCTATCTCCATCTACTCATGTGAGACAACAATCTGAGGAACTTCTAGGATGTGGAGAGGAGGCCCATCAGTGTTCTTTCCCCACCCCAAACAGAAACACCAAAGAACCATTGCAAATCCAGAAACACTGGAGGAATTTTCACCGCCCCTCCCCTCCCTTTCCTTGGGACTAGTCTGTTTAATTTTAAAAGCAGAATTTTGCTTTCACAAAGTATACCAGCCAGGAATTTGTTCAGATTCCTCAAAACCAAGCCAAGAAAAGTTTCAGAAAGTTCAGACATGTGTGGCCGAGTGGAAAGAACAGAGTTTTTAGAGGCAGGCACAGACGCATGGGGATACTGCTCCAGACGGTCACTTCTGGCTGAACTTTGGCAAGCTTCTGTTGACTTAAAAAAAATGCACAATGTGAGAGTTGCGAGTCAAGTTTCATTTGGGGCAAAATGAGGACTACAGCCCGGGAGACAGCACTTGAGATGGCTCTGAGAAACTGCTCCAAAGAGGAAGTGGGGGAAGGTCAGTATATACGTGATGTTGGTGAGGGGGACCAATCAAGCACGTATTTTTTTGCCGAAGGTTTCTGCTAGTCACGAGGAGCAGACGTCACCATGAAGGATTTTAGTGCTTTTCTAGATATGAGGAGATACAAGAATTGGGCTCTTAAAAATGGCTCCTGAAAATATCTCTCTGAAGACCTGTTCTGCCAGTTTTCCCCAGAGCACAGAGGGCCTCATTTCTGATCTCCACCCTGAAGTCCTTTCAGGGGGTGTTGAAAGTCAACAGCTGCAACAGCACATGATTTAATCCTTGTAGAGGTAGATGGCAAGTGCTAAAGGCAAGTGCCAATTTGTGGTTGATACTTCTTAGCCTCATTGGGCCACCGTCTCCTCATTTATAAATGAGGAGAGGTGAGAATGAACTTTGTGTCGATACAGAATTAAAACGTGTAAAGGGCCCTGCATGTACCAGGATGGTTCTCTCCATCTGCGTGATCTATGACGGTCCCAGGGAGCCGGGGTCATTGCTCCTCTGGCTCCGTGGCCAGGGGTCTGTGGTTTCTTTGGGCAGGAGCTGCCTAATGCAGCCCAGGGTGTCACTGCGCTGCTCGGAACCGAACAGACCTGAGGCCTGGGTTTTTCCCCCGAGACAAAGGGGAGCTTTGGTCACAAAGGCACCCAGTGACCTCTGTAATGCGGGCAGGAGAATGCAGCTGCGCCCCTGTTCTGGCTGAGTCCACATTGATCTGGGGGTTGAATAATTCAAGATACTAATTGCCAGTCAACACAAGGATCAGCATTTGTCTTTAAGCACCAGGAAGTAACGGTGAGGCCTGAAAAGCCAAATCAAGGACTTGCTTTTCCACTCGTTTCCAACATCAGAAAATATTTATATCCAAATATGATGTAAAACAGTACCAATGTTTAGGATTTTCAAACAGTGCTCTTTATATAAAATAATCATGATTTTCTAGCTTCTGTATTGTTTTCCAGTGCTTTTTCAGTTTTTCATAAAACAGAACTGATTTTTTCCCCAGTATTTTCATCTCTTGATTTCTAGTTGCCCAAATGAGCAAAGAAAATACTTATCACTGAGGAATGTGCATGACTTGACTGTACAGCATCTACCCACAGTAGCCAAATGTATGTGGTTTTTTAAAGAACATTCTTTGAGTCTCTTCTGTTGCCTTGATCTTCATGGCCCAGAAGGAGCTGCTCACGCCTGCCCATTGCCATGGATATTTCCAGAACAGCATGCACTCCAAGCCTGCCCCACACTTGGCTCTTCCAGCAACTGGAGACATCTCTTCAAAAGCCCACCTTACACCCCGGAAACGACAGGGAGGAGCCTGGGCTCTTAAAGGCCAGGAAAATGCATCCGACAACAGCACCTGAACTTCCCCCCAGCCAGGAAAGTCTGATGGGAACAGTGGCAGAGGGCTGGGAGGAGGGGCACCCCTCTGCAGGAACAAGGCCTCGTCCTATCAGGAGGGCAGCCCCAGGGGCCCTCCCCTCCTTTCAAGGGCAGGAGATGAGCCTCTACTTGCCCTCAGCTTGAGGGTTACACAGTCTCAGAAGGAGACATCAGAATTGTGACCACCACAGCCAGAAGCCCCCTGCTCCGTGGCAGCACGGGCTGTGGAGGGAACAGGAGGAGAAGGAAGCATCCCTGGAGGCTGGAGTGAGCCTGCTGGCAGGAGAAGGAAGCAGTGGCCGCACGTGCCCTGCAGGGAACTCGGGTCCATCAAGGCAGAAGCCGGACAGTGGCACAGTGGTGCTGAGGATGAGGTCCAGGGAACACGTGTTCGAATCCTGCTTTGGATTCGAACTTGCCTCCACCCCAGCTTCTTCCTCTGTAAATGGGGTTAAAATACTACGGCAGCCACTTCGGTGAACAGAGTGATATTATAATGCCTGGAATTCCGAGGGTGGGGTGTGTACACTGGAGCAGATCTGTGAGCGCACAGTGCTTTCAGACCTCGAGAGTAAAACCAAGGATTTATCTGCCTAGCTGAGGACCCGTATGAGAGAAGGGTCCCCTGAGGCAGTAGAATGAAGGTAAGGGGGTGGGTGGGGAGGAAGTAGAGCCATTAAGCTAGAGTGAGGCCCTGGGGAGGGAGCTGGGAACGGGCAGCTTCTCTGTGCCACGGGGCATCCTTAGGAGGCAAAGCGGGTCTGCTGTCCCGGTGCCGGGAGCCCTGGCAGCTGGTGTGGGTCACCAGTTGGCCCCAGGCACGATCTCTTCATAGAAACAGAGACAGACAGTCCAGGTTTGGAGCCCATTCAGGAAGGCAGCTGAGCAGCCTGTTCTTCTCATTATCCAAGACATCCTTCCTTCCCTTTGACACGCGCTTTCTCTCTGCAAATTTCCGTCAGCCCCTCTCCCTGACCTGCTCTCTGCTTTTTTACTTTCATTGGCTCACTGAACCTACTTGTCTACGTTTTGTCCAGATGAGCCTATCATTATGTCATAGGCCGGGCTGCTCTTGCGGTGTTTACGGTCTCCGGGGGGAGGAAAATAAAGAAATGTACACTTTAAGATCTGGACAGGGCTTCCCCTGGTGGCGCAGTGGTTGAGAGTCCACCTGCCAACACAGGGGACACGGGTTCGAGCCCTGGTCCGGGAAGATCCCACATACCGCGGATCACCTAAGCCTGTGAGCCACAACTGCTGAGCCCGCGTGCTGCAACTACTGAAGTCTGCGCACCTAGAGCCCGTGCTTCACAACAAAAGAAGCCACCGCAATGAGAAGCCCATGCACTACAAGGAAGAGTAGCCCCCGCTTGCCGCAACTAGAGAAAGCCTGCATGCAGCAACGAAGACCCAACACAGCCAAAAATAAATTAAAAAAAAAAAAAATCTGGACAAACTTTTTAAACTACTATATCCTGCCGATAAAATAAGATAAATAATGGTATGTCCTATGTTGCAGAGGATTAGCTCATGCCTTAAAATCAAAGCTTTGGGGGAAAACAAGGCAAGAGATATGGTTGGGTGAGAATTTGTCATGCAAATAAGATCAGTCTGTTCTCTGTTCTCTCTTTTTAAAGCAAGAAGTATTCAAGAATCCTAGGTCAAAACAGAGGGTTTAAAAGGCTGGAAAAACTAAATGGGCCAAAGGAAAGAGCCTTTTCACTCAAGTAGCTATGTAGATGGTCAAAGTCCTTGTGCCCCCTTTAAACTTCAGCAGTTTGTGCTGACAGTGTGATATAAGTCTATCAAAGTAATAGCAAATTTATTCAAGTTTAAGAGAATAACAAAACACAGCTAACATAGTGGGTACTTATTCCCAATTCTTAAGTCAATACCATTGATGAGAAGGCAAAGAATGGTGGTGTTAATCAAGTAAGAGATTTGGGTAAAACATTCAACTCTATTTCCTCATCTTTCAAAAAAGAGGCAACACCTGCCCTGTCCTCTCATTCCTAATCTACAGGGTTGTTGAGTGAATCTGTTATGGAGGTTCGTGAAAACCCTCTTTTAATTGTATAATGCTCAGTTACATCAGCAAATAATAATAATAATTATTATTATGTTATAAATATAATAAGTATATTATTAAATAACAATTATTATTATTATTGATGAAGAATGAGTATGATTATATCCCTGCTGAATAATAGTTAAATAAAAGATTATTAAAGCTTTAAATAATTACTCCATATTCCAGACATATTTCTCTGCATGTTGGATGTTAGGTCGTATTCCCAAGGATGATTTTTCTGTCGTTCTCCTGCCCAGGGGTGAAAAGGTGAATATCATACCATCTGACACAGTGCAAGTGCCTGATGGCTCTCTTAATGTCATGAGCCCAGTATTTGCTAGAAAGGTCCAATCGCTGGTCAGAGGAGCTCTGACCTGTGTAGCAGTCTGGCCAGTGTGCCTCATGAGAGCGTGGAGAGCCACTTCATTCCAGGCATGGGCCACCCAGATCACAGCTGCTCAGAGCTCTTTGGCTTTGGTTAAGTTTGTTGTGCTGTTATATAATGGGTACTTGGACCATATCTCATGAATGACTGATTTTTTCTTCCTCCTTCTCCACTGTCCTATTATCACGCTGTTGTCTGTGTCGAATGTTGTGTTAGAGTTTGTTGTTAAAATCAAGCAGAAAAACAGGCAGCTGTTAAGGTGTAAGGAGAAAAACATTAGTAACGGGGAAATCCACATATGGCACAGTAAGATTCTGACACCGTGGCGTGGGGCTGGCCCCAAGAGGCTTTACGATCATAATCTAGTCTTACTTTGTGCTCATGATGGTCTTTTCACCCCTACGCTACTAGTGCACAAGCCAAATTGTGACCAAGCAGACTAGACTACAGGTGAGCAGTGAGTTATGCCTTTGCATGTTAATTTAGAACTCTCATTTTAATCAGACAGGCTCATTGGCCCATGCTATTTCTGATCCGTACCTTAAATCAAAAAGAAGTTATTTAACGGCTTCTGGTTTCTGCTCCAACATGTAAAGAGCTTGGAAGTTGTCAATCCTGTTCTCACAACAAGAAAAAAAGCTAAACAAACTGAAAACCAACTATTCTGAGAGCAATGTTCTTTTTTTTTTTTAATGTTTTATTTATTTATTTATTTATTTGCTGCATTGGGTCTTGGCTGCAATGCGCGGGCTTTCTCCAGTTGCGGCGAGCGGGGGCCACTCCCCATCGCGGTGCGCGGGCCTCCCATCATGGCGGCCTCCCCTGTCGCGAAGCACGGGCTCCAGGCACGCGGGCTCAGTTCCCCTGCGGCATGTGGGATCCTCCCAGACCAGGGACCGAACCCGTGTCCCATACACTGGCAAGTGGAGTCTAAACCACTGCACCACTTGGGAAGTCCCGAGAGCAATGTTCTTAGATGTAACAGAGAGTTGAGGTTGCAGGGCAAAGTGCTCCTTGAAATTTGGAGAGACAGCAAATGCAGAGAATCATTGTTCCCCAGGGGCAGAAGCCGCTGGTGCCAGAGACACTTAAACTAAAGCTGGGTAATTCCTGCAGGCAGAGCATGGACTAGCCTAAGAGTTGACAATCCCTCTAGTCTTAGGGGGACCCAACGCTTTCATGAGTTTTACCTCCAGGAGCCTTACCCAGTTCTTAGGATGATGATCAGAGAAAAATTCCTTCATGCTTCCTGCAGGGGGAGAGGAACAGTGACTATTCTGAAATAAGCCCAGAGCCCTCTGTTCATGACACAGGCATGCCCTGGAGGACATCTACTTTCCCAGAGCCTCATCTGACCTCGGAGGAGGGCTGGTAGATGACCAGAGCCCCTCTGGCCTCTCTGCATCACATAAACTGAGGAAAAGAGTCTAAGAAACTCTTCTGAAGGTCACAGCCAGGACTCAGACTGACTAAAAAAATTGAGATTTAATCATAAGATGATATAATGTTTCTCCTCTCCAACACTTCATCATCACATTAACAGGGCTCCAAAATAATAACCAGGTTACAACCTAGCTGCAAGACACGGAGTCTGTTTAGAAGGAATTTTTGGGGAAACGTAAAGACAGCAGGAGACACAGAAACCAGGACACTAAAGGACACTGAAGCCTTTGACACCTACAGATATGGCATACGTTAAGGACAGCCTAACCTCTTGCCAGATTATCATAAAACCTTACACTAAAGGCCTACCTACCTCAGTTACTGTTACCTATATATAATGCCCAGGTTTCAACAAAACATTACAAGGCCTGGTAGAAGGCAAATAAAACACAATCTGAAGATACAAAGCAAGCATCAGAACCAGACTCAGATATGATGGGAATTTTGTAATTATCAAGTAATTTGGAATTGAAAATACTTTAATTAATAGGCTAAGAGTTCTAATGAAAAAAGTGGACAACATGCAAGAACGGATGGGTAATGTAAGCAGAGAAATAGAAACTCTAAGAAAGAATCAAGAGGAAGTACTAGAGATCAAAAACATTCTAACTGGAATGAAAAATGCCTTTTGTGGGCTCATCAGGAGACTAGACACAGCCAAGGCAAGAAACTCTGAGACTGAAGATATGTCAGTAGAAACTTCACAAACTGAAATGCAAAGAGAAAGAAGAATGAGAAAAAGATGGAACAGAATGACAAATAACTATGAACCACTACAAAAAGGCTAACATACATGTAATGAAAATACCAAAAAGAGAAGAGAGAAAGGAACAGAAGAAATATGTGAGGTAATAATGGCTGAGAATTTTCCAGGATTCACGTTTCATGCAAAACCACAGATAAAGGAAGCTTAGAGAACACCAAGTAGGATAAGTACCAAAGTATCTACACCTGGGTATATTCTGTTCAAACTTCAGAAAACTAAAGACAAAGAGAAAATCTTGAAAGAAGCTAGAGGGGGGAAAAAACCAAAACACCTTACCTGTTGAGGAGCAAGGATAATTATTATATTGGACTTCTCTTCAGAAGCTGTGCAAACAAAAAAAGAGTAAAATGAAATATTTAAAGTGTAAAAAAAAATCCAAATAACCTAGAATTTTGTATCCAGCAAGAGTATCTTTCAAAAGTGAGGACATATAAAGACATTCCCAGACAAACAAAATCGAAGAGAATTTGTTGCCAGCAGAACTGCTTTACAAGAAACAATAAAAGAAGTTCTTTAGAGAAGGGAAATGATGTAGATCAGAAACTCAGATCTACGTAAAGAAGAAGAGTGTTGGAAAAGGGATACATGAAGGTAAATAAAATATTTTATTTTTCTTATTCTTAACTGACCTAATAGGTATCTGTTTGTTCAAAATAATAATAGAAACAGTATATCAGGTGATTAGAGCTTATGGATAAGTGAGATGAATAACAGCAGTGTTATAAGGGACAGGAGGAAGGAAGTGGAAATACTCTATTATAAGGCTCCTGCACCATCTATGAAGAGGTAGAGTGTTATTAGAAAGTGGACTTAGATTCGTTGTAAATGTATATCGTAAACTCTAAGGCAACCACTAAATTTTTTAAAGGAAGTATAATTAATATGCTGAGAGGAGTAAAAATGGAATCATATAAAGAGAGAGGCAGACAGAAGGCAAAAAAGAAACAAGGAACAATTGCAATGAAAAGAAAACAGTTACAAATATGGTACATTTAATTTGTCTATATCAATAATTACTTTAAATGGGGATGGTATAAATATACCAATTATTTGAGACTAAGAGAGTGGATTAAAAACCAATAACCAACCATATGTTGTCTGCAAGAGCCCCACTTTACCTATAAAGACACAGATAGATTAAAAGTAAAGAGATGGAGAAAGATGTACCATGCTAACACTAACGAAAAGGAAACAGGAGTAGCTGTGTTAATTTCAGACAAAGCTGACTTCGGAGCAAGAAAAGTTATCAGAGAGAAAGATGGGCATTGCATAATAATATAGGGTCAGTTCTCCAAGAAAACACAACAGTCCTTAATGTATATGCACCTAACAACAGAGCATCAAAGATATCAGTCCTTTCCAAAGCGAGGTAAAGATTCAATGCAATCCCAATCAAAACCCCAGCATGTGGTCTTGTGGATGTCAACAAACCGATTCTACAGTGTATATGGAATGGGCAAAAGACCCAGAATAGTCAACATAACGCTGAGAAAGAACAAAGTCAGAGGACTGACACTACTCAAATTCAAGACTTAATCTAAAGCAGTATCAAGATAGTGTGATATTGGCAGTAAAATAGAAACTAGGTCAATGGAACAGAATAGACAGCCCCCAAATATACCCACAAAAATACAGTCACTTGGTCTTCAACAAAGAAGCAAAAGCAATTCTATGGAAAAAGGATGGTCTTGTCAACAAATGGTGCTGTAAGTACTGGAGATTCACACAAAGAAAAGATGAATTTAGATACATCCAGTACAGCTTTCACAAAAATTAGCTCAAACTAGGTCATAGACCTAAGTGAAAAATGTAAAACTATAAAACTGTAGAAGATCACGTAGGAGAAATATCTAGGTGACCTTGGGTTTGGCAGTGATTTGGGGTTTGGCAACACCAGAAGCATGATACATAAGAGAAAAAATAACTAAGTTGGACTTCATCAAATCAATAACTTCTGTTATGCAAAAAACACTCTTAAGAGAATAAAAAGACAAGCCACAGACTAGAGAAAAAACATGAAGAACACATATCTGATGAAAGACTTGTATTCAAAATATACAAAGAACTCTTAAAGCTCAACAATAAGAAAACAAACCAATTTAAAAATGGGCAAAAAACAGACATCTCACCAAAGAAGATAAGCACATGGCAAATAAGCATATAAACAATGCTCAACATCATATGTAATTAAAGAATTCCAAATTAAAACAACGAGATTCTACTACACATCTCTCAGAGTGACACAAATCCAAAACACTGACAATACCAAATACTGATGAGAACATGGAACAGTAGGAACTTTCATTCATTGCTGGTGACAATGCAAAATGGTACAGCCACTTTAGAAGACGCTTGGTCAGGTTTTTTTTTTTCTTTTAAGCTAAACATAGTCTCACTATATGATTGAGCAATTATGCTCCTAGGTATTTACCCAAATGAATTGAAAACATATCCACACAAAAACCTGCATGTGATTGTTTGTAACAGCTTTATTCCTAATTGGCAAAAACTGGAAGCAACCAAGATGCCCCCTTATAGGGTATAACTTGAGATAAACTGTGGTACATCCATACAAGGAATATTGTTCAGCAGTAAAAAGAAATGAGTTGTCAAGCCACCAAGAGACACAGAGGAATGATAACTGCATATTGCTAAGTGAAAGAAATAGTCTGAAAAGCTGTTACTCTATGATTCCAACTATATGACAGTTTGGAAAATGCAAAACTGTAGAGATAGTGAAAAAGTCGGTGGTTGCCAGGGTTTCAGAGAAGGGTAGGGGTTAAATAGGTGTAGCACAGTGGACTTTTAGGATGGGGAAACTATCCTGTATGATACTGCAATAGTGGATATATAATATTATGTATTTGTCAAGACCCATCTAACTGTACAACACAAAGAGTGAACTATAATGTAAACTATGGACTTGAGTTAATAATAATGGCTCAACGTGGCTTCATGAATTGTAGCAAACGTACCACACTAATGCAAGAGGTTAATAGGGTGCAGAGAGAGGGGATAAATGGGAATTCTTGGGGCTATCTACTCAGTTTTCCTGCAAGCCAGAACTACTCTTAAAAAATGAAGTCTATTAATTCTCTGGAAAGTTTATACTATTTGCTCACATTCTTACCTCACCTATGTAGAATTCTGGTTTACATTGGAAGTGCTGGCCTGGTAGGAAAACATAGTATCTTGCTTCCTTGTTAACACAGCTTTTAATACATGTGAACTGTTTTTCAATCTTAGTATAACCTCAAGAAATCTAAAATTATATCTGTGACACATCCAAAAAATAAATCTAAACCAGTTTAAAAACTGGATTTTAAAACCTGTTTTAGCCTTAGGAGTTTATGGAAGAAAGTAGACAGCAAATACAGGAAAAATACTGTGAATATTTTTGTACACATAATATCAATGTGAAGATATATGACCAAATATTTGCCTATGTATAGTTTTAAATTTTTAACAATAAGTAATTATTTCCTATTCAGTTGTAACTGTTCGATTATAGTATTAATATGAATTATATTAGAACATGTTCTTGTTTTCGGTTTTATATTATATCAGTGGTTAAATCAATGTAATTAAATCTTTCATTGTAAATTATAGAAATTGTATGTTTATCATAACACAAACAAGAACTTTATTTTTAGTTAAAGCCGTATGTTATTTGTATTTCTTATCTCATTTATTGTTAATTACATTTGGTCAATATCACTCAGGTATCTTTCTTCTATCCCACTTAGACCTGAATCAGATTTTAAAATGCCTCTGAACAAAAAAGTAAAATTATTTAATTCCAGTCTTGGTTGATCTTTCTATCCTGTGCTTATTTACTAGTTCAGTTTTATTTAAAAATAAAACCAATTCTCACTGTTGTGGCTATTCTGAGGTAGACTGACCAACTTTACCTTAAAGTTAATTTGTATTTTCCTTGCTTGTGCCTGGTAATGCAGAGATATGAACCATGTGTGTCCCCAGATATGAAGACAAGAAAGTCTTAGTACTTTTTCCAAATGCTTGGTTCTAATTTTGGACTATTATGAAATTCTAATGTCATAACTGGTAACTCCCTAAGAATTACATGACGTTCTGGCCTTTTTGCCTTGATTTCTTTTGAGTGTACTTTCCAATAGATCTTTGAAAAGTAAGTGACAAAGCTAAAACACTCTAAAAGAAACCACATTTCCTACATGGTATGTTTTGCTTGCTTTTTGAGAAAATTTTAAAAGCTACCAAACAACATTTATTTAGTGTGTTAGTGGTGACCAGCAAGTACCATTATGGCCAGAGTCTGAGGCCCAGGAAGGTCATATAGGTTAGAAGCAGTGGACAGTTTGAATGCTAGGGAAGGTCGCTGAAGGCTAACTGCGGCTAAGCATAGTTTTGTTCTGTTTTTTAATCAACTAATGGAAAATAAATTTCCAAGAAGCTCTTTTGATCTAAAATCACTGCTCTTCAAAGGCAGGGACGTGACAGTTATCTGTCATGACCTCTGCTTTGCTGCTCTTATTCCCAGCCTCCGTGGAAATTGCCCAACTCCAGAGGCGGGGACTGTTTTAGTTGGCATATGGGCTCAGCGTCCTTGGAACCGCTCTACTTTATGCCTAAACTTTCCTGCCAATGTCAGCATCAGCCTTGTCAACACTTCTTTTCCATTTGTGAATACTGTAGTTAAAGCTTTCACCTCTCCTCTTCTAGAAGTATTTCATATTTAGCACTTGGGTGTTTAGAAATTCTCTCTCTGAAGAAATACATTTCAACTAAGAATCTTTACGACTTATGAAAGAAGTTTCACTTAGAAAATATGTATAAACATATGTGGTTTTTGGTTTTTTTTCCATATGGCCTTTGATCTTGTCGCAAAGCTTTAGTGCTGTGAACAGTGAGGTTTAAGGTAACCGACAAAGTGGTCTCACCAGTGAGGCAAAGTTGTGTCAAAAGAGGGCTTAATTGTTTAAAAAAAAAAAAAAAATTCTAAGCAAAAATTCAGCTCAAAACCCATAAGGTTTCTAAATACATTTTGAAGCATTTAGAAGAAAAGAAGTCCTTTTGTGTTTGCTCCATGTTCTGGAAGAGCAAATAAAAAATGTTACTTTGTTTTGTTAACTCAGTGGCCACACGGCAATCCTCAGGCTGAATGCCCCTGGGTCATCAGCTAAGCATGTAGATGAGTTGTGTATAGATTATTATAATCATAAAGTTATATCACAGTCTATCAGGGGAAATACTTGTGATAATTAGTTTGGAAATATAGTTTAGTAAAATTAAACATAATTTCAAGGAAGAGAAAACATTTTCATGAAGGTTTTCTTCATTAGAAAGGTGACATCATCCCAAGTAATTTAATTATTGTTGATTTATTTAACAAACCTCTGTAAGTCAGGGTGGGCCTTCCTTGCTGTGTTGGTCTCCTGACCTTCTTCACATTTCATATATCTGGATACCTCCAGCCTTAGTGACAAAAGTTGATTATGTTGAATCTAGATGTCCACCTTAAGAATACACATCTCTCTCATTGTTTTTTTTTTAACTTAACATGGCATGTGTTTTTTTTTTTTAGAAATTCACGTTCTTTTATTTATTTATTTATTTACTTATGACTGTGTTGAGTCTTCGTTTCTGTGCGAGGGCTTTCTCTAGTTGTGGCAAGTGGGGACCACTCTTCATCGCGGTGCACAGGCCTCTCACCGTTGCGGCCTCTCTTGTTGCGGAGCACAGGCTCCAGACGCGCAGGCTCAGTAGTTGTGGCTCACGGGCCCAGTTGCTCCGTGGCATGTGGGATCTTCCCAGACCAGGGCTTGAACCCGTGTCCCCTGCATTGGCAGGCAGATTCTCAACCACTGCGCCACCAGGGAAGCCCCATGGCATGTGTTTTTAACTGTCTCATGACAAATAGATTTACTTTTTAATCACCACTGTTGGGTAAAATTTATTATCGCCTGAGTTCCATCCATCAGATTTGAGGGTACAGATCACGTGAAGAGGTAAATGGGGAGATGGTGAGGGGCGGTTTGGTGGAATAGGAACCCCAAGTTTGTAGCTTGTTTAGTTATCACCACAATTTCATGACCCTGTCATTTGAAAGTCAGATGACTCAATGGTGTCACGTAATGTACGACTAGAAGACACAATAAGGAATATTCCCAGGACACAGTCAATTTCTCCCTTTTTTTCATGGAAAAAGAGTTCACGGAAGACAACCAAGCAGTAAATATAATTCTAAAGATAGTCAAAACAGCTTGGAATATAATTTTGTTCAGAGCTATTAAAAAAATACTATGTCTTAATATAGGCAGCCTGTAGAAAGTTCCAAGGTGAGGATTTATCTTCTAAATGTAGACTTGTGGGTCTTTTTAGCCAGCGAATTCAAACCACCAAAGGAAGAGGTCAAGAAGAATGAATGAAGTTAAGAGAATTGACGAGCTGAGTATCACTGTTGGAATTTTGTTTCTTATATGGCTTGAATTTGTGCTTTGAGATTTTGGGGTCTAAGAAAGCCATGCTGTTCCAGGAGCTTCCCAGAAATATTTTTGGAGTAGGCCACACGGGCTCTGGAAAGAGAATGCATTCTATTTCCAAGTGCTGTTGTAGAATCATTATTCATTTAACAAAAGTGTGGTCTTTTCAGCTAGAAATTTTAGTTCCATCATTCAAATGGACTAAAAATATGCTGGAGTATAACTAGAAAAAAGTATTTCGTATGTATCAATATGTTGTTTTCTAGCAATGTCCCATTCTGGATTAAACAATAGAGGAAAACTTTCCTGTTTCTCTGTAGCGTGGGCTTTTAAATTGATATATGTGTATGTGTTTTCAGTGAATTGTGAAAATCAGCCAAATATAAAGTCAGTTATAAAATAGTTCCCTTTGTTTCCAAATCATCTGTGTAATATTTACACCAAGGAAGAATCGATGAAAAAAAACCCAAGTATATGAGGAAGGCCTTCCTGTGTCTCTATACTATATGATCATTGTTTTATTTATCACCAGTTCTGCAGTGTTTCTCAATGCCAAGTCCAGAAGTGAAAGATACAGTTGTAACTTAGAGTGCGGACACCTAGCGAGGGAGACGAGCAAGGTAACAGAAGTCCATGTGACAAGTGAGGGGATACAGGTGAGCTCAGGCCTCTCTGGGAGGAGCAGCAGCGCGAGTGGCCTGAGGGCAGAGGAGGTGAGCTGGGCTGGAGGACCACAGGGGAGCTGGCAAAGAGGACCGGAGCGCAGCACGGGGGCGGCCAGAGGGAACAGGCTGTGCAAAATAAGTGTCGGCGGCACCAGTTTCACCCTCAGCGTTGTCAGCTTCTCACAGAAAGTAAGAAGATCATACATTTTATTCTGTCAGTTTAAACACCGGAAAGCCTCTTCAAAAGCGATTTTCTTTTCGTACATTTGTCGAAGTCCGGAGCAGGAAAGTGGTGCGGAAGGGCTGTCTTATTCCACTGCCTTTGCTCTTGCCACTCAGTAACATCCCCAAAGCCTTCGACCCCGCATCGTTCATGTACATGGGAAACACTTTTTTCAATAGTAAGCATTTTCTTAGGGAGTTTTTTGGTTCCATTTTCACAAGCGTCTCATCTCTTTGTAGCAACAAACCTTGCTCTCTGAGCTGTACTGAAGGTTCCTACTTTTCTTTCTTCGGTGTCGAATTAGGAAAAATGGAGTAAACGCTTCAAGATTACTCATTGAACATACTATTTTTTACTTAATTTCAAGTAGCATCTTCCCTGTAGATGTAATAAAGAAAGATCTGCGCAAGTTAGAGGAAGGATAATTTTCAGTATTCCTTTCACATTTTATCTTGTATTGATGATCCTCGTATTTTACCTGTAAATGCTCAATCGGTAAAGCAATTAAACTTTAATGATAATTCATAATGGATTTCTGCAGCCACTTTTCTTTTTTAGTTCACATAACTAGAAAAAAATAAGGGACTTAAATTACATCTTATGTTAAAATGGTCCTTCATATTCAGACCATAAAAGCAAAAACGTTGTATATTTTTAGTATGTAGGGATCATTAATGGAAACAGTCACTTCTGTTTTCTGTTGCCATTTTATATTTGGTGCATGCTGTTCCTCTGTGAATCTTTCTCTTAAAAGTTATTTTCTTGTATGAGCTCCTCAATAGACTATAAACTTAGCCATCATAGTCCCTCAGAAAATAATTATCGATAACTTCATTTGAATTGAGGATAAGAGAAAATAAGGTCTTTCTAAAGCCCTGGTGCCAAGCAAGAGAATATATATAAGTAAATGGTAAAGAAAAAAAGAGTTTAAGACCTGGAGCCTGATGATATGGGTTTAGATTCTGGTTTTGTTTCTTTTTAACTCGGACAACTTCATTATCTAGTGACCTTCACTTCGCTTTTCTGTAAAATGTGATGGATATTATCTGTGCTTATACCCACCTAGCCATCTACCTGCCTAAGTAGACAGGGATTTCCTTAGCATTTAAGTATGTGAAAGAGCCTTGAAACTAAACGTGTTCTACAAATACTAGTTGCTATGGCAACGACTTACCAATGTACCAAATGCGATTCTTAAAATGAGAGGCAGTACATATATGAAGTTATATTTTACATAAACTACGTAGCACAGATTAGTGCCTAATAGGCATTCACCAAACAGGGATCCGCTTTCCCTCTTTCTCTCAGCTTTTCTTTCAAGCCTTGTTATTTCTCATTTGTCCCCATTTGCTGCTACACTTTTCTGCTGTTCTGGGTGCTTTCGAATTCACTGATGCTCTGATTCTTCTTCCTGCATGCACAGGCCCAGAGAGGCAGTCAGACGTCAGCCAAATTTAGTAACCTCCTTCTTAGTTTGGACATTTGATTGTATGCACATTCTAATTTTAAATTAGCACATATATGGGTAGATATTGGTTTTATATCCTATAATAATTTAACTCATTTATAGCAGTGGAATTTGTTGAGGTACAAATGTTTACCAGTTTTATGAATAAAAACCCAAAGTTGTAAACAACTTCAACTGAGTACTATATTTTTTATTTGTATGGTTTTTCACAAAATAATGAGCAGTTATTTTCATTGTTTATAATAATGCCTAAAACTTATTAAGTGCTCATCAAATGTCAGTGCTTGACAGAAACGAAATCATTTAATCCTCACAATACTTTGAGGTATGTCTTAATTATTATTTCCCCATTTTACAGATGGGGAAACTAAGCCACAGGAAAGATGTCAGGAGACAGGATATCATCACAGTTAAATATGCAGGTCCTCGTTCCTGAGCGCCTGGGTTAACTCTAGTTCCCCTGATTATTATGTGTGCATCCCTAGACAAACTCCCTACACTTTATGTGCTTTAGTTTTCCCATCTGTAAAACTGGGAAATAATGACACATACTCGTAATGCCGTGAGGATTAAACACTGGCTTTCCTCTGAATGACGTTTTAGATTCTCTTAACCATACGTTCAAAACTCTGCCCACATATTGTTCCCTTTTCCTTCTTTTCATTATCAGTAGTATTTTCAATGAGGCAATGCTCGTAGACAATACAAAGTACTCTTTAATGATTTACTAACTTACGTTTTGGTGTTCAGTGTAAACACCATGGAATCCAAAGACAGGCTCCATCACATGAATTTTTGGAGCCTAAGATACTTTAGTTCTCCCTATGAGAACGTGATTTCAAATGAAACCCAGTTCTCGGACTTATTTCAAGTGCTTTTCAGCACGCTAAAAGTGTTAAGCCCCAAGTGGCAAGCGTACATGGTACACATCCGTTTTTTATTATATCTTTACTTGGCTTGATTGTTAGTGTTCTTTTCCGCATTGTTAAATGCATTTAACAGCGAAATCTGTAACCTAAAATGATTTCATTGCTAGAGATATTAAAACTGCCCTGGCTTGAAGTCAGAAGCAACTTTATCAAAATCCTAAGACTAAGAGCAATAAAATGTTGCGTGTGATCTGAGTCCCTTTAGCAGAGCTTTTGTCATTGAGAAAATGAGCATGGATAAATATTGATTGTGTTTCTGAAAAATGTTTTCTCATTTCAAAAGTCCACCCCAGCTTAGCCGGCTCCCCTCTCTCTTGACAGGCACCAGCATCTTCACCGTGTACGAGGCTGCATCCCAGGAAGGCTGGGTATTCCTCATGTACAGAGCCATCGACAGCTTTCCCCGCTGGCGTTCCTATTTCTACTTCATTACCCTTATTTTCTTCCTTGCCTGGCTTGTTAAGGTACTCTAAAAATTCATACTCATCCAGTCTATGCTTTCTGACAGTTTCTGCAGATCTTTTGTTTGTTTTCGGTTGCCCTCACTCCCTCATGCCCAGTCTTTGGTAAATGTGGTTTGTCATTTTCTTTCAGAATGTGTTTATTGCTGTCATCATTGAAACATTTGCCGAAATCAGGGTACAGTTTCAACAGATGTGGGGATCGAGAAGCAGCACTACTTCGACAGCCACGACGCAGGTACAGTATCCGGAGATGACGATGTAACCCACTTGAACTGGGCGTGTCCCTCTGCACCACCCTGGACATTGATGGAACTTGATGGGACTTGAGAAACCCTGTTATCACCAACTTCTGCAATCAGATTCACTGAGGGAGCTGATTAAAAATACAGGTGCAAAGCCCCAAACCCAGAGCGACCAAATCAGATTTTCTGGGTGATGGGGCAAGGGCACCTATATTTTTAACAGCCCCATGGGTGGGTTTGATAGAAAACCAGGCTTATCATCATATTTATTATGTACCTTCCATTTGATTCTACCATCACATGTCCTCCAAGGACTTGCTGATAAAATATAGCAACTGTGGAATTCCCCATTTTAAAATATTCACGTAATTGAAACCAGTATAATGGCCCTTAGGTATAGGATTAGAATTTTTCAGAAGGAAAATTTATTTCATTCAGAATGAACCAATCACAATATAATAAATTATGAAGAGGACCCCTCCATCCCAAATGCATGCCTGTGAATTTTGAGGAATTACTGCATATTCAGAAGGTTTCCACTCTGCTCCCAAGAAATTGGAAGTATCCTAGAATTTGACTAAAAGTGGCATGGCATTTATTACATAAGAGGGCAATTCAGATCCAATGTCTTTTGTTCTTATTTTTGGTTTTGTTTTGTGTGTTTGTTTTTTGGTGGTTAGAAAGAGGAAGAATAGGTTTATATATCTTCTTCCGGTATAAATCTTAATAAGAGAGAGAGAAAATAAAAATTCCAGAATTGAGAATGAAATTACTTTATGCCTTGCAACTATTGCTTTAATGTTAAATTTTAAGAGAAATTTAACATAAGTTTGTAAATACTTACACAGGTCTGTTAGGACAAAGGTATCTGTGAAAGATCTGAGGTACAAATTTTACTTTGCAAATCTCCAAATTGAACTTTTAATAATTATATTTATATAATTATTACTTTTAAAATAATATATATTATTTTTTTAAATAATTGTATTTATGCCTACGTATTAAAATTATAAAGAAAAGGATTCAGGATAGTGGCTCACTGGGAGTGGGGATGAAGCAGAGGAATAAAATTAAGAAGAAATGCAAAGGTAAAAAAAATAAGATATTTATATTTAATAACTAATAGTGAAAATGCTATTAAACATGCTAATATTTGGAAGAGCCTTGTGCAGTATTTTTATGATGTTGTGAAAGTTCGAATGGTCTAGTTCATTATAGATGAAATAGTATTTATATTTTTCAGTTTTGTCAAACAGCTATTCAAACTTCCATGAAAGATTTTTTGAAGTATTATCTAGGTTATGTCACAGATGGCATGTAGGAAAACCTTCAGTGAGTCCGCCACATCCAGTACTCATTTCCTCTCTCATCTTTTTAGTGAGCTATGAGAAATCGTAAAGTTCCAAGTCCATTCTGACATGTCTTTTAAATAGAGTGACGGCCTCGTGAAGGTGTGTTTTCCAGTATAGACATTGAGAACAAAGTGGGACATAGAACTATGAACTCCACACAGAATTCACGTTCGATATTCCTGAGAGATGACCTAAAATGTCTTTAAAACTATATAGTGCTTATTAAGTAACTCTTATTTGTAAAACCACAGCTGGAAAAGTGGTGTTTGGAAGTGCCACCAAATCAGCCAGCAGTTACAATAGAAAGTGAAATGTGGAGAGACTGTGAACACAGTTGTACAAAATTGCTTTGATGCAAAATTGTCCTTAATCAGGAGGAATAAGATGGTAATTCAGACGTAATGCCTCTAGGTATTCAGCAGAGGTAATCACCCAGAGAACTGTGAAAAACCTTCATTAAGAAAAATGCTGTGGCTGAGGACCTGGTTGCTAAGCAACCGAAGCTCCAGCCGCAGCCTCTCTGGTAAAACACCACTTGGGCTGCCTGGCAACAGGCCGCAGGCCCCGCCCATGCCCTCGCCAGCCACTCAGCAAGTGTTCCAGATGCTTTTGTGTGTGGGGAAGGGAGAGGCATCATTTGCCACGATTCTGTTAGGTTTGTAAAATCAGAGACAACTCTGCACAAAGGCCTTCTCGTTCGATGGTTTAAAACACTAAATCACAAGTTTCTAGTTCTAACAAAACAGATGGGCTTTAAAGAAATAAAATAAAGATGGTTGTGTATTGTGAAGCACACAGCTTTTTAGAAATGAAGTCAGTTCTTGTCTTCCTCTAGTATGTGGGACGTCTGCAGTTGTTCTCTGTAAGTTATCCTCATAGGAGGGCAAAGAGGGTCCTGGGGATGGTGGACTTGTTGATATTTCTAAGTCCCTGGACTTCCCAGGAGGACTGTGTGAGTAGAAAGAAAAATTACACACATTAACAGGATAAAGTAGGGGCTTTCCGACATCTTAGGAGGTTCAACAGATTTGGCTCTGATATGTTAAGAGGCAAAAGAGAATCAGTGATGAGAACCCTTTCTTTAAAATAGCAAAGCAACCTGCCTCCGAGTCACAGCATAGAAACAAATTACAGAAAAATTAATGCCAATGGTCTTATGGAGACCATAATAGAGCAGGTAGCAGGAGAACAAAAGGAAAACGACGTGGAAATTTTCAGATTAGTAGTCAGTAGTTTGCCTGAACTCTGATGGGGATGGTGACTCCCGTACCTGCATAATCATTTGACACAGGTCACTGTTGCCACATGCTCGGTTATATGTTGGATTAAAGTGCAAGAGATTTGTACATCCAGGATATAATAGCCCCCTGTGTCAGCCCACAATAGGACTTCCCATGCTACACGTTTGTAGGGGTGTTGCCCCAGAGAAAGGTGTTGGGATGGGCCGATGTGCTAGTGGAACACGTCCTGGGCATCGTGCATGTCTGGTCCAGACTTGCACTGCCATTCCTTAGACACTTCACCTCAGATATCTGTTGCCAGTCGTGTGGTCTTCTGATCTAGGCTGATTTACGGTAGGAATGAGCTTATCTCACTTTGCCTGGAAGAGAACCGAAAGAACTAAACTTTAGGGCCCCACAAGGCTAAGTGTTGTATATATAGTGACAAGAGACACAAGGCAGCCTCTGGCAGTCAATCCGTACCTAACTTTTATATACAAATCATGGCCCAGTAAGGCCATATTGAGGGATGAGTAAGTAAATATTCTGATTGTCTAAAGAGAGCAGTAATTTCTGGGTCTGTCATTGTCTCTGACTGAGCACACTTGCTGGCCCATGTTTTCTGAATTAATAAGATACAAGACAGATAAGGGTGGAGTTGATAAAAGGACACAGGAATTCTTTCTCCTTTGTAGTTCCATGAATCTTCTCAGAATATAGGTTCCTACAGTACTGGAACAACTTCTGTGTAAATGTGCAATACCAGCTTAAAGGCAGAAAGGCATAGGTGAAAAGGCACATGATTGAAAATAAAAAGAATTTCTCCTCCGTGAAAAGATGTGTACAACGTAATGCTCCAAAACAAAACTTTAGTAAAAATTTGTTTACTGCGTTCCAAGACTATTGGTTTCCACATGAATATACATCATTAAAATATGTGAGAAAGCAATTTAGTGAAAGCAATTTCTGGGAAGGCTTTGGTAGAAGGTACAATAGTGAGCTCCTTCTAATAAGAAACTATAGTAATGGAATAATACATTCATCATAGGAAGCCATACATGAGAATTATGTCTTGTGAGTCTGAGTCATTGAGTATATTATTTGATTATGAAATCAAGTCAAGTGTCCACCCTCATTATTTTGTGTGATAATGACTATTACCTGTTTTTTAAGATGATTGATTTTGAAAGAACCCAAAGAGCATGGGAATTTCAAAATAACTTTTGGATTTTCTTTTCATTACCAAATGTGTATGTGTGTCTTGGGTTTGGGATTTTAATTCAGTTGCTAGTGGTCACCCCTATTACCAAGATCCATTATTCTCTACCACCTCCCATTAGATAATCTGTTATTGTTGTCATTGATGATGATATTCTGCCTAAAGTACAATAGAACAATCCGCAAAGCATTCTTAGCAAAATCAGGTGACCCTTTATAAAACGCTGGCAGTTGCAAACAGGCAAGCATGAGATGATTCTCAAGACTGAAACCTCCATGGATTCCCAAGTGGTTGTACTAAGAGGAGGGTGCGCACGTGGTTATTGGTAATATTCCACTAATTCATAACACTTTACTACAATAAATCACATATCTTGAGAGCTGCACTAAGCACCACGCTATTGGCTTTACAAGCAATCTTATTTAATCTTCACAATCACATTGTGAAGTTGGTATTATTATTGTCTCTGCTTTGCAGGTTAAAAAAGGACACGGATTGGAAAGTTAATTATTTTATCCAGTATTACATAACTGGTACGTGCTAGAACGGGGGCTCAAACCAGCTTCCTCAGCCATAAGAGTCTTCCGTTTTGCTCCCTGAGATCCTACCTCCTTTTAATTTGGTCATTACAGGCCCTGCTGTCAATGTGCTATCTTTTTTCTGGCTTCTCTTTTCTATTAAAACAAACAAAAAAAGGTTTTCTTGTTGACTGAAAGGTGGAGAAAGGGGTACTTTCATACATAATTACTAAGTGTGAATTAGAGCATCCTTTCTAGAAAATAGTTTGGCAATATGTGTCAAAAGCCTTAAAAACATATAAACTATTTGACAAAGAGATTGTACTTCTAGGAATTTATCCTAAGAAAAATTCTGGTCAATGCTCAAAGATGTACATTTGAGAATGTTTATGGAGGCATTTCAGTAAAAAAGAAAGACAGAGAAAGAAAGAGAGAGAGAGCTAGAGAAAGAAAATTAACTCTAGTCAGAAAGTATTGATTATAAATTATGAAATTAGAATAAATGCAAGCCATTAAATCATGATTGAACTTTATTGATATGAAAATATGCAAATAACATATTAATGCAGTAAAAGGGTCTCATGTTTATATGTATATGTGTGTGTGGGCATAATATACCTGAAAGGTTAACTCTGAAATACTAGGGGTGCTTGTCTCTGGGGAAGGGGCTTAAGATTTTTTTTTTACAGCTCATACACATTTTCTAAGTATTTAATAGTAAACCTGTATTAATAATATAATGAGAGGGGAACAGTTAGTATCTTTAAAAATGAAATAAATCATTGGACATTCAAAATGAAGCCACTTGTGTTAACCTAGGTTCAATTGCAAGGGACAAAAAGCCCCAAATAAGTGGCTTCTATAAGATAGGGTTCCTTTCTCTATCATATAAAGCTGGAGGATGTCATCCAAGGTTGTTACGGTGGTCTGTGTTGCTATAGATCCAGAATCCTTCTACCTTTTTGCTCCACCTTGCATCACTTCCATTCCCCAAATTGCCTCCTGGACTAAAATGGCTGCTGTAGCTCTAACTCTTACATCCATATTCCAAAGAGCAGGAAGGAAAAAAATAGAAAGTTTCTGCTTTCATTTCATAGACCAGTATATATGTAATTACATGGTCAAGATGAGCTTCAAGAAAGGGAAAGAACGTCTTTTTTTTTTGGTGGCCATAAAATTTTTCTTACTTTGTAAGACAAGAAGAACAGATATGGAGGCACAGCTGGCAGCCCCGGCCCCTGCCACACTCCCCTAAGGACTTGACCCTAGGATTCACGGCTCTGGCTATCCCACCATGTACCTCACGTAGCTACTGTTACATTAACCAATCCAAATGTTGTTGTATAATTCAGGGAACTAAAGAGAAATGGACCATGTTTGCATTTCCTTCACTTTATTTCACACAAAGAACTGACCTTGAGAGAGCACTTTCACTAACAATTAAATTGATTCATTTGATTTTAGTCTATTGGAAAAAAAATCATTTAACAGAGAAAATTAGTCTGCTCCTGATGAAAGCAAATATGTGCCTCAGGGATCCTTTGCTCCATGGTAAGAGAGTAGAGGATGCTTGTACAGAGGGTTCCTACCTCGTGACTGGCGGGATTGCTTTTGTCTTTTCTCCTTAAAAAGAGACTCCCAGACATTTGACAGATACTTTAAAAGGCACTTACGCATGTTTGCATCTCAACCAATGTATATGTATTCTCAGAATGAGCCTATTTGTGACGGATGTGCTTGATTCTACCACTAAACTTACCTTTTAAAATTCATTCTAAAGGGAATCAGAATCCTGTAAATGGACAGCTGAGAAGAACCATTTGTAATTGGCATCTTGGATCAGAGAATCTTTGTGTAAATGTGCACCGCCATTTTGTCATTTTAAAAATACACGTATGGCCTATGAATTTTGGCATTTGTCACTCTCCACCTCCCTTATTTTATAGAGGACAAGTTTTCTTTCTGCAGATGATCTACTACCTCTGTTACCAGGAGTGTGAAATTATAATGATAAATCCTAGGTAGTGGGATCTTTGCATCATCTCATGTTTCCATCAACAGTTACCCTTTTGAACACAGACACGGTCAGACGAACATGAAGACATAAATATGGCAAAGAAAATGTTTATGTCTGTGAGATAGTGAGCTCAGGCTGGAATAAAACAGTGAGTGCTTGTAGTTGGCGTCTTTTCTTAGAAAAATAAACATCCTTAATTCCACCCTATTCCACCACGCCCCTGCAGGCACACCTAAGGAACTGAAAAGAAAATATATAGTAGTGGGAAAATATTTATAAGTGGTACATGCTTTCCAGCATAGTATATTATTGATAGACAACTAATTTTTTAAAATAAATCTATTTATTGATTTATTTATTTTTGGCTGCGTTGGGTCTTTGTTGCTGCGCATGGGCTTTCTCTAGTTGCGGCGAGCGGGGGCTACTCTTCGTTGCAGTGCGCGGGCCTCTCATTGCAGTGGCTTCTCTAGTTGTGGAGCATGGGCTCTAGGTGCGTGGGCTTCAGTAGTTGTGACTCGCGGGCTCTAGAGCGCAGGCTCAGTAGTTGTGGCACACGGGCTTAGTTGTTCCGCAGCATGTGGGATCTTCCCAGACCAGGGCTCGAACCCATGTCCCCTGCATTGGCAGGCGGATTCTTAACCACTGCGCCACCAAGGAAGCCCCTAGATAACTAATTTTTAAGATGGTAGAATATGAGTAAGATAACCTACACATCCAGCAACCTGGATGTCTAATTCAATGACTGTCAGATTTTAGCATCCTGTACTATCCTGAATTTCATCATTTATGTCTTTTAAGCCAAAAGAAACTACTTTTTCCCTTCATAAATATGTATACATAAAATTTCTGCTGAGCAGATTAATTGTGGCTTAACACAAGCTAATTTCACAAAGTCTTTTAAGTGGTTTGTCATTCTCCTACCATTAAAATAACATTGCCGGACTTCCCTGGTGGTGCAGTGGTTAAGAATCCACCTGCCAATGCAGGGGACACAGGTTCAAGCCCATGCTCCACAACAAGAGAAGCCACCGCAATGAGAAGTCCATGCACCGCAACAAAGAGTAGCCCCTGCTTGCTGCAACTAGAGAAAACCCGCACACAGCAACAAAGACCCACTGCAGCCAAAAATAAATTAATTAATTTAAAAAATAAAATAAAACACCATTCCCCTCTTTCCCTATGCTAAATGCACATTATATTATTTATCCTGAGAATATTTTTCTATTGGTTCAGTGAGAACTGTCTACTAAATAAAGGTAAAAGTTTACCACTTTTTGTAAAAACACACCACGCTTTGGAATTCTAATTTTCATTTTCTCTGAGATGTTATATATAATAATCAACATAATGGGGACAAAATACCTACTTTTAAAGTCTTGTGGAGAAGAATATTTGGGCAGTTACATGCAAAGCATATGTAAGGCAGAAACGGCCTGTTGCATAGCAAGTGCTCAATTAATGCAAGCTATAATCTTTATTATGATTATTCACTTACGTTTGCAGTGTTAAAATGGACATCATTGGAATGACTCATGTTCTAAATATAAAGCCATAAGAAGACAAATCTTTGACAGCAAAGAAAACGTAAAAAGCTGCAGACAAAGTTAGAGTTCTTGATGTTCCATCGTAAGTGTCTCTGACTCATTTCCCCTTTGTCTTGAAGATGTTTCACGAAGACGCCGCTGGCGGGTGGCAGCTGGTAGCCGTAGACGTCAACAAACCCCAGGGACGTGCCCCAGCTTGCCTCCAGGTGCGGTATGATGCCATTTCTAAAAGTCACCCCCAAAGGTCTTTGATTTGATTTTATACGAGGAAATCTACAGCTCTCCAAGCTCTAGATCCACCCAAATTTGTGGGCAATATTACACTCCATCCTGTATTCCCAGGACCTAACATCCTGTTTAGATACACACTAGGGATTTGGTAAATTTGTGGTAAATGAATGCACACAGGTAAAAGCAGGCCAGTGGTAATGAATTGATGAAGAATTTTGTTGTCTCATTAAACCTTGTAAAGGTATTCTTCTGCAAAGGCCTGAATTGTTTGGGGCCGGGGGCAGTCAAGATCACAATTCACTTACTTGAGTACCTCACCAAGTACGCAGGAAGGAAATGTCTTGAATATGTAGTCTGTTGTTCTGCGTCTGCAAGCTCTCCCAGCAGCGTGGTATAATAAAGGCACTTCCTTAACAAAGTGCACGTGCAGCAGACACGAGGCGATGGGATTGCAGGGGAGCCCAAAGCCCTGGCAAGTGACCGGAGGATGGGCCATGAGGTCTCTGGCCTGTGATCCTTCTGGACTTACCTTCTGCTCTGAGCTCCCCAGAAAGCCTAATAAACTCCTTTTCTTCCGTGGACCACAGTGGCCTCTTCTCTTTCATGTCCCCCCTCCCTGCCCACCAATAGCAGTAACTCATTCAAAACAACATCACCTTAAGAGCGGCATCCCTGCCATTCCAGGGCTTTTTGTATTTCCATTTCCCTCCTCTTTAAGGGTGAAAGCTCAAGCTGTCCCATGTTGGGAGCAGAGAACTGATTCTTCCTCCTGGAGAATTTTCTTTTCTTCACCCTCTTTCTGTTTTCAGTTGTAAATCCTCTTCCTACAAGGGGACTGCTTCTTGTAGTTTTTCATATCCCCCCCCCCCTATAATTTGGGGAAGGGTTTATCACCTGCTTCAGGATGAGAACACATCTTCTGTCTTTCTTTTGGCTCTTTCTCCAGGTGGGGACTGGTGCATTTCAAGGATTGGTACATAAGTAGCAAAATGCTGTCCTCTGAACCTCTCCTGTGGGCTACATCTATATGGCTGTTTAATCATATAGTTGTCTGTTTGTATCCATGAAAAGGACAGAGCAGAAAAAGAGGAAGAGTTTACAATGAATACGGATAATATTAAGTACTATTCTGTGCTTCTCTTTCTGTCGTATATTGGATGGTGACAATGCCGCTAATAATTCAACTTCTGTAGCTACCTCTACTACTGCTATTACTGTCATAGCAATAACAATGACAACCATTGTAGGAGCAGCAGCTTCTTGCCTAAAAAGTACTTTTACTTACATTATTCATTAATCCACCAACCGATATGTACTGACACAAAGATGGTCCTGAGCAAGACAAGCCCAGCCCCTCCCCTCATGGAGCTTACAGGGTACTTCAGGGAGTGAGGAGGAAACCCAGCTTTGAACTAGCAATCACAGGAGTGATGGGCGTTTGGAAGGAGTAATGCAGGATGCTATGGGGATATGTAATTTGGAGTCCGCTCTCCTTGTCTGAGAGTCAGGGGAGGTCCTCGTGAGGTAGTGGTACTTAAACCGAGACCGAAAGCACGAGGCAGGGAGTGAGGAAGGGTGAGACTCAGTACAGCCCTGTGCTGCGGAAAGATTGGCATCCTCTATCAGCCTTTGTAGAGGTGAAGTGGAGACCCGGAGGGCCGCCTGAGTCTCCTGACCTCAAACAAACGGAGAAACCAGGACTTGTACCTGGTCTTCTGGTTCCTGGTCCCATGCTCTATCTAGCTGAAAAAAGATGCCAAGGAAACGTTCATTTGTAATAGAAATCAACGATCAGGCCTGCTAGGAGTACCAAATCAGGGTCTTCCTGTGCCCCAAAGGCATTGTTTAAAATTTTAGTAAATGCTTGTTAATAGATGCCTCAAGGTTGCAGTCTTGAATTAGGAAGCGAGCCTCTATATCAAAAAGATTTGAGGGGCTTCCCTGATGGCACAGTGGTTAAGAATCCTCCTGCCAATGCAGGGGACACGGGTTCGAGCCCTAGTCCGGGAAGATCCCACATGCCGCGGAGCAGCTAGGCCCGTGTGCTGCAACTACTGAGCCTGCACTCTACAGCCTGCGAGCCACAACTACTGAAGCCTGTGAGCCACAACTACAGAAACCCGTGTGCCTAGAGCCCTTGCTCCACAGCAAGAGAAGCCACTGCAGTGAGAAGCCTGCGCACTGCAAAGAGTAGCCCCTGCTCACCACGACTAGAAAAGGCCAGCGCACAGCAACAAAGACCCAACACAGCCAAAAATAATAAATAAATGAAATAAATAAATTTATTAAAAAAAGAAAAAGATTTGAAATGGTAAGAGCTAGATGGCAATGAAGGTGTGATTGAGGGGCAGCACAGAGCAGGGACATTGGGAACTAAAGGTCAGCAGAGGGGGGTGGATGTTAGGCTAGCCCTGTGTGGGTGTGGCGTCTGGGAGACGTGAGTATGGTGGGTGTGGCAGCATGCTTGGTAAGTTGTATGGTTGATGGTACGTGTGGTTTGAGACAATGGGAGAAGGAAGGCAGACAGTTCAGGATGAGGCTCCGTGCAGCTCAGCGTCCCATCTTTGGTCCTGATGCTTTCCAGAAAGAGCCGATCTATAGGAGTACGGATGAAAAGTGGGATGGCCAACGGGTCACCTCTTTGTATTGGGCATGACGTGAGCTGTGACTAAAGAGAGAGAGTACGTTTCCACGTCTGGGTGAAAAATGAATTAATTATTAACTTATTAAAGAGAAAGAAAATAAGTAAAGAAAAAGTACTGAAGATACAATGGTCGTGAAATACTCACTTGGCTCTTACTAATGATTAATGCCGTCTAAAACTAGGTAACAGGAAAATTTTCATCTGAACCATACCTCACTCACTGCCTTGGATTATAATATCTCACTCAAAGACAATCAGTAACATATTACTCCTTTTTATTTTTATTCTTTCTGTTCGTTTTCTTTTTTATTGAAGTATAGTTGATTTACAATGCTGTGTTAGTTTCTGGTGTACAGCAAGGTGATTCAGTTTTATATATATATATATATATATATATATATATAAACATATATATGCATATATATTCTTTTTCACATTCTTTTCCATTATAGGTTATTACAAGATATTGAATATAGTTCCCTGTGCTATACAGTAGCTGTATATCTATTTAATATGTAGTAGTGTGTATCTGTTAATCCCAAATTCCTAATTTATCCCTCACCTGCGCCCCCTTTGGTAACCATAAGTTTGTTCTCTGTGTCGGTGAGTCTTTTCTGTTATGTCAGTAAGTTCATTTGTATCATTTTTTTAGATTCCACATATAGGTGATATCATATGATATTTGTCTCTCTCTGTCTGACTTACTTCACTTGGTATGGTAATCTCTAGGTCCATCCATGTTGCTGCAAATGGCATTATTTCATTCTTTCTTATGGCTGAGTAATACTCCATTGTATATATGTACCACATCTTCTTTATCCATTCCTCTGTTGATGGACACTTAGGTTGCTTCCATGTCTTGGCTGTTGTAAATAGTGCTGCAATGACCATTGGGGAGCATGTATCTTTTTGAATTAGAGTTTTCTCTGGATATATGCCCAGGAGTGGGATTGCTGGATCATATGGTAGCTCTATTTTTAGTTTTTTAAGGAACCTTTATAGTGTTCTCCATAGTAGTTGCACTAGTTTACATTCCCACCAACATTGTAGGAGGGTTCCCTTTGCTCCACACCCTCTCCAGCATTTATTGTTTGTAGCTATTTTGATGATGGCCATACTGACTGGTGTGAAGTGGTACCTCATTGTAGTTTTAATTTGCATTTCTCTAGTAATTAGAGCTATTGAGCACCTTTTCATGTGCTTGTTGGCCATCTGTGTGTCTTCTTTGGAGAAATGTCTATTTAGGTCTTTCTGCCCATTTTTGGATTGGGGTGTTTGGTTTTTTGATATTGAGCTGTGTGAGCTGTTTGTATATTTTGGAAATTAAGCCCTTGTCGGTCACTCTTTTTATTTTTAAAACAAGCAAAATGTGAGTGTGTTCTTCTAAAATGACTTTTACACTGTAGAAATAAAATAAAAAGTAAGAGTTTGCTTTAAATTCTTCCAGCTGTCCTCCCTCATTCCACTTCCCAGAGGTAACCTAGCGGTCAGCGTTAGGAGCCAGTCTCCTAAGACCCTTTACCCCTGAATTTAAACATTATATCTCCTCTGTAAAACAGCATTTCTGCCTCCCAGAGGCCCTGTCATTTTGACATAATGTTTCCTCTTTCTAGAACACTCTTCTCTCCCACTCAGAATTCAGCTCAGATGTCACTTTCTTAAGGAAGCCTTCTTCGTCCTCAAAGAAACAGATCAGGTAGCCCAGTTATATGTGCCCATATCCTCCTATACTTTTCTTTCGTGTTTATCATAATTTTAATTAAAAAATTTTTAATGGTATAATTTGTTATTTAATGTCTGCTTTTCCAACCAGAGGAAACTCCCTTACAATAAGAACCATAGCGGTCATGGTCAACATGTGGAATAAATACATCTGTGTTTAGAAATGTAGTCTTAGGAATAACAGTTGAAAAGAATCAAAACCAATTCCTACCTACTAAAAAGGTAGAATTTATAGGAATGAAGCATTTGAACAGCTGTAATTAAATTGAGTTAGTGATTTGGCCACTCGTTGAAAAAGAATGGAAGAATGAGGTAGAAGCAGTATCTGAGATGGTAAACGGGTGACCGGGAGTCCCCATTTGGGTATTAGGAATTACTGATTTTGTCTTGAAAGTGGAACTTTGTTTTCAAATTTGACCCCAAGTTTAAAAAACAGAAATTTCATATGAAAACCCATATATCCTACTGCTTTTGTGAAATAGAAAGATCTGGCAACACAGGACCCTCACTCCCATGTGGTGTAATTGGCTGGAGCTGGGCAGTGGCCGCCACATTGGGCGCCGTCTCTCCAGTTTCCGGGAGTCTCCCAACAGTCCGTATTGTTGTCCCGACAGCACTGGGAATGCGTGTTTTATTTATCCACAGATTCGTACGGTCACTTTTCTCAGAGTAGCAAAGTATTTCTCTTTGCCCATCACTCTATGGACAGAAAATAAATAAATAATAAATTCATAAGTGCACACATATATAAATACACACGTAAATGCATGCCTGAAGGAAAACACTGTTTGCAAAAGGAAAGGAGAAATGAACCTGATTCTTTGTAGAAGTGAGGGTGGTCCCTGTGTGTTTAGTACATGACTCCGGGTCTGCTTTTCTCGTTCATTTTACCTGCTGGGTGTCAGGAGGCCTTTGTTTGGGTGACCCATGAAATAAGTTACAGAAGTGTGACTTTAGTTTACAAAGATGGCATAAGGGTAAGTAGTGCGTGGATTTCCATTAGTCCCAAAATGTCTTCCCGTAAGTTTTATGTCTTCATAATTTCGAACTGTTGAAATCTTAACTCAGCATAAATGGAGACTGGCTCAAATTCTCTTATAAGTGAAGGACGTTTAAAAATCATCTCTGTCCTTGTTTCAGGTGAAATTGCTTCTCATTGGCTAACTTTCTTCACTGGTATCGTGTCTTGTATTTTTACTTTCTTTTCTGCTTTCTGTATCCTTGTCTAGTTTATTGGTATACGTCTATCTGTCTTCCCCACGAGCTATAAGTAATTAGGTAATTTAATGAAATATGATTGATTGATGTGGCTTAACTTTCCCCACTACTGTTAAACTAAATACATGATCTGACTGGTGCTTCTGTGAATCTGGGTGTTTGATGTATAATACTTTATTTGTTTCCACTTTCTCTCTCTGTATGTTTGTATCTATCTACCTATCTATTTAAAAGACATATGTGTATATCTGTATATGTATATACACATTTTTTTACATTGCATGAATACATCTATCAGGATTTTATATATTCCTGTAAGCAGTGATTAGGATCTAAGCAATAGGAACAAATTTTTTATTGTTTTTTATTTAAAAAAAATTTTTTCCCCACATCCCTACACACATTTTACCTTATTTCAAATGTTGCAATATTTGTGGTATTTCTACCCCCTCTTTACATATGTTGATTATGGAGGTATCAATTGAATTAGGGACCTTAGAGATCTTCTCACTTTTTTACAGAATAATAGGCTCTGTAGAGCCATTTATCAAGGAAAAAATAGGCACCTTTGGTCTGCAGTTTGAAATCCTACAAATTCCATTCTGTGTTCTGAGACAAATTATAAATGCAATTATAGCTATAATTATAATCATAATGGGAGTCATATGCAGGCATACAGGAAGGGCTTCAGTCTGGGGCCCTTAGGGTGGTCTTTTCTGTTTTTATAATGAGTGAGAATACACATACGTTCACACTGAACTTCACAGCCACGAGTTTGGAGCACGTGGGCAAGCAGGACCGTCTTACTGACCTGGTAGGTTCTGCGTGCTGAGCTCTCTGATGCCACTTGTTGAAATTTTTAGTTAATTCACTTAATGTTAACAGAGTTAATTTTGCTAGGACATTTTTCAGGTTTATTAATGAAATTCATACCACGTTTAATAAGGAAATTAGTCATGATCTAAATCTATGAAATTCCTAATAAATTCATTCCTAAGTTAAGGACAAACTGGGGGAGGGGAGAGAGTTTTCTCACACCACCAAGCAATTTTCTGACACCAGCTGAGTACCCTGAATTCAGCCCAAAGGTTCAGGGCTCGGTCCTACAAGACTACCCCCGCCACCTCCTTTTCAGATGTCACCTGGGCTTCTGACCAACCAGCTCTAGTTGGAGGTGCCAATGACCTCCTCAGGTTCGAATAATTTTCTAGAGCTGCTCACAGAACTCAGAAAAATATTTTACTTACTAGATTACCAGCTTATTGTAAAACAGTGCAATGAGGGACAGCCAGGTAGAACAGATGGCACAGGACAAGGTATGGGGAAGGGGCACGGAGCTTCCATGCTCTCTGAGAGCCAGTCTGCCAACACCTCAGCGTGTTCCCCAACCCGGAAGCTCTCTGAGCCCCGTCCTTTTGGGGTTTTGTGGAGGCTTCATTGCATGGACAGCGTTGATTAAATCCTTGCCAGTGGTGATCGCTTCAATCTCCGGTCCCTCTCCTCGCCCCGGACTTTTGGTCCCAACCCTCTAATCCTTTGGTTGTTGGCTCCTTTGGCGACCAGCCCTTATCCTTAGGTGCTTTCCAAAGTCACCACATTAACATGAGAAAAGACACCTTTATCCCTCTCTTCATGGGAAATATCAAGGGTTTTAAGAGATCCGTGGCAGGCACCAGGACAAAGACCAAATATGTATGTCTTATTTTAAGTCAAAATATCACAGAGGTATTAAATTACTTAATGATCATAACATCATAAATGTAGGTACTATTATGATCTCTGTTTAACAAATGAGAAGTTTGAGGCACAGAGAGCCTAAGTAACTTGATGATGGTCACATAGCTAGTTATTGACTGGGAATTTCCTCGCAGGCAGTCGACCTCGTGTTTTTAACCACTTCATCTTCATCACTGTATGTTATCGTACTACAAAAATATTTCACAGTTTGTCCATTTATTCACTTACTCGTTCTGTTGATGGCCATTGAGGTTGTTTTTTATTGTTTTGCTCTTGCAGACATTCTAAGATCCTTCTTGCCCTCGCATTCTTGTGCACACGTGTAAGAATTATCTGAGCATATATAGTTAGGAGAACAATTGCTCAGTTAAAGGATATGAACAAACTTAGGCTTTATGAGCTGTTGCCTGATGGCTCCCCAGATGAAAGTGCCACTTTTTACTCTTACCAGCAAGATAAGAGTTCTCATTCTTTCACATCCTTGTCCACACTTGATGTTATCAGATTTTTACACCTGATGGCATGAGATGATATATCATGATGTTAAATTTGAATCTCCCTGATTAAAGCCTATGGTTGTTGAGCATTTTTTCATATACACATAGACCACTTATATTTTCTATAGATTGCTTATTCCTGTTTGTTGCCCATTTACCTGTTGATTTTTCCAAATGATTTTCAGAAATTCTGTGAGATTCTAAAGGGCATATCACTTCTACCTAACTGGGAAGACATTAAAATATTAGAAAGGTAAATCCAAAATATTATACTTGACCTATGTATGCACATTTTACACTCTACCATCTTCAGGCAATAACGTAATTCTTTTATGTGGTGTTACCAAAAACATTTAGAAATTTTCTTTAAGTGTGTCTCTAAGTGTGAGTTTCAGCAAAGGGAAAAGTGTCAATCGACTCTTTTAGCATCAACCGGTTACTTAGCTGTTTAAACTCATTTTAGCATAAGCAACAGCAGCGCTGAAGAGGTCACCCTAATGCATGATAAATAGAACACGGCTAAATTGGAGCCTCATTCCTGGGCTGCTGCTGTGACAAGCCGTTTTTCTCCTGCCTCTCAGGTAGGAGTTTTCATCTCTTGACAGTTTGACAGACGTGGCTACACGGTTTTGAGCCATCTTCCAACCCACACCCAGTGCTCTGTTATCTTGAAGAAAGTCAGTGACAAGGAAATGGAAGTATGCCTGAAACCTGGCCTCCTTGAGCTCAGTTTCTCTCTGGTAACATCCCATCGTGTGCCTCCTTCTATAAAGAACAGAAATAATAGGCTTTTACCATAAGTAGGTCAAATTGTGGCAAAATTACTACTATAGTGTTGTAATGCTTTTTGAGAAAATTTCCCTTGAAGGCGAAGATGGGAGGAGGGGTAGATTGTGTGAAATGTGTATTTCGAGTGACAAGGTGACATTCTAGGCACTTCTTAAATGTCTGTCTTCTTAATAAACCTTCCCACAAACTGGCAGATAATTTCAAGAATTGATTGAGCCCAGGGGAACGTAGGTTCCATGTACAAGCAAACCTCTTCCATCCTTAAAGACCCATGTGTGGCCCAGCTAAGACAGTATGGCCCAGGAGAACCTCGGACAATTGGCTAAATCTCCCAGAGACTCAGTTTCCTGACCTGAAAAATGGGGATTAAAAACATCTCTCAGGGGTTGGTAAGAATTAGAAGTGAGGCACATAAAATACCTAGTGCTATGTGTGGGATGCAGCAGGTCACTCAGCCCGCAGAGATGATTGTCGTTACTATTAGCACATGGTTCTCTCCTAACGCTGTTCACTCTGAGTGTCCTACTCAATTCCAGAAAGTCAGCTGTCATGCACACTCATGGTCCAGTGATGTCACAGCCTTCCCTTCTCACTCTGCTTTCTGAATCTTTGCAGTGTATTTCTAAATGTCCAGCAGACACGTTCCCAGGTGTTCTCATGGACACGTCACCCCTCCCCCACCCATCCCCACATAGACATCAGGCTTTTCCTGCATCTCCAGAAACCTGAACACCAACCTATAATGCACCCCTCTTGGTCCTCCCCAAATCTGATCTGTCTTCAATGCTGTCATTAATTCAGTCTTTTGAATTTCTCTGAATCATCCGCTCCACCCCATGCTAAGGTCCCTGCCCTCAAAATTAGATCAAAGCTTCCACAGTGCAGTGATCGCTGACTCCTTGATTGTATTTGGCCAGTTTCTCTCTGCTTCCAGCTGCTTCCACTATAGCTTTCACATGATAAGCGCTTAGCAAATATTTGGGGGGTTGTATGTGAATGTGCACACGTGTGTGCTTTCATGTACAGAACTACACAACCTCCCACACAGCAGACACAAATTCTTACTCTCCCCTTAAGTGGATGCCAACGATCCCTTCCCAAAACACGGTAGTCTGAGACCATCTCAGCTGATCACGGCTGGGCTCACTTTTGATCTGAAGTCAGCCAGCATCATCAGCTAGCTCACCAGCCCTCATCTCTGCTTCCAGACATGGCTGACTGTTGGGATAGAGGGGATGACGGGACTGGTGGCCACCATGAAACAGACCAACCTGTAGTGTTAATGTGGTGGCTCAGGGCTCCAAGAGCTGCAAGAGGAAGTCACAACTCACAAGTATTTTCCAAGTGTCTACGTACATCGTTTTTGCGATTGTCTCACTGACTGAAACAAATCACATGGCTAAGTTCAGAATGAGAGTGGGATGGGAGAGCACTGCCAAGGCTGTGGATGCAGAGGTGGGTTCAATTTCAGGCAATTTCAGGCTCTCCACACAGGCTAAAGGGAATTCAAACATCACTGGCTTAGTATTACAATCAGTCCTTGGCCGCATTTCTCTTCCACCAGGCATGTTTTTCTTCTTGTTAAAAACTAGTTCACATAGTGGAGTCAGGAGTTTTGAAAAATATTAACAGCAGTCATAGATATTTGTGGGCAATTTATGATTTAACATCTAGGCTTACTCCAACAGAGTGATATACTCACGGTAGCCAAGAGATGAAAGTGTCTTACCAAGCCCCTCTTCCTTCTTCCTACAATTTGACTTCTGCGTGTGTGTGGGATTCTCTTCCCCAGCTTACTGTTCAGGAAAGAAGCAAACCAATCAGGGCATGACAGTGGGTGTAGTTTTCACTGGTACCATAGATGGTCAGTACCTTTGTGGGAAGTCACTTGTAGATTGCCCTCTGCCCTCTGGTTCTCCAAGGACATGCAGCAGGCAGAAAGGAAGAGCAGAGTTTTTAAGGATATCTAATGGTTCTGTTTTCGGTATTGCTATAAAGATATTTCCTGTTTAACAGAAATTCTTTATATTAGACAGAAATATTTTGTGTATTGATAGTAGGAGTAACAAATATCCGGATGTCTTCTAAATAAGTGAAGGGAAATGGGAGATTTATTTTAGGTTTTGTGCCCTTGGTCTTTTACATTATGTTCTTGTTCTTACGCTCATGGCTCACATGCAAGACGGTTTCTGAAAATTTCATCTTGTAATTGCATTGTTCTCCAAATATGATTATTTTGAAATCTAATTAAAACACAACTTTCTGTACGTGGCTGATACAGTGTTCAGTGCATGAAATTTGTTTACCACGGTAGGGTATTTTATTCACTCAAGCAGTGATTTAAAGATTTGAGTTCTGAGCTGTACTGTTTATTATCCAAATTTATCCTTATTGTGGCCTCTTAAGCCACAATTTTGATTTGTTAGATGTTTGCGTGCAGAGTCTTCAGAATCTATAAGGCACTATTCTGTAGGAAAAATTACTGAACAAATTAATAGGAAGAACTCCTGTGAAGTACTTAAGCATTCATACCACTAAAAATGAGACACCTTAAGACCTTTTTGAAAATCTATAAATTTTCCTGGTCCCTCTCAAGATCACTTGTATCTTCCACTTGATTTCTCCTCTTATACATTCGTACCTTCCCCATAAACAGCTGACTGTGTCTCTACCTTTAAATACCTTTTCAAATATAGCAATAATAATAAGAGTTTTGGAGTGTAAGATGCCTGCTATGGCATCTATACTATTTAGACTCTATCCTGTTTAGACTCTGTACTAAATAGTCTCATTTATATTCATGTTCCAGCCTAGAGATGTAGATGTTATTACACCCATTTCCCATATAAGAAAACTAAGTCACAGAGAAGTTAAATCGGGTACAGAGTCAAGATTTGAACCCAGCTCAGGCTGCCTTCAAAATTGACATTCTTTTACACCACGGCAATCTTAGACCCTTCGGTGAAGAACAGGTCATCTTCAGCTTTCAAATATAGGGTTCCCAAACTTACACCCTCTGTTAAATCACAAACACTTGCCATGGGAGCTGCTGCTGCTTTAATATGTAGGCAGAGTCAGCTGCATTTTGACTGCCTGATAGGAGGCAGGAGAGCACTTGCTTTGGACTCAAAACAAATGAGACTACTTTCTAAGTCTGTGAACTTGGAAATCGATTCATCCTTCCCTGCTTCTCCATAGGTGAGGGGATAACAAATGCACCTTTTTCACAGGGTTGTTGAGGATTAAATGAAATTTTTACACCAGCATGTGATATGCTTGGAATGAGGCTTGGCACAAACCAAGCCCTCAGATATGAGCTCTTATTTTGATAATACATTTTGTGGACGTCGATTTGAATTGAGGGAGGATCCCTAGCCAGGTTTGGCATAGACTTCTGTCGTTGAGAGCATTCCTTTCACAGTAGAACTCAGAACTAATGTGAAGAAAGGTGACCTTCCCTGTTCTTCTTTTTTTTTCGGTGGAACCCTTTGATCGGGTAGAATTTTGTAGCACTGGGCAGATGTCTGCGGTCCTGTTTCCTAGGAGATGATTTGAGCGGGTGTATGTCAAAATCACCAACAGTGCTTGCTTTAGTTTCCTATTGCTACCGTGACAGATTTCCACAAACTCAACGATTTCAAACCACACAAATTGATTATTTATGGTTCTACAGGTCAGAAGTCCAAAATGGGTTTTGCTGGGCTAAGATCAATGTATTCGTAAGGCTGTATTACTTCTGAAGATTTTAGGGAAGAAACTGTTGCCTTGCCTTTTCCAGATTCTAGAGGCCACCCACATTCCTAGACTTTATGAAAGAGTTTGTGCTGGTATCTTCATAATCCTCTCCAAATGGTTGAAAAACCAACACATACTTTTGTCTCATGAAGACAAACTGGTTTAATTGATTTTTGATCTTGGAGTTGAAGGAGGCAGGGGGAGGTGGGCATCCATTTTTGTGACGATGTATCTTGATATAGTGCCGTAGTATGCCAGCCAGTATTTGTTATATGTTTTCGTCAGTGATTACAGGCTTTTAGAATCATAAAATTGTGAATGCGTGAAACATTTTATAGGTCACCCAGTTTAACCTGCTACTTAGGAGTTTCCTCTACAACAGAGCTTCTCAAACTTTACTATCCACATTAATCAGGGCTGAAGATGCAGATTCTGATTCAGTAGGTCTCTGCGTTTCTAACACACTCTCAGGAAGCTGCTGGTCCAGAGACCACACTTTGAGTAACAAGGCTTCTGAGCATTCCTGACATTGCTGCCTTGGGGATGATTCTGCTATAGTCTCTTCTTCATATTTTGATAATTCCAGCTGTCACATACAGAAATCAGTAGGTCTTGGATCAAAGCCAAACTCAAAACATGTGCAAAATTTTTCTGATGGTTTAAAAATATAAATCAAAATGACATTGCAATTGAAGGGAATTTTTAAAAATCTAATGTGTATGCAGGATCTGAAGAGTCTTATATTAAATATATCTATAAATATATAGATATATACACATATATAAAAATATACACACATACATATATACATACATATATGTATGTGTATGTTTATCTATGTAGCCTACATCCATATTAAATCATACAGTTGTGAAAATCTCAAGTTATATAATATTTTGTGGCGCTTACAACTTTAACATTTTCCTTTACATTAATTTTTACAACAAAATGAAAAATCGCGGGGTATAAATTTGGACTGTCCTATAGATGTAAGTGTGACTCTAAGTGTAATGTTGCCAGCCGTTCTACATTAAGGAAGCCTGTAGCCAAGTTCAAACGTTGGTTGAATTGGATTGAGTTGAAGTGGTCTATGTAGCTAGCTCTACCTTTAAAGCTAAAGTTACTGGTTTTATTATTTAAATTTGGCTACTGCACATACTGATTACCTTAATTCTTATTTAATATTTGAAAGTTATTACTTTGGAGAAAGCCAGCCGAGCAATGGTGATTATAGCATATCAAAATCCATTGTAAGTGATTATTTTAATGACTCTGTACCAACAGGGATACGTAGGCATTCAGACAAAAAACAACCTAATTATAATGACAGCACCAAAGTGAAGCTGTGACAGTCACAAAACCAATTTAAAAGTTTTTTGACAGCCATGGCTAAAAGCTTTGTTTGGACCTTTCAGTAATAACAGTTTACTTAAGACATAAATCCGCAGCTAAGGAAAATAGAAAGTTGTGGCTTTTCTGTCATGCAGATGAAGTGGGATGGGAATCAGTTGAAATGTTTTTAATAGAACATTATATTGAAAAGAGTATAGAAAAGGAATAATAGTTATGGAATTTAACTCTCACAATGCAAGAAAGACTAAATAAAAATTCTAATGAGGATAGAAACTTGGCCACTGATTTGCTTATCTACTTTATGAAGGTCAGTAGTTCCTGAAAGCAAATTGATGTGCATTTAAATATGTTGATTGACAGTTCTGGAACTTGATTTTGTATTACCCATAAAATAAAGTCAAGGGCAAATAAATGGATGTAAGAATGCATCAGTAGCCATGGTGACACACAACCTTACTAAATATCTGCTTTTCCAATGGCTCTGACATCTCTCACATTATTAGACTTTATTACTTTTATTTATCTCACTTGGTTCTGGACTCAAATATACAACATAATTAATTCTTTGACCTGGTGCAGTTTATTTCTCATTCCTGAACAGAAAAATACCTCATTCACAGAATTGCATTTTTTTACTGCAAATCTTAATAGAACGTTTATAATATGCAAACGCTGATGTAAGAGCTTACAGATATTTACCTGTTTATGATAACAACTTTTAGAGTAGCCAGTATTGTCTCCATTTTACTGATGGGAAAACTGAGGCACAGAGAGGTTTAAGTATCTTGCTCAGGGCCAGAGTTCGTATGTGGTAGAGTTTCAGCTCCACGCACTTTGGCTCAGAGCCCGTGCTGTTGCTGACTGCAGGGTCATGAAGCCATATGGATGTGCACATGTGGATGCAGAGAGCCAGTGGTGAGCCCAGAGGCATCCTTTGCCTCTTTTTCTGTTCTTAGGTCCTGCTTTAGTTATGTTCTTTCAGTTGCAAAGACCGAAGGAGTCTCAGGTCGAGATCAAATGGTGTCCGTAGGTGTCTGTAAGTACTAAGAACAGGCGAGACCCTGCTACATGGTGACACCAGTCCCTGGGCAGTTGGCACCAAGGGATGTGATTCAGTGGTTTGTTATGTGGTCAGCCTCTCTCTCCTCCTTCTTCTGCCCAGGGCCTTCAGCTTCTACTCTGTCCTTTTATATACTTCTTACCCCACAGTGGGCAGGGTCTCCCAGAATGGACTTAAACAGACATGGGTACAGAGCCTGGCTCTGCTGTATACTTGCTGTGTGGCCTTGGACAAATGACTTAATCTTTCTGAACTCACTGGAAGAAGTGAGTAATATATCCCACTGTGTATATGGTGGAGATGAAAAGAGATGAAATAAATAACATACTTACAGTATTCAATACATGGCAGCTATTATAATAATAGTCATTTTTTTGGGATGCCTAATTATTTCACCTCAGTGTAGGCAGCAGACTTGGACCAGACTTGGGTCCAAATTGTGGTTCCATCTTCAACACGTGTGTGACAGAGAGAAAGTTATTTAACTTCCCTGAGCCTCAGTTTCCTTCTCTATAAAGTTAGAGTAACTTCCTAGGGCCGTTATGACATTAAATGAGTTAATTTATGTAAAGCACCTACAACAGCTCCAGGCACATAATAATTATAAATATAGACATTAGCTATTATTAGTTGTAGTGTAATTTTCAATAACATATTTATGCAAAGGGTACAAAGTTCCAATATATAAGATAAATAAATTCTGAAGATCTACTATACAGCATAAGTGCCTGTAGTTAGCAATACTCTATTGTGTATTTAAAATTTGCTAAGAGGATAGATCTTATGTTGTGTTCTTACCACTAATAATTATAATAATGGAGTTGAAAGGAAGCTTTGGGAGGTGACGGATATGTATATGGCCTTGATGATGGTGATGCTTTCATGGGTGTATTTTTACCCCCAAACTCATTGAGTTGTATACATTCAATATGTACCACTTTTTTTTAATGTCAACCATACCTCAATAAAGTGGTTTAAAACATAGAGAGTAAATTATTAAAAATAGTAATTTAAAGAAATAAATAATTTACTGAGGCAATAAATTTAAAAATAAATAGATCTTAGGTTTCTCCCACTTTTCTGGTTTTATGTTTATCTCTAAAATGCTTTCCTCAGCAGTAGCTCTTTCTCTTAACAGAATAAAGCAATACTTGTTATGTGGTATCAGCTTTCCAAAAATAATTTCTGCATAGAGTCAGTAGTAAGGATAAAAGCTTCCTAACTAATCAGTGAAAATTAAGATATAGGCTATATACAAGTTCAATGAAATGTATTTTCGGCTTTTAACCAAAAGTCTCTGAAACTCTCTCCCCAGTTATTTTTTAGCTGCCTGCACAAAAATGATTCCTTTGCTCACACTATTTAGTGACATTCATCAAGTTATCTTAGAAGGACTGTTCTGGACATGTGGTTGCCAAGGGGCAGGGGGTGGAGGAGGGATGGATTGGTAGTTTGGGATTAGCAGATGCAAACTATTATATAGAATGGATAAACAACAGGTCCTACTGTATAGCACAGGGAACTATATTCAATATCCTGTGATAAGCCATAATGGAAAAGAATCTGAAAAGGAATGTGTCAATATATGTATGTATAACTGAATCAGTTTGCTGTACAGCAGAAATTAACACAACATTGTAAATCAATTATACTTCAATAAAATAATTTTTTTTAAAAAAAGGACTGTTCTGCACAGCAACATATCACAAAGATGTTGCAGACCAAGGCCTAAGCACATAGTTATGTTGAATCATGGGTTTGTTTCTTTGTTAAGAGTTCACCTGTTTTGCCTCCTCAGCAAATGATGCGGTCATCCGTCTTCCACATGTTCATCCTGAGCATGGTGACCGTGGACGTGATAGTGGCTGCCAGCAACTATCACAAAGGAGAAACCTTCAGAAGGCAATACGACGAGTTCTATCTTGCGGAGGTAAGCAGCTCACGGGGTGCAGATCACTTTTCAAGGTAGGCGAAAACCTCGGCTAGTCATAGCACCTTTTTTAAATGTGAAAATTAATTGCAGTTTGTTAATTACTTGGCTTTGACCAAAGCTGATTCATTGTCCGCTTCGGAGGTGTTTCCCTTGGTCACCGTGTTGCCTGATTTGTTTCCTGTCACCCTGGGCCTGAGTGATCTTTCCTACAGTGTGTCACATTGCCATGGTAACCTTGCCCTGGGTGTTACTCTGGCCATCTTGCTGTTTTCCTATCAACCTCTCATTTTCTCTCCTTTGTCATGTTGTGTTAGTCTGTTTCCTCCTAAGTGTAAGCAAGCAGAGATTCAGAATATTATAAATGAGCAAGTCAGCTCAACAGTACCAAGGAGGGGGCTGGAGAGAAACTGAAAGATTTCTGTTCTAAAAATCTGAGGTGTTGCAACCTGCACTAAAGATGTCCAGTCAGGAACAGGTAGGTTTAGTGATTAAATCAGCATCATCCAGCACCCCACATCCCATACCAGAGTTTTGTAATAGACTTCTTATTGCTGGGGTAACTTTGTTAATGTTTGATTCTTAAATATTTTTTAATGATTTCCAGAGACCACTACTTTTTTTCATTGTAAAAAATTATTTCTAAAATATATCTTAGAATTCAGTGGTTATGTATTTATGTAAAAATTGATTGACAGACAGCTCTTTCAAAACCCATTCATCATATAAGTGAGGAATGCATATCCAGCTGTGCTACACTTCAAGAAATCCAATATGTGAAAAAGACAACTTAAAAAGCAGAAACATCGCAATGTGATTATTTTTATTACAAAACCACTTTTCATATACAAAATCAATTTGCCTTATAGTTGAGTTCTCTTATATATGCAGAATTCTCCCAGTGCATTTAAAAATGGATTTGGTTAATAAAAAGTCAATCCACCAACACATCAACTTTTCAGAAAAAGAATTGATAGTATACAGCTATTGAATATAAACATCTATGTGGGTATCAAGAACCTTTTAAGGAGTCACTTATGAATTCCCCTCTTGTGGAGGTTTGTTTCCTGTAAGAAAATATCATTAGTATTAGACTTTCACTGTAGTAGAGTCTCTGTGATGTGACACTGCTTGATAGCTGTGTCGTATATGGAGCTTACAGTTTAGCAAAAATATAGACAGTGAACAATAACAACTTTTTATGCTGTGGAGAACAAATGACAGGGGCTTATGAAGAAATTATGTCCAGCCCAACACCTGAAAAATGGGTATAATTTTGCTGCAAATCCAGCACAGAAAGCATGGCTTGTCATTGAAAGCAGAGGGAAACATGGACCAAGAGTCATCCTTGCAGGTGAATTTCTAACACAGGGATGGGACTTGAAGGAATCCCAATCAAGTAATTTCCGTCTGTCCTATGAAGTAGGAAGCAAGGTCTCCATCCAACCTGATGATGAGACGGTAAAGTGGGAAGCTGGTGGAGAAGAGAGATAGGACACGGGTAATGTGGAGAATGCAAAAAAGCTAATGAATGATACATCGAATGCAGCACTGAAGATTGAGACTACAAATTTATAGTGATGCCAATTGAGACAGGCCTGTGACTTTCTTCGGCCTTTCATAAAGGGGAGAAGAAAGGCAACATTCGGATTGGTCCAACTTTAGAGCTTTTTCAGTCTAGTGGAGCTGAGAGACAAGGGATCAGGGAACATGGGTGGTTGGCAAAGGAGTTGAAATGATGACCCTGTGGTCTAGGTTGGATATGAAAAGAGGGAAAATAAGAGGAGAATGAAAGAGTAAAAATGAAGGATCAAGGGTCTCCAATGGTCAAAGAACAGGTATAGTTAAAGGGATGGAGTAAGAGAGCTAGAAGGTAAGGTTGTGATCAGAGAGCGGGGTGCAGGATTTATATTTCAGAATAATTCTGGGTAACTAAATACAAAATCTAGGGTGTTCTATGGATGTGGGTGGCTCAAACGTAATGATGGAGTCAAGGCAAAAATGGCAGGGAACTATCGGGGTATGGTGTTGGCTAAATCTTCACAGTGACACACGTCATTGAGCGTGAGGCCAGTTCTTCTGGAAAGGAGTGTAAGTGGCATGGGAGAGTGACTGACAGAGAAATGAATAGAGATCAATAGAGGGCCCTCTATTGAGGGCATGGGGAGAGTGTGGGGGAGGGTGTTTTCACCTGACGGAGTACATCTCAAAGGGGTGTGGAGGAGTCATGGATGGGGCATCTCTTCCTCATCCACACATTGTCCTCCATGGGCCACACGGGGCATTGGAGCATGGGTATCCTTTTCTGGACAGGGCAATGGGGGGAGTCATGCATTTGGGACAGGACCGGTAGAGGCAAGGATGGAAGAAGCGGACTCTGTGCTCAGAGATCGAGAGTGAAGAAGAAATTGTTTAACAGGGAACGAGAAACCCAAAGGTTAATTAAAGGCTCTGGGTGGAATGAGGAGGGAATGTAGGTGAGGTGGAAGAATTACACAATAGTGTTAAAACCAGAGGCAAAAAGGCTGATGACAGAAATGCCTAGAATAAAAACAGAAATGGCTACACGTGATTGACCTTATGCCTGTCTCACTGGAAGGAGTAAATTATATTTGCTTCTGAGGGAGCCCTGGATACTTAGAGATTCCATTAACATTTCCTTTGTAGCCCAGTGTGCATACTCAGTCGTACTAAATCAATCCTATACAGTAAATACATAAGCCATTCTGGGAACAGAAGAACAGAACAGAATCCTCTGGTAAATTTTACCTAATTTTTTCATAAACAAAATTGATCTCTTTCCTAATGTGTTTATGTGTGTTAGCTGATTTATGATCACACTGTAAGAAATTCCAACAAAATTTCAAATATTTTAATATTGTAGAGTTCACTGATACTATTTAAGTGTATAGGTAGCGTCCAGTGGTAGTTGAAAAATCCTTGTCATTGTTCTTTTTTGTATATAATGCTATTTTTTAATTTAAAAAATCAGAAAGAGGGACTTTCCTGGCTGTCCAGTGGTTAAGACTTCGCCTTCCAATGCAGGGGGTGCGGGTTTGATCCCTGGTCAGGGAGCTAAGGTCCCATATGCCTTACAGCAAAAAAACCAAAACATAAAACAAAAGCAATATTGTAACAAATTCAATAAAGACTTTAAAAATGGTCCACACACACACAAAATCTTTTAAAAAAAGATTATTAAAAAAAAAAATCAGAAAGAGAGGATTGTATAGTAAAATCTGGCACGTATGTTTCTATTAATTGTTGCCCACTTCCCAAACCCCTGAAAGTAAATTTGATTTTCATAAACAACGTAGTAGAGATTTAGTTCACTTAAAAATGTATAGGCATCACTTTATTCTTGAACTACTGAAACATTCAGAATTTGTTCCGCATCTATTTATCGATTTGGGGTGTCTGAGTTTCCCAAAGCATGTTTGGTCTTTATTCAAATCACATTATCTCTTTTCTTTGTATCAGAAACTTGCACATGGTTTGTTTTAAATGAGTGTGGATAAGTCATTTTAATCACACTTGATTTTTTTATAAAATACTCTCTTTAAAAAAAATGGTAAAGATGGTTTGGGCTTAAGCCAGGAGTCAACAGACTTTTTCTTGAAGAGCCAGATAGTAAACATTTCAGGCTTTTCAGGCCATGTGCCCTCTGTTTCAACTACTCAACTCTACTGCTGTTGTGCAAAAAGTGAATGTGGCCTCAGAAGGGTTGTGTCCCAGTGAAATTTTATTTATGAAAATAAGCATTGAGCTCGATCTTGGTTTAAGCTGTAGAAACACAGAGCGTGCCAACTAACATCCCCATGGGTTAAATTCACATATAGTAAGACTAACAACATAATAGCTACCATTTTTTTAGAGCTTCCATTATGTTGCCACGTGCTTTAAAGGAATTCATTATCTCATTTAATCCTCAAAATGGCTATAATAACAGCAATTCAAGTGTATGGACTATAATGACATAGTATTTAAGGTAATAGCATTATGTAATATTTTGAAAAGTTTACCTTTAAAATAGATCACAAGAGGCCATGAGCTTTCAGAGAAGTAATTTCTTGAGTTCCCACATATTCCAGAATAAATTATTTTGAAAATCCAAAATAAACCACTCTACCCAATAGGAGTCAACTTGCAGTCTAAAAAACATCCTTTAAGCATAAATTAACCTGCTTAGCTCCTGCTGTGAAGCTGGGGACTTGTTTAGTTACTTTGGATTAACTAACCTAAATTTAGAATTAGTTGAGAAACAGGGAAAACTTTTCTTTGTTTTCTAGGCTCTACATAAACACAAAGAGGTAAAGTTTTACTTTCTTTTGTAAGAGTTTCATTTTTCATTTTGATCTAAGATAATTCATTGTCATTAATATACATAAAATCACATGTTATAATGAACATAATTATATTTTACAATGTATAGTCTCATTTTCTTAATAAAGAATAAAACTTGAACAATACTCTCCTATTATTATATAAAAAATATAAATATATCTGTATATCCACTAGATTTTTAACAGAAGTTTATCAGCACAGCCTTATGCACAGAAGATTCACAATTTTAACAAAATTCCTCTTTTAAGAAACTCATAAATTGGTGGGAGAGAGAGGGGAACAATGAAGTTATAACAGCATATCCCTGTTGCATTTCTGGTCGAGAGAGAGGTTTACCTCATTTAGAACTCCAGGGTGTCTCTTTGGTTTCCTCTTTTTCTATGATTGTTCTGTGTTTTGAAGCAGAAGGGCTTTCGTAAGCATATTTGCCATCCTACAGGAAGTTATCTTTTCTAGCAAAGTGATTTCTGTGTTCCTCTGAAGACATTTGGCTTTATGATATTTGTTAAAATGAAATTAAGTGAAAGAGCCATTTATTTTAATTCCAACAAAATCTGACAACCGTATTTCATCTCAATCACAAGAAATGACTGAATTATGAAAGTAACTCATCCTGCTCCACCAGCAGTCTTTCATATTGTCATTAAGTTTAATTTCATTTTCTGGGAAACTTTAATTAAATAAGTATCTTTTGGCTGTAGCTTTTTCATGTGTTTCTATAGGATTTGGGCAGTATCTTGCTGGGTGAAAATATAACACAATAATGACATTCTCGATTATTCAATGATCCATCTCCAAAGTTTGCTCTTTAACTGTCTAGAATATTGAAGTTACACTACAGACTAAGAGTAGGTGATTTACAGACACCTCTGGAATGATGCAGGTCATCATTTATTTGGGTGTTATTTAACCTGAATTTCATTTAGGAGAATAGTGTTACCTGAATTGCATTTGTCCTGTTATCTTTTTCTGTGATAAATATGCATTCATTTTCTCATGAATATCCATTATGTTTCTCTGAAATTATGAAATAGAGTCTGCAACACAAATCTTGGATAATATATTTCAAATATCTTTGCACATATGGGCAATATCTCTACTATTTTATCTTCTCAGACCTGCATAGTACAATCAGCTCATTTATAATTTGTCACCTATAAATAGTCATACATTATTCATTGAATTAAAAGGGCAGAACAATTTCCATTGTTCCATTTATATTAAGCGTGTCATTTTATGTTCAGTTATTTTTCTCCTGAGCTTCAGAAATTTGGCAATCTCTTGTCTTACCTGCTAGCCTCACAAATCCAATGATAAGTTCTTTTGGAAAACAAGCATTTTAAACTAATTTCTTGCAATTTTCATTCTAAAAAAAAAAAAATCTTTTCACAAGTTATGTGCTGTCATCCTAAGAACAGATATAATAATGTTTCTTAGGACAGTAACTCCTTTAAATTTGTTAATTTAATTTAATTTATTTAATTTTAATTAAACCTGCATTCACTTATTGATAATTTTCTTGAGGACGAGAGGACTTGTTGTAGTAGATATTAAATGACATATGTATTATTATAAGATGAAAATTTGGAAAATAAATAATAAAATGTGGTGTTTAAAGAACTCATACAACCTGCATTCCTGAAAATAACTAATTAAACTCTACTGTCGTGACATCAAACCTGATTTATCTGCACAGCATGAATTCTCAACGGGAGGTGAAAACACCTCTAAGGGGATGCAAATTATTCTTGGGGAGGCAAAAAAATCTTATTCTTGCCATATATAAAGAAGAGATTGATATGTTTATATTTATAACATAACTGTGCTAATAAAATTCCATATGGTGTAGTGATTAGAAACTAAATATCTAAACAGACTCCTTGGCCGGGGAGGTGGTTAAAAATAAAAAAAAAGATTGCAAAACACTGATTTAGGAAAATTGTAAGAAGAAAGAAATATTTTGGTTTTTTTTCATGTATTGTTTTCAATTTTTTTCAAGTAATGTGACAAAAATATTTATGAAAAGTTTATTATCCTCTTACAAATCTTGCCTTCACTCTTAAAAAGACAAGTTTCAACTTTAAGCACCCACCGATAATGTAATGTACTCTGAGGGTTCGAGACAGAGGAAAGGTCCCACTGTGACCTTTTCGATGTGGGGACTGAAGAGTTAGGGGCCAAGGTCATGGGTGCTCGCAGGCTAGGAATGACCAGGCTGCACCGCTGACTGGTAAGGACCTGCAGAGGACCTAGAGATGGTCCTGCTGAGTGACGTACGTCAGACAGAGAAAGGCAAATATCATATGACATCGCTTATATGTGGAATCTAAAAAAATGGTACAAAGGAGCTTACTTACAAAACAGAAATAGAGTCACAGATACAGAAAATAAACTTATGGTTGCCAAGGGGGATAGTGGGGGAGGGATAAATTGGGAGATTGGGATTGACATATACACACTACTATATATAAAATAGGTAACTAATAAGGACCTACTGTATAGCACAGGGAACGCTACTCAATACTCTGTAATGACCTATATGGGGAAAGAATCGAAAAAAGAGTGGATATATGTATATGTATAGCAGATTCACTTTGCCATACAGCAGAAACTAACACAACAATGTAAATCAACTCTACTCCAATAAAAATAAAAAAAAAAAAGAAGGATTTGCAGATAACCCCTAGATTGGACGCATTCTTAGGGGATGCTTCTGGGGAGCCCTTCCGGGCAACTGGGTTCTGCAGGCAGCCCGCTAGCCTCCTTTTCGTACGGCCGACAGCAGGACCGTTGCAAGTTCCACCCTGTCCAGCAGGTGTCAAGGTTGAGTTCACTGAGGCAGGCTGGAGCCACCCATTGAAAAGAGGTTGCTAAAGAAACCTCCTCACTGCTTCTGCCCTGATTCCTCCCAACTGCTGTCTTCTGCTGAATGGAAATCCTACGCTAAACCCTCTAACCTACACTAAATAACTGACAACTTAACTTTCCTAAATCCCTTCTGTAATTCCTGACACAGTTCTCCCCTACGCCAGAATAGCCCATAATTACAAGTAAGTTAGACATATTTTCATGCATAATGTTTTTCCATGAAATTTCAGCACTTTGGGATTAATACCGGTTTTCAGAGGATGGGAACGTTAGCTTGTGAACAATTAACAAACTATGTTAGAAAAAAGGTATTTGCTCCCAGGAGAATTGGAATCAGGAATTCTAGTAGGCAAATCAGTGGGAATATGGGTATTTATACATAATCACATAATAGTTTGCTAAATCCTTTTTAGTGCCTTTTAGTGTCTTTGAAAAGCATATACGTTTTCCCACCAGGCAAATAATAATGCAAATGGTTCCAGCTGCCTATTTTATTATAAATTATGATCATTTAAACAGGTCACTCCATCTGTCTTTTGATAGCAAATGCAAAGTAAGTAAAGTGATTAATTGTATTTATATGTAATTAGACAATCTATTTGGATATATTTCAGGCATTTATTGGTAGTTCCCTGCTTTTAAAAAAAAAAAAAAAGCCTACTTTGATATGGATTACATTCCTTCCTTTGGAGTGAAAGTCTAAAAACACAGGTGAGGGAGAAGTGGAGACGTGGGTAAGTGGCCGCACCAGACCAGGCTGCAGGGGAACCTTCAGGATGGACGCATCTGAGTTTCAGCTTCTCCTGAACTCTGCCAAGGTGCCTGGGGGAGGGGACAGGTGCTGGACTTCCTCATCGTGCTGCGGGCCCTCGAGCGAGAAGCCGGGGTTAGAGAGGAACTGTCTCTTGTTACGACTTGGAGGGATCTGGGTCCTCTGGTCGCCTCAGGCTGACCCTGCAAAGGAGTTGCATCTGCCCACTGCTTGCTTGTGGTCCTGGGAGGTCTAACAGAATCCTGTTGATCTCAGTGATCCAGGAAGGAACTCTCCCCAGAAGCTGAATTTCTCCCAGGAGGGAAGTTAGGAATGGATTCCACCAGCCTGGGAAGAATCCTGACACGAAGCGGCTTCCTCCTGCTGCCCAGCAAAGCGGCTGTGGGGTTTTAGGTCTTTCACCACAAGAAACATGATGCCTCATACCATCCCTTGTTTACCACTGCTCAAGAGAGCATTTTTAAAAAAAATTTTTTATTGGGGTATAGTTGATTTACAATGTTGTGTTAGTTTCTGCTGTACAGCAAAGTGAATCAGTTATGCATATACATATATCCACTCTTTTTTAGATTCTTTTCCCACATAGGCCATTACAGAGTACTGAGTAGAGTTCCCTGTGCTATACAGTACATCCCTATTAGTTACCTATTTTATATATAGTACTGTGTATGTGTCAATCCCAATCTTCCAGTTTATCCCTCTTCCCCTTACCCCCTGGTAACCATAAGTTTATTTTCTACATCTGTAACTCTGTTTCTGTTTTATAGATAGGTTCGTTTGTAGCCTTTTTATAGATTCCACCTATAAGCGGTATTGTATATTTGTCTTTCTCTGTCTGACTCAAGAGACCGTTAAAGACAAACAAACAAAAAGCATATAGCCATGAGCAAGCAAAGAAAAATATTCTTACACAAAGGGATTCAGAAACTGAGGATGGAACTGGGAAATCCAAGATGAACATCTAGTACAGGAGTTTCCCAGTAGAGTAGAATTGGCGGGAGAGAGAGTAGGTTTTTTTTCCCCCAATGTCTCAAAGATAGTTAATTAGGGCAAAAAACAAGCCTTCTGAACTTTGACTAACATTTTCAAAAAGTGAGCTGAAAAGGGCAGGGTCATTGATGAGAGCTAATTCTTAATATAGGAGAGCAAGTGGAAAAAATTAAAAAACGGTAGAAAACATGAGGGAAAAGCAAGAGACTAGCCACTCAGATGTGAATAATAGGAGCCCCTGAAGGACAAAGGGAACAGAAAGAAGAGTAATAATAAATGAGAGAAGAAAATTTTCCTAAACTGAGGTAAAGCATAAATATGTAGATTGAAAGAGCTCACTAAGTGTCAGAGAGGATAAATGAAAAAAAGGTACATTCCTAGGCATATCCTGGTGGCCTTCCTTGGTTGCAAGCATAAAGAAAAAACTTTTTTAAACCTCCGAATGGGCTTAAATAACCTGCAAAGTCAAGATAAATATATTGTGCTTTGGATGACTCATCCTCAATATTGGAAAGTAAAGGCAGTGAACCAACATATATATTGACCACTGAGAGAAAAGAACTGCAACTCAAGACTGTATGCAGCCAAAATATTCATGTCAGTATTAATAATGCACTTTAGATAGAAAAGGATTGAGACAGTATACAACCCTTGATGTTTATTTGAGGAAACTACCCCAAAGTATGCTAAGCCTAAGACAAATTCTTCAGAGTCCACAGGACTAGATAGATAAGATGAAAAGGAAATAAAAGTAGTAGGTATTGAATCTAAATGGAAGATAGTAATTAATCCTTGAAAAAAAAGAAATAATTACAATTCAAAAAGCTAGAATTGGGACTTCCCTGGCGGTCCAGTGGTTAAGACTCTGCACTTCCACTGCAGGGGGCACAGGTTCAATCCCTGGTCATTGAACTAAGATCCTGTATGCTGTGCGGCACGGCCAAAAAAAAAAAAAATTGATGGTTGATCTCAGAAAAAGCAGAATTTAGGAAGGGGGTGATATCACTGGGAGTGTGGGTGAGAGAAGGATACTATGAAGTTTGTAGGTTGGCAAGGGTGTGAGGGAAGAGTGAGCAAGTACATTTGTGCGGGAGAGGAGTTTACAATTATTCAATTTGGATGCAATAATAAAAAAGTATAGGTTGATGTAGGACAGTTGGGAATTAAACTGGGAGATTAGAAAAGCAGAGTCCAAATAAACAAGGGGGAGAAAAGATATTAACAACAATTTGACCAAGCCAGAAAAGACAAGAAAAGGCTAAAAGATGAATATCAATGACATACAATAAACTAGAAACATAAGACCAGGTATAACTTTGGCACGCTATATGTGAGAGGGTTGAATTTTCCTATCAAAAATCATAGAAAATATGCCTTTAAAGGAGAAATGGCTGATTAAAGGTTGGGGCAGAGAAGGTCCAAGATTTTTTAAAAATCATAGAAAATATGATTATGTTTAAACACAAAATCAAATAGTATCTTGGTTCTAGGAGATGTATACAAAGTGGCCCCAGAAAGGGGCTGAAAATCATCTATGAAAAAACTAAAAGTGACATCTAAAATATTAAAACATTTTAAATGCTTAGCAGACCGTGCAAAAAAAATTAAGGAATATTCTCAAGGCCAAAAATTGTGCTGATGTGAATGAAGAACAGCTAGTGGGCTCTAAGGCCAGTGGCTGCCCTGAGGGTATTTGCATATGCTTGTCACCTAGAACTTGCCATTTTAAGAGCTGTATCCCGGACAGACAGAGGGGCTGTTCAAGGTGAAGAGTCAACACAGAGACACCCCCATGTAACATCAGGACACATGAGGTCTGTACCTCAGTGAGAGAAGGAAAATGTCCATCCCTCAGAAGCAAATAGTGGGGAAACCTTCAGTCTTGACCTTGACTCCAAAAGAGTAGAGAAAGAGTACGCTTTGTGAAAATGTGTCAGCACAAGCCTGCCCGCGTGGGATTGGAGTTCAAAATCACATTACTTTCAGGTCTGAGAAATGTCAGCCAAGAAATTGACTTAAAGGGGTACCAAATTTGTAAGACACCTCATGCCCTCTGCTGAACCAGTTCTTTCTGAAAAAAAAAAAAAAAGTACTCTAAATACAGGTCTTGAAAATCTAGAGGAAATTAATGATTTCCTGGCAAAGTACAAACTACCAAGTTGATGGACGAGGTAAAAAAGCTGATCAGAAGAATATTGGAAAGCTTTGATCTACCATTACAAAAAAGATTGGGCCCATGTGGTTTTTCTGCTGGATTTTTATCTACTTTCAAAGATGAGATAATTCTTATTTTATTTAAGAAATTACAGATTGTACAAAAGATGGAAAACTCCCTAATAAGTTTGATAAAGCTACCACAGGCTTAACCTAAACCTTATAATTATAGTATAAGTAAAATTATAGACCAATTTTATTTATGACAGTAGCTGCAAAAATTATAAATAAAATATTATCCAATAAAATCAGCATAAGCTTCTAGGGTTTATTCTAGGAATATACAAATCAAGGACTCCTGTGATATATTTCATTGCCTCATTGAATTAAAGGCTAAAGCCCTCTAAGTAAAATAAAAGAGAAAGAAAGTCCTTAAACATGGTAGAAATTATTACCCTAAGCTCACTGCAACCATTATATATGAATACTGAAAAACTTTCATTGAAAATAAGGAGCATATTATGGACTCCTGTTATTACCACCACATTACTTAGTATATATTACTATTTGGCTATACCATTATAGCTAGTGAATTAATACAATTAACTCCAAAATAAATCTTGAAAAACATAGTATCTTCATTGGCACATGAAATATATATATATGTTTATAAAGCCCAAGAGATTTAAAAAATTTTAGAATTAATAGAAGAATTTAGTAAGGCAAGTTGAGAAAAATCAATATAAATAAATCAGTAGCTTTTCTTTCTACTGGAAATAACTAGGTAGAAATGGTAAAAAAAATAAAAAATAAAAAAGGTAAAAAAAATTCATTTTCATTAGTGACTGGAATATTAAATGCATAGAAATAAATTTCAAAATCAAACAATAACATATCTTTATGGGGAAAATTTTATTAAAGAATATGGGCCAAATAAATAGAAAAACATAGTATGTTTCTAGATATGAAGACTAGTTATTAATCCTTCTAAAGCTTTATATGTACAAGGTAAAGAAAAAAGTTATAAAGATGGACACATGTGACCATATCGTGCTTATAGAACTAATTCCACTAGAGTTAAAAATCTTAACTACTGACTAAGGAAAAAATATTGCAGTTTATACAGCAGACAAAGATGAATGTCCTTAATATCAACAACTCCAAAAACTGATAAGAAAGAAACAACACCACCATAGAAAATTGGCAAGGTTATGAACAGAAAATTGTTTTAAAAAAATAATCTAAGTCATCAATACACATCTGGACAGCTAAGCAAAAGTTTTATTAAGTTTGATTACATCAGGTGATGGTACAGATTTAGGACAAGAAACACTTTCCTACCTTGCTGAAAGGCAAATGACAATGTAACATTTTGAAAGTAATCTCTTAATGCTTTCTAAAATTTAAAGTGGGCAAACATGCCTTTTGCCCCAGAGGTGCCAGGTTTGAGACTCTACTTACAGATAGGAAAGCCCAGTAAAAACTGATATTGCATAAGGGTGGTCAGTACGGTCTGTTTTTGAAGTGGCAAAATGCTTAACCATTTTTCCTGGTGATTCCTTATCCAAGAAGTACCGCGCTTTAACGAATCAGTAGGGAAAATGTTGAATTAAATAAACATTGAATACCATGCAAAATTACGCAGCTGATAAAAAGAGTAAGTAGAACTTATATCTCTTAACCTGAAGGCATGTCCGTGATTGTTAGTGAGAAGCTGCAGAATGACACATAAAATGTAAGCCCGTTGTGTGGTTATGTATGTTTGGGTGAGGCTGGAGATGATTGAGGAGGGAATATAAAACATGGTTACCGTGAATCACCTGGGAAAGGTGGGCAGGAATTTTATTAATACTTTGTGTATTTAGGATTATTTCACAGTTAAAATGTATTACTCTGTTACACTTTTTTTTATTGAAGTATAGTTAACTTACAATGTGTTAGTCTCAGGTGTACAACAAAGTGATTCAGTCGAATACATATATATACACATATATGTGTGTGTGTGTGTGTGTGTGTGTATATATATATATATATATATATATTCTTTTTCAGATTCTTTTCCATTATAGGCTATTACAAGATATTGAGTCTAGTTCCCTGTGCTATAGAGTAGGTCCTTGTTGTTTATCTATTTTATATATAGTGGTATATATATGTTACTCCCAAACTCTTAATTTATCTGTCCCACCCTCACTATCCCCTTTGGTAACCATAAGTTTCTTTTCTGTGTCTGTTACATTTTTTAAAAGGGACATGTCAATTTAAATTAAGAAGCAAGGTGGGTCTAGAGAAGTAATGCTAATTTCCTCCTCACACCTAAATTAACCATCTGCAATCCCTTTAATGTTCCAGTCCTAAAAATGTTATTATTAAAACTCCACTTTCCTCACATTTTCCAAATGTGTGTGGAAGAAAATCCCTTCCATGTTGGCCTAGAAAAAGAGAAGCAAGCCATCCTTCATTCCTATCTTCCAGCAAATCATTTGGTATCTTCTGACAGGGATGTGTTACGACTATCTGTGCTCTTTAATTAGAAGTTAATCTTATGTCACTGACATGTACACACTACTGTATATAAAATAGATAACTAATAAGGACCTGCTGTTTAGCACAGGGAACTCTACTCAGTACTCTGTAATCACTTATACGGGAAAAGAATCTAAAAAAGAGTGGTTGTAGGTATAACGGATTCACTTTGCTGTACACCTGAAACTAACACAACATTGTAAATCAACTATCCAATAAAAATTTTTAAAAGTTAATATTATATTGCCATTTCAATTCCAGTTGTAAACTTCTTTATAAAATGAGGGCTCTTATCCATAGGACAAGTAAACGAAAAATAGTATGCTATGTTTGTATATGTACTTTATAATATTGTTATTTGCAATAGCAAATTCCTAGAATTAATGTGATAGATTAAGAGATTGAACGAATTTATTAACACAGTAATGTCGATTGTTAATTTATAAAATTAATAATGTAGACATATTAACATATTAATTTATGTGTGCATATGCACACACACACAAACCCCTTGTTATATTGGGTTGGCCAAAAAGTTTGTTTGGGTTTTTCCCTAAGATGTGATGGAAAAACCCGAACGAACTTTTTGGCCAACCCAATAAAATCCAAAATTCTCTGCTGTTTATGTGGCCCAAGATATAAATGATATATAAACTTTTAAATTGTAGTTTAATTACACTTAGTAATATGTAAGTGTAATTATACTCTATCATGTGCATTGTAGAAACTTTTTTTAGAAAATACAAATTATAGAAAAATGCAGCCTTTCTGTATATAGTACTGTAATTCTATAAATGGTGATGACTTTTAATTAATATCAAATGATGAATAGGGCTTCCCTGGTGGCGCAGTGGTTGAGAATCTGCCTGCCAATGCAGGGGACACGGGTTCGAGCCCTGGTCTGGGAAGATCCCACATGCCGTGGAGCAACTAGGCCCGTGTGCCACAACTACTGAGCCTGCGCGTCTGGAGCCTGTGCTCCGCAACAAGAGAGGCCGCGATAGTGAGAGGCCCGCGCACCGCGATGAAGAGTGGCCCCCGCTTGCCGCAACTAGAGAAAGCCCTCGCACAGAAACGAAGACCCAACACAGCCAAAAATAAAATAAATAAATAAATAAAAATAAATAAATTAAAAAAAAAAAAGAATATATACATATATGTGTCTGTGTGTATGTAAAATATTTAAAAAAAAAAAATGATGAATAATGAGGAAATAATACCACTCACAACCATTTAACATTTTAACATATTTTTCTCGGATTGCTTAAGATATATTTGGTCTGTGATGTTCTAGTTGGTGTGTTTCAAAACCGTATTTTTAACAGTATTGTTCTAGATTTTTATAGGATATGGCTCCTCATTTTATATGATAGTGGCTAAAATTCATGCACTAACAAACATATGAAATATTTTGAAATAAATTATAGTTTTAGATTACAATTTCACTGTCCCTTTGTTCCTCTAGGTGGCTTTTACGGTACTTTTTGATTTGGAAGCGCTTCTGAAGATATGGTGTTTGGGATTTACTGGATATATTAGCTCATCTCTCCACAAATTCGAGCTGCTGCTCGTAATCGGAACCACTCTTCATGTATATCCAGATCTTTATCATTCTCAATTCACATACTTTCAGGTAATACGAATAATGCCTGTTTATCTTTAGCATTTTTTTCTTTCCAGGGAAAATACCAACAACTGTAGTAAATACAAACTTCAAATAGGCCCTGTGACATTTTAAATACCAAAAATAGTGCCTTCATTTCATTGTTTTAAAAACTCTGAAAATTCAGAGTAGTAAATGGAGATGTTTTACATACAGTTCATAAATCAGCACAGTGTGTGGAAGTACATATTTTATATGTACATGGATATTATGCATCTGTGCATACATGTAAGATTTTAAACTACATCAGATGTTGACACACACTTTAAAGAACAGGAAATATGAATTTAATTCCAAGTGTAGTTCTCCCTTCTCAATAAGTCTAAATATGTTTGCTCAACACTAACTTACAGTTGAAATAATAAGAAATAAAACTTACCTTTACAGATTGTAATTAGTCATACTTCATTACTTATGAATTCCTATTACTTTCTTTGTGATGATTAAATAACAATACCTATAATTTTTTACTTTGTTTATAATAACTGGATATCTGTTTTTTCAAATGTGATATGTTCAATCACATTACTTTATAATTATTCAGTAAACAAAAGTAATTATTACTTATGTTCTTTGTAATTGTTGAATAATAGCAATGTGCTGAGCGTTCTTTTAACTACTTGGTCAAAATATAATATATGTATATGGGATATCTTAATTTTTTAAATCTCAAGTATAGTCATTTTTCTGACTCGAAATTGGTCATTTGTATAATTTATCATGTAAATGTCAGAAGTTGCATTGTTTTCTTCATAGATATTTTAAAATAGTTGGAGAATAAAATGGCAGTAGAATTTTTAAAGAAACAATTCAGAGAAACAAGATTCTAACTACTTAGATGAAAGAAAATGCATTCCAACTTCACTGAACTTACTTATTGATGATACCAAAGCCATCATTTTCAGAGCAGTATTAACTTCAAGTGCCCGATCGTGACCTGAAACTCAGCACTCCTGTTACGTGGGAGAAAAGACATGAAAATACAATTCACAAAAATGAAAAACATACCCCACAAACACACATGAAAAGCTGAGCCTCTCGTAATCACAGCCAAGCACACTGAACTCACAGAGGGTATCATGGTTCAAGCTTTCAGTACCGTCAACATCTTTGAACAAAAATCCCTTGCCACTGGTTGGGTTATATCCTCAGCCTTGGTTATCATAGGTGAGATGCCTGGGGCAAGAGACATACACATGTTTGAAACTCTTGATACAAAATATGCTTTCCAAACATTTGTGTCATTATATGCTCTTGGGCACTGCTGTCTAGATTCACAAAATCAACATGAGCATTTAGTACCTACATTAGAGAATCATTGTACATAATTACAGAAAATATGCCTCAGAGTCAAAACTACAACATATCTTTTTTCCAAACCTATTACATTAAGAAAGACATCAAAGCCTATTTCAGCAAGGGTACTGTATAAAATATATTCAGGGCTTTAAAATTATTATCATTTCTCATAGATAATTTTTCAGTGAAAAGTTACAAATAGGTCAGAATTTTGCACACAAAGATATTCATTCTAGAATTGTTTATGAGAGAAGAAAATGGGAACTGTTTAAGTGGTAAGCATATGAGGAATAGCTTAGTAACCCATATGCAAATTTGACCATAAAAATAATTATGATGAATTTGTAGTAACTTAGAGATATGATTGTTCTATTTAAATGCAAAACAGTATAAAATTATATAACAAGTATAGCTACATATCCATGCTATATATAACATATATAGCTCTATATATGTGTGTAAAATACCTATAAATGAAAAAATGACTGGAGAGAAATAAACCAAATTATTACAAATGATTAAAAGTCACCACCTCTGGGTTGTTTTTTTTTTCGGCTGTGTGGCTTATGGGGTTTTTAGTTCCCCAACCAAGGATCGAACTGGGACCCTCAGCAGTGAGAGCACGGAGTCCTAACCACTAGGTTTTTTCTTCTACTCTGTTTTTCACAAAATATCTAAAATCAGTGTGCATGGCTCCAATCGTTTTATATATAGAGATATAACTATAGACACAGTCACAATACAAGGTCAGTGAAGTTTGCAATTTTAATGTCTGTATCATTTGTAATAGTTTATGTTAATAGTTGAGTGATTTTCCTTTGTATCTCTCTATACATGGCCAAGTTTATATTTGTCTAATGAGATAAACACTGTCTCAGTTATTTTGTGCCTAAAAGCTAAATCTCTCAAGAAACTTAGATGTCACAAGGATTTTTGCAAATTCACATCTGGAGAACCCACTGTACTGAACAGATTGGCTCTTTATGGGCCGACTTTGATCTCCCCTGTTGGTCCTCACGCTTGCTTCTCATCTCACTTGACCTTCCTTCATCGTGCTGGCAGCAGTTCTTCCCGTAGTGAATGTCACATTATTCATATCTAAATGAAGTCAACAATTTAGTACAAAATGTCTCCCTTTATATCAGTTATCTCTGAGAGTTGGGTGTTATCCATCTCTTTATTCAGATGAGATTTCCTGAGTACCTACTATGTGCCAGGGACTGTTCCAGATCCTGAGGGCAGAGAAGTGAACAAGGCAGAGAAGATGCCCACCTCGGGAAGCTTGCATTCTAGAGGGCAAACAGTTCATACACAAGTACACACAAGTACACAAGTACAAGTGCATGAAAGGAATGCGAGTACAGGAAATGCCATCCAGGAGAAACAAGCTGAGTGAAAAGGATAGAAGTTGTGGGGTGAGGGTGCTATTTTAGATAAGTTTGTTCAGGGAAGCCCTCTTTGAAGAGGGGGCATTTGGGCAGAGAAGGAGCGAACCTTGAGAAGGTCTGGGTGGACGCATTCCAGGTAGAGGGAACTACATGGCACCTGTCCTAAGGAGAACACATGCTTGATGGAGTGAACATAGGGCATATTACAGGGAGTAATAAAGTCTTCACAAAATGCTCTGGTTCTGACATAGCAAGGTGATGACACCGGCTGGTATTTATTGTGCACCTACTATGTGCCAGGCACTCTGCCGAGTGCATGGCTTCATTTGTTTCTCGTTAGAGAATAAACTGTTTTGATAGAGTGTAAACTGCGATCCCTAGAGACTGAATAACTCGCCCAAGACCACATAACTAGCAAATGGTGGAAACTCGTTCTCAGGAAGTTTAATCTTATATTCATATTCTTAACCACGCAATTGCTACAGTATCTCACTATTAATCAGCAGAGTGACCTTTAGCAACAGACTTAGAAATGTGACCAGGAAAATGTGCTTTGGAAGCAACCACAAAATGTCCTGCAGTGCTTATCTTTGAATGTATGGTTTACTTTATTTCGTATCTGTAGGAACACAGAATCAAAAGGCTTTATTGGGTAGATAGAGTGAAAAGCATACTTATCCCCAAATAAATGAAAAGGCATAATTAGAGTCACCGATAAGGATTTTGCCTTTCCACAGATGCAGGCCTACCCCTTTGAAAATGCTGATCAAATCACCAATGTGGGAATTGTGTTATGTTTCTTCCAGCTAATGAAATATTAATTTATCAAAATTGCACAGATGTGCATAGACTGTTTTTATTAGAATTTGAGACAGGATTCAAGATTACTTAGGCAATCTTTTAAATATGACTTTAATGCAAGTGGAGAAAACACAAGGTACTGAAATTTGAGCAATAAACCAGTTGAATTGTTCCTGTAAACTTTCCTGGACTCAGCTGTTTAACTATTAGATACTGGATCGTTTATGTCTAAGAATAAATAAAAGTGTAAAATCTTTTCATATTATTATTCTGGATGTTAACTATTTTAATAGTTCTTATGATAAAGCTGTTTGCTTGTTATTTGGGAAGATGACCCAAGTGTAATATGTTCTGATTTGGAAATGTACGTTCAGAATTATAGCGGGAAAAACTAGTAGCTTAACCGTGCCTGTGGTATAATGTTTAATTTGAACACTATAATTTCTCACATAAATTTTCTTAAGTATTGTGTTAAGTATTTTAAATGAGCATGAAGGAAATCTACATTTGCTCAACTTCTTTAAACATTTGTCCATTAGTTTATTAGACGTGCAGCTACAACCCATACTATTGATATTTGTGTTCTGCAGACAATAAGAATACGGTTCACCATTAGTAGTTCCTGTTAATTCAGAGTCTGGGGGTAGCGGGTAAATGCGGCTTCAGGGATGGCCAAATTCAGAGGCTAACGTGGTATTATTGGGACCCCGTCCCTTTCTCCACTCACCTTGCTTCTGTGTTGGTATCATTTTTAAGCTCTCTTTGTCCATGTGGTGGCTAAGATGGCTCCCAGAAGCTCAGGGCTTATGTGGCTCTTACAGTAACTCCAGTTGGGGCTAAAAAATAGGACACCTCTCACAGGTCCCACAGAAGTTCTGATGACTGAGGTCATTGCGAATACCCTGGCCAGGCCTGGATCATGGGGGTCAGGGAGTCCCTTCTGGGGCTCACAGACTAAGAGCAGAGTGAGAATGATTTGCCAAAGGAGAATCAGGAGGATTAGGAAGCTAGGGTTGCTGGAAAAATCCAAACGCATGTTATTCTGTGTAAAAATTTAAATCTAGGTTTTTAAAGCATTTCCTCTTCCTTACTGTATTCTTTCTTCTCCTGAGAAGCCTTTACAGACACCTTAAGCTCTTATTGATATCGAACCATCTTGGACTACCATTCTACTTACCATCTTTCATTTATACCAAGACCACAATTTTCCTATTTTAATATCTCTAAACTGGGATCTGTCTTATAATCAGTGGTGTGTTATACTTTAATTGGCGGCATTTTTCAGTTTCTCAGTGGTATATAAAAGAATCGATGGCATCTTAGACTTGTTGAAAAATGCTACTTTTCCATACTTTATACTTCAACTTTTAATTATATTCTACTTTATATTTTTAATAGATATGTCCTTAAGAGCTGTGCCTTTGTATTATACTCCCTTTGTAACAGTAATAGCCATTGAATCTTATTCGTCCAACACAGTCTTTGGCACATAATAATATTTGTTAAGTGAATGAGAAAATTAATTAGTTATGGGTGGGAGTTTTTGCATATATATATATATATATATATATATATATATATATATATATATATATATATATATATATATATATATATATACAGAACATCTAAACGTGTGTGTGTTTAGATAACCAGCTGAGCACGTATAACAAAGTTCTAAAAAATACAGGGCTTGCGTAAGATAGAAGTGTGTTTCTCTCCAGTTGGTGGGAGCCCAGGGCAAGTAGGTGGCTCTGCTCCCCAGGGCCATCCAGAAAGCAGGCCTGTTGGGTTGGACCGAATCTATCATCTTCTATACGAGGCTTCTATTTTTGTTTCAAAGGGACAGTTACAGTTGTTTTAATTTCCCAGCCAGAGGAAGGTATAAAAAGAGTGTCCAGGGCAAATTTATTTAATTTAAAGTGCAAAAATCACTTCTTGTCACATTCCATAGGTCTGAACCTAGTCCGGCCACAACTAGATACAAGTGGGGCTGGAAAATGCAGTCTGTAGCCTTGCTAGGCTAAAATTCAGCAAGTTCTATTAATTAAAGGAAGGATAGCATGGATCTTAGAGTAGCAGTCTCAGCCATGAGTAAAGACTCCTTGATAGATGGATTTTTTAAATTTCCTTTTGAATGTACAGTAATCCCTAGGAAAGTTTGTTTTATGAGACAATGAATATGCCTAATATTGAACTAATGTTTTCTTTAATATTTGAACATTAGAACAAATGTCAATTTATTTCAACAATATGTGTTAATTAATGCCACTTTGAATTATCACATCATATATTAAAACACTGAGTTGTCACCATTTTCCTTCCTTCATTCCTTTGGGATTTATTGAGTTCTTGCTATATGGCAGTCACTGAGCTACTGATAGCTTAGTTATTAAATTGTTTTATCGCTAAATGGGATTTTATAGAGTGCTATGAAAAATGAGATTTTAGTATGAACTTATTTTAGACTCAGTATAAGTAAACGATCGAGTGTGTGTGTTTTTCTCTCCCACAATAGGTTCTTCGGGTAGTTCGGCTTATTAAAATTTCACCTGCATTAGAAGACTTCGTGTACAAGATATTTGGTCCTGGAAAAAAGCTCGGAAGTTTGGTTGTATTTACTGCCAGCCTCTTGATTGTTATGTCAGCAATTAGTTTGCAGATGTTCTGCTTTGTCGAAGAGCTGGATAGATTTACAACGTTTCCAAGGGTAAGAGCAAAAAATGCAGTCAGTTTAATTCAGTTATTCTGAATTAATATCAAAGTAATTTCACTTTAACAGTGGTTTTAAAATATTGTCTTTTTTTATAACTTGGAGTAATTCAGTTTTAATATTCACAGTGGTCTTTTCTGCAGAATACAGGTGTTTGAGCACATTTTCAGCATTGTCAGATTATGTGTCAATTCTAAAATTCTGGAAATAATCTAATAGAATGAGATGCAGAAACCAGTAAAGATGGAAGATAGGGTTCTTAGTACCTATAAATGAAAATATAGCAGAACTTTAAAATTATTAATTTAAAAATGTTTAAAGTTTGCTTTTATGTGTTTGTGAGAGTTAACATTTTAAATCTGTTCTACAGTTCATATATATTTTTATGTCAGGCATGATCTAGAAGGAAATTTTGATTTTCAATATATAAATTTCATAAACTCTTCAGATATGAAGTGTCTTTAAAAGATCATCTAGTTCATAACTCTGTATTCTTGTTAGAATTCACTTAGGCTAAAAAGAAAGTTAAAAACCAATCAATCCATAAAGAACTTGTGTAGAAGATACAGCACCTAATCAGAAGGATCCTGAAATTTAACTCCATGTGGATTTAGAAATATGAAAAAATATAATGACCAAGGCAAAGAATATATATAGATATTTTTATAGCCTTGGGGTAAGAACAACATATATATTTTTTTAAATGATTTTTTTTAAATTTATTTATTTCTATTTATGGCTGTGTTGGGTCTTCGTTTCTCTGCGAGGGCTTTCTCTAGTTGTGGCAAGCGGGGGTCACTCTTCATCGCGGTGCACGGGCCTCTCACTATCGCGGCCTCTCTGTTGTGGAGCACAGGCTCCAGAAGCACAGGCTCAGCAATTGTGGCTCACGGGCCTAGTTGCTCCGCAGCATGTGGGATCTTCCCAGAGCAGGGCTCGAACCCGTGTCCCCTGCATTGGCAGGCAGACTCTCAACCACTGCGCCACCAGGGAAGCCCCCAACATATATTTTTTAAAAAAATAAGCTTTGAGGGCAAACGTGTCTGTAACATAACAGATAGACTAATATAGCCTGGGTTATTTTTTTTAATCTTAACAGATAGACTAATGTACTCTGGGTTATTACTTTTTTTAATCTTGTACTAAATGTGTTACTCATTGCCAAGCATTTGTTGAGTGCCTATCAAGAGCCAGGCCGTGTTGGCCATCCTGAGACATAAACAGTTAAGTCTCTAGTCTTCAAGTATTCTCAGTTGAGGGTGGGTAACCAGTAAGTAGACATAAAACATGGCAGACTTTGATAAAGGCAAACACAAGGTGCTCTGGGAACCCAGAGGTGAGGTCCATAACCAGGAATGGAAGAATCCAGGAGGACTCCCTGGAAGAGGAAGTTAGTGAGGAACAGCTGGATGGAGCCAGATGAAGTGCACAGAGAACAGTGTTCTGGGTCATGGGGACAGCCTGTGCTGAAGGTTGAACTGAGCTGTGTCTTGTTCCAGAACTTAAATGAGAAAGGACAGCCGCTGACAAGAGGAGGACATAAAGCCAAGGAACTTTTAAGTTGGTGAAAGCGTGATCATGATTAAATGCCAGTGAGAGAGTGCGAGGAGAGGGCAATAAAGATGTGTGAGCTAAAGAGGATGCTGGCAGAAGGTTCCCGAAGGCAGCCTGCAGGGCACTGGCACAGGGCAGGTGTCGAGGTGGTCTTGTAGGACAGCAAGCCGAGCCGAAAGCCACAGCGAGCCTTGGTTCACTTTCAGCCGCAGTGCAGGCAACAGGCAGGAACCGGCACCGCTGCCCAGGTCCCGTTCTGCCCACTGGGCAGCGCTGGGTGAGGGGCAGGTGGGCCAGCCCTGGCATGGTGACGAGAGAGGGATCTTTGCCCAGGAGCCCTGAACAAAGCTCCTGCCCTTTTAGGAAGCGGGGAGGGGGTAGGGGTATGACTAGAGGAAGGGCTAGAAGTGAAAATGTACCGAGTCAGGATGGAGAGAAGTGCCTCAGCTGAGGCCCCCGCGTGGGGAGATTTCCGAGCAGAGGCACGCGGGCCGGGAATGCCGCTGTGCACAGGAGCGGGGCAGCCTGGGGGCCGAGTCCTTGCCTGAAACTCCCTACAGACACTGCAGTGCACAGCTGCGCCCCAAGACTGTGGGGGGGGGGCAGCTTCCCTCCCCTCCCCATGAGCCTGCCGGGCAAAGCCTGGTCCCTGGCCGTGGTCGGGTCACTTAGGATCGGCCTGGAGCCAGACTCCTCTACAGTGGGACCAGCTCTTCCTCCAGGGATAGAGAGATGTAAGCAAAGGTGACAGTGCTGTCGTCAAGGCCACCTTCTCTTAGGCTGCCTCACTGCCCCCTCACTGGGTGAACACAGAGGGCAGACTGCCATCCTCATTATCATGACCGTCCAGCCCTCAGGCCAGTTTAGTTCAGCTCCCTCTAAGGGTCAGCCAGTGTTCCAGGCCCGGGGTGGGGAAGGGGTACTAGATGGTAGCAACCCTTTATTTATTACACAGACCTATCTGAATTTCATACCTTATCTTCATTTTTTTGCCCTTTCCTCTCATTTCACCCCACTAACTTTATATCCTTTACCCAAAACCTCTTTGAGCCAGATGATTTTTGGAGTGCAGAATATTCTAGATATTGTAAGGGTGATATCACCCTCCACAGCTGTCTGAATCAGCACCCTATAACCAACACATTAATATTTCTCTAGCAAAACATCAACGTTCAAAGAAGGGTAAATAAAGACAATAAATAAGACTTAGGTCAGATCAGACTTTTGCCACTAAATGAGCTACCAACAAAACCAAACAAAACACCTTTGGGTATTTTCAAAATGTTTTGAATACTGAAGCTGTGAATAAGGGCTGTGGGCCTGCATATAAAAGCATCGTGGATAAGAGTCTGTACTTCCTGCTCCATCGCTTTTTAGTTATATGACACCAAATGAATTATTCTTTAAGCTTTTATTTTTTCACACCTAATATACAGGCAAAAATGGTATTTTCCTCATAGCATTGTGTGTGTTGAATGATAAACAAAAACGACCCAACTCTGGGTTTAGAAAGCATTAAAAAAAGTGGTATCCTATATAATATATTTGAAATCGGCATAATACAGAGGCTACTCTGTATTAAAGACAAGGCTGCTTTAGATCCAGGCCTGCCTTAGCCCCTTGGGATGTGCTCTAATTTTCCAGCCATAATTGTAATCAAGTAGCATTGCATTTTCAGATCTCCAATTACTCAATTGTGCTTTTCCGCCTGATTACTGTGACCACCTTAATGAAAGCAGCCAGCGACTATGGGGCCCCTAATCAGTTATACAGCAGCTGACAGCGTTGACACGGGAAGTGACTAGATTTCTCCTTGCATATGAACGCAATTAAGAGTTAAATTCCTGAAACATAATCAAATCTTGCAAGAAATGTTAAAAAGGTTACAGTTACAAAAAGCCATCATTATCATTCCCAGCCAAATAAAGCATCATCTGTTGGTGGCACTTGCCTGATATGAAATGATCAGGAAAGGTGATTAGAAACACAGGGCAGACGATGCTAGATTTTTGCGGGTCTTGCCCCCTTCCATCCTCATGGGACATCTCCCTCATTACTCAGTGGCTGGGTGTTGAGGTAGGTTGGATAATTATATTATTAGCCAAAGCACAGCACATTAGGAGAACAGATTTTCTGTAAGAAAAATCACGTGATCCATCCCAATGCAAAATCGGAACTTTTAAAATCAGCAATTGTTTGTATTATCTTTACTTGGATCCACTCCGTCTTGGAGGCTAGCAACCCCCATCACACACAGGGCCATGGGATGCAGGAAGTAACTGCGGGAAGGCGTGAGAGGCTCAAGAGAGGACCGGTCATGAAGAGAGGAGCGTTCTTGGCGAAGGGGACCCAGCATCTGTGCCCGGGAGGTCATTCCTCTGGCTGTTTCTGGAACCTGACCTTGACCCAGCCATCCGGGGGGGGTATAGTCTCTCTAGAGAAATAGGACTAGATGTAAAACCCAACACTGGTTTGATTGGACCTGATTCTATCCTGGGCTCCAGCAACCTGCTGCGAGACCCCTCTAAGAGGAGCTGACATGGACCTGGGAAGCTGGTTTCCCTTCCAAATCCCAAGAAGAGAACCCTGGAGGGGCAGAGGGGCATAGGAGACAACAGCGACCCGGGCACAGTAAGTAACCGCTCAGTGCGGTGACCCTCTGGTGCAGCTCCACCCACACTGGAAGACCCCGGGTGCTTCTGGAGATACTCAAAGGTGAAAGGATGCTAAAGGGATTAGGATTAATCCACCGGTTCCCCAGTGGGTACCACACTGCAGCCTGTGCTCCATTGGCAGTAAAACTGATGCTTCTTCGATGTAAATTGTCTCACGACACTCTCCTATTTAAACTGCTTCAAAATTCTCCTTTCCCTCAAGATAACAAACATTTTAATAGGGTTTTCAGTATCTTTTTCTCTCTGGCCCCATTTACCTCTTTGGGCTCATATTTCAGGATTTCCCCCAACACACCTTTCAAAGGCAGAGATGGTGTCTACCTTTTTTTTTTTTAAATTTTTTAGCCACGCAGCATGTGGGATCTTAGTTCCCAGACCAGGGATCGAATCTGTACCCCCTGCAGTGGAAGCTCGGAGTCTTAACCACTGGACCACCAGGGAAGTCCTAACGGCGTCAATCTTGCTCATTTAAATCCTCCATGTTTAGCACAATCCTTGCCACAGCGTAGCTGGTGAATAGGTGTTTGGATGAAGAATGAATAATAGTCCTGGACCAAAACAAACCTCTCCTATCCTTCCACACTGTATCAGGCTCAACAGGACAGATGCCTTCTTCTGCTGTTGTCTGCAGCTCCGAGACCCCTGTCAGCCTCCATCACTGCCCTTACCCTCATCCCATCAGCAATGTCTTCATAATTCTGTCTGAATGCTTTGGCTGCAAGTAGCAGAAAATTGACTGCAACTAACTTAAACAATTAGTAAATTTATCTCACAAAATTCAAGGGATTAGGTAGACTTCAGGAAGCCAGGACTCTGGGTCTTTCACTGAAATTCTCCCAGTTGTTGTCATGGGTTAACTTATGTGCCCCCAAAAGATGTGTTGAAATCCTAACCCTCAGTACTCCCAAAATGTGACCTTATTTGGAAATAGAGATAATCAAGTTAAAATGAGGTCATTAGGGTGAACCCTAATCCAATATGACTGATATTCTATAAAAAGGGGAGATTTTGACACCGAGACAGACATACACAGAGAGAAGACAATGTGACACACATGGGGAAGACGGCCATGTGATTGTCATGACATCTACAAGCCAAGGACCTCCAAGGATTGTCAGCAAGCACCCAAAGCAGAAGAGGCAAGGAGAATCCTTCAGAGGGAGCGAGGTGCTGCCGACACCTTGATTTCTGATTGCTAGCCTCCAGAGCTGTGAGATAATACATTCCCACTGCTTGAAGCCACCCAGCTTTGGGTACCAGCAGCCCTAGCAAAGCAAAGCAGTTTCCTTGTCCATGTGTTGTCTTCATGTGTTAACAAAACGGATGCAACATTTTCAGGCTTCGTGATAAAATCTAGAAGAAGGAGGATCATCTCTGCCCAGATCTCCTTCTTAGAATCAAGGACACCTTTCCCAGTGCCTTCTCCCTCCCCCTGGCCCCCAGCAAACCAGCTCTCATCTCTCATCCGGCAGGACTGGGTCACTTGGTCACTACTAAATGAATCACTGGCAAGATGGCTAGAGTCAAGGTGATTGGCTTGGATTCATCATAGGGGAAGAAATGGATACTGGGGAGACAACCACAGAAGCCACTACAATGGTCACACCCAAAACCTGGACGAGATTTCTCTCGCTCATTTCTGCCTCTGAAGCTCCCATATGCCCTGTGCAAACAGGCTGTGTAGATAGACACGGAGTAGGAGGAGGGCTGGTGTTTAATTTCTCTCCCGGAAGCATCTGGGTCCCAGCTCCTTTCCAAGATGCCCAAATAGGACCTGCCAAGCAGCCAGCATAGGGCCTGGCACATAGTGGGTTCCTGCTTCCCATCTTTATGGTTACTTCTGTCACACACCATCGACACGTATGCAAGGTCTCATCCTCTTTACTAGACTGCAAGTAGCTTGAAGTTGGCAGCGCTGCGCTCTTCTCTCCTGACACCTCTCAGAGCATTATTAACACTGTGTCATGGGATCTGCAGCTTCAGGACGCAGAGACAGAGAGGAAACAGCCAGAGGAACCTCAGCATAAACCCGGTGAGAGGGAGCAAAGGAGCCTGAATGTTTTCAGTGGGAAAAAAAGGAATGACATATTGACACAATTTAATAAAACAACTTTGTCATCTCAAGCCAATAACTTTCTCTTCTAATTTGGACAAAACAGACACACTGCTAAGTAGAAATAAGATGAAGTCCTGCTCTGAGGCAGTATCCTGCCGTTCCTGTTTTGTTGGGACTAATAGGTTGTATTATAAGGAGAACAATTAGATTAGCTTTTCATGAAGGAAAAGCCCATACAGGTCATGAGACAGGTTGCTATAGGCAAGAGCCACATCTCTCTATAACAAAGACAAAAACAGTTTGCATTTTCTCCTGGTTGCCCGACAAAAGCTCATGTGCGCAATTTCACCACTGTTTTTGTTCTGTTTATCCCTCTACTTAGTATATGAAGAAACTTTCTTCTATGTTGCTAAAATACTTGCAATAAACATCCCCTGTAGATCTTTAAATAGCTCAATATCTTTATTCCTTTTAATTTCCTACTAAAATAACAATAAGCAGGCCTCATTTGTTTTGCATTCCTACAAATGGGGATAGTTTTTATTCATAAAGAATACACTACCCTCCATAATACAGGGTACTTGAATTTTAATACTGTTTATTTGATATGTTTTCTTAATTTGCATTCTCTAAATGCTAATTACTTGCTCTATTGAATTTTCACTTATAAAACCATGTCCAAAGCAGTTAAACAATATAAGCAGTCAATACTATAAAACACTTAATTACAAATTAACTTCCCTGTTTCCTCTCACCACCAGAATGGCAAATCATGCTTTCAGTTGCATTGAAAGAATTACTGAGAAATTTGAAGAAACAACTTGCCCCTTAATTTTTTTCAGCATTTACCAGATGAAGAGAGTTTGACTACATTTTTAATCAATTCAGGGTTTACCTTATCTTCAAAAGGATAATTAGTTCAATCTATATTGCCGAAATCTTTATTAATTTTTGTTTTTTATTGTTTGGTCTTCCATGTATTTTTAATTGTTCATGATATATTTCAGGCATGCAAAGGTATATAAAGAATAATAAAATGTATTCTTCCGTGGCCGTATGCGGTTCAAAAGTCAGATTAGCAATGGATCTGAAGTCCCTGAGCACATGCCCCTCATCCCTCCCCTCCCTTTCCCATAGAGAACCACTCTTCTGAACTTAATGTTCGTCCTTAGTACATCCCTTTATGCCCTGAGTGCATATATAGGCATCAGCTGAGAATCACATATCTTTTTGCGTAATTTAAACCCGTCTCATGTGGTCTCATACTGCACTGTTTCTTCTGCTAATTGCGTTTTTTGCTCAACACTGTTTGTGAGATTTACCAATATGAGTACTTGTAGCTATATTTTATTTATTTCCCTTGGGGTATAATATACAACTATACATTGCACCATACTATATATATAGAGAGAGAGAGAGCACTATTCAGAGAAACACTGCACAATTTATTTTCCCATTCTCCCGTGTAGTAGGTGAATTCTAAAATGGGTTTCCAGGACATCTGACCCTCTACATAATCTTTTCCCTTTGGGTTTGGGCAGGACTTGTGAATATGATGGGATTTCACTCCTGGGAATAGGTTGCTAATGATGGAACTGGAGTGAATCAAAAAGGAGGTTATCTTGGGTGGGCCTGACCTAATCAGAGGAACTGGGCCCTTTCTGAAGAGAATGATTCAGAACAAGAGAGGATCTCCAGTTGGCCTTGGACAAGTAAGCTGCCATGTTGTGAAGGGCCATGTGGCTAGGACCTGAGGGTGGCTTCTGGGGGCTGTGAGCAGGAAACCAGGACCCTCAGGCCTACAACCACAGGAAGAGAATTCTGATAACAACCCGAATGAGGGTAGGAGACCCTAAGTTCCAGATGAGACCGCAGCCCAACCTACACCCTGATTTCAGCATCTGAGACCCTGAGCAGGCAACCCAATTACACCCCGCCCACACCTCTGACCTACAGAAACTGTGAGATAATCAGTGAGTGCTGTTTTAAGCCATTACATTTGTGGTTTGTTACACAGAAATAGAAAGCTAATGCATGCAGGTTTGAGAGGTGTGTTTCTAATATTTTGTGACTCCAAATAGCACTGCTCTGAACATTGCATGTTAACTTGCACAGATCTGAACTCTGCACTTGTGAAATTCTGCACGTGTGAAAATACTGTTAGGGTATGAAGCTAAGACTGGAATTGCTGGGTCTTAGAATAAAGATATCTTCAGCTTTAATAGATAGTGATAAACTTGCATTCCAAAGTACTTTTACCAATTTATCTGGCATCTGTAATATATGAGAATGTTCTCAGCTTCAACTCAGCAGTATTTGGTCTTGTCAGGCTTTGTTTGGCTTTTAAACATTTAGCTCTTCGTTTAACCTGAATTGATTTTTGTGGCTGCTGTAATAAGATAGGGAACAATCTTATTCCTGTTTGTCTAACCCATTGTCACAGTACCATTTATTGACTGGTCTATCCATTCCCCACGGTTCTGTGGGCCAGCTGTGTCATCATACGATTCCACATGTGTGTGCCCAAGTCAAGTCACACATGCTCCCTTTTCATCTCCTTTTCCCATTGAATTTTTTTCTGGTCAGCCTCCAGTGAAGCCCAGTAAATATCCAGCTTAGCAATCTCCACCTTTCAAGGGTCCGTGACTTTGCCCCTTGTGTGACGTGACATTAAAAACCAAAGTCTAGCAGAGCTCATAAATCCCCTAGGGAAGGTGCCTTTTCTTCACTCAAGCTGCCCGTTAGTTTTTGGTCCTGGAGTTGCCATTATATTCCTAGATCTTAACTAGGCCTTTTAAAGGATGTCTGTTGCATGTTGTCCAGAATTTCCTATGTTTTTTTTTTTTAATTGTTTGTTTATTTATTTATTTATTTATTTATGGCTATGTTGGGTCTTCGTTTCTGTGTGAGGGCTTTCTCTAGTTGTGGCGAGCGGGGGCCACTCTTCATCGCGGTGCGCGGGCCTCTCACTATCGCGGCCTCTCTTGTTGCAGAGCACAGGCTCCAGACGCGCAGGCTCAGCAATTGTGGCTCACGGGCCTAGTTGCACCACGGCATGTGGGATCTTCCCAGACCAGGGCTCAAACCCGTGTCCCCTGCATTGGCAGGCAGATTCTCAAGCACTGCGCCACCAGGGAAGCCCTCCTATGGTTTTTAAATCATTTTTTCTTATGTACGATCAGACACTGAGGTTCTGTTATAAATTTTTGAGACAAAAAAGAAAAAAAGAAAACCACTCTGTTGACTGTCTTTCAGATAGATAGCTTTATTTTTTTTTCTATAAGCACAACCCAAGGCCAGGCATCCTAGCATCTGCTTTCCCCATCTGCAGCCTCACATCTCTCTGCATTTGTTTGCATTACAGATATTATCTCCACTTTGATTCTTTTTTTTAATTGAGATTTTATTTTTATTTATTTATTTATTTAAATTTTATTTTTTGGCCGTGCTGCACAGCACGTGAGATCTTAGATCCCTGACCAGGGGTCGAACCCGAGACCCCTGCATTGGAAGCGCAGAGTCTTAACCACTGGACCGCCAGGGAAGTCCCTCCACTTTCATTCTTATATCCTCATGTTTATACATCTCTTTGTATTTGCTTGCATTACAGATATTATCTTCACTTTGATTCTTATATCCTCACGTTTATACTCCCCTCATCTGCTACACCCCCGGAAGTTTTCCACAAATACTGCATACATCCATTCACAGTGAAGACTAAATAGATTGTTTGCCTATCTTGTTGTTGTTTATAATTCAGACAGCATTCTCCATGTGATGGAGCTACGCGGTGGCCGCACATGAACCAACGTACTAACTTTCACTTACAGCAGAGTTGAGCACATAAGGACGAACTCAACTTATCCCCTAGTAGAAACATAAGAAGGAGCTCAAGCCAGAAAGTGAAATGTGCTCCAACAGATGTAGTCAGTTGTAAAGAAATATCAAAGATATCCTGGAGTGTATTTAAAAATTTCCGGGAACCTATTATGTGCTATGTATTGTGCTTCCAACTATCGTTTCATTTTAATAAGAGAGGAAGAGATTGCTCCCAGGGAAGGAAGTCTGCAGAGCTCTGTGAAGAGTTGTTGTCAGGAGGATTTGGGTAATGGCATTAAATGAGAGTATTCTATGTAAGGAAAACAGAGTGAGTAAATCAGAGACATGGGGAATCACAGTGTGAAAGGAACTGCAGTGTCGGGCTGGAGCCTGACCATTGGGTGTCTTCCGAGGTTGGGATTGTGACACGGGGGAGCCATTGCAGATTTTTACTTTCTTTGTTATTTTTCCTGGAAAATAGTGGAAGAGCTACTTTGAGGAAGTTTACACTGAAAAAAAAAAGTTATTTCTCTGAGGAGGTTTTTCATTGAACAAAACTCACCTTTATTGACCAAAGACAAAAATTTACGATCAGTTGAGGAACTTCTGGCATCTTCAGGGCAGTAGGGGAGGTAATTTTTTATTTTATCTGTGTGACCACTATTGTGTCAAATCTTCCACAGTCTCATAAAGTCAGTCCCATCTGAAGCTTTAATCCAAATTGTCATCCATGCCTGGACATGGCCCTGCAATAGAAACTAGCAATTTGGTTTAAATTTTGAAGTAATGCAATATATAGCTTAATGTAACCACTTCCCTCTTAAAACCTGAAAAATTAACTCTATTTCCTTTCTGCTATAGCATCTGAGGTTCTTTGGCTTCTATTTGAATTTATATTTGTGGTGATTCATCAGTGGCGTAGTGATAAAATACTATCCTGTGCTCTTCCTCTTGGAGGATGATTTTAACGCAGCATGAATCACACAGAAATGGCCATGTCTTTTCCTGTGGCTGTGTGTTGATATCATTTACCACTGAGCTTCAGTATTCAAGGAATTATTACATTTCTTGAATAAAACATCCTTCTATTCCTACCCCTGATTCCAGAAGCATATTCTTTGGGGGAGAACCTTTTTTTGCACCTTGTCATATTTTGGTAGTTTTCTACCAGTCATCTTGTAACTGAAAGTGGGGTCCGGCTGTCTGCAGCTCAGAAGCCATTAAAGAGGCCAGGCTGGTGGATAGGAAAGTTTGCTTTATTTCGGATGCTGGCAACGGGGGGTGAAGGCGGACTCCTATCCAAAGGCTGACTCCCCCCACTGACAATCAAGGGGCAAGAGCTTTGATAGGCGGAGGGAGGGGGCTCCATGCAGAAACAGCACAGTCAGGTCTGACCGTCATCTTGACATCGGTCATCGGTGGTCTGACCAGCGTCATCTTGATTGTTTTAGGTACAGTCAATCTTCGGTTCCAGGGTCGGTTTGTTCCCATTTCCTCAAGGCCAGTTCTCGGAATTGTGGCAGTTTATGTCATGGCTATAGCCTGGTCATCGTGTAGTAGAATTGTGGCAGCTTATGTCATGGCTATAGCCTGGTCATCGTGTAGTTAACTTCTTCCACCTGGCGGGGGTTTCAGTCTCTATTAGACAGCTCACAGGATATGGCTCAGAATATTATCTACAGCCCTTAAGGAGGAACTAAATGTCCTTGACTATGCTTGATGACTAAACTATCATTATTTGGTCTCCTTGGACTATTTTCCTTTGTTTCTGCATTTTCTCACTTCTCTGATTAAACTTATTCTTTGGCTAAAGTTTTTCCACAAACAAAAGGCAGGCTGAGGACATGGAGGGGCAAGGACCATAGGGTCCTGCTCTGTTTCAATCTTATTTGTAGTTTTCCAACTAGTAGTTACCATATTACATAAATATTATTTTAATAATCAGTCTACTCCATTGCACCAACTTCAAAAACCAGTGAGAGTTGTTAATGAGGAATATGTGTGTGTCTCCTTCAGTTAAGATGAGTTTCTGTGAGCATATTTTCACTGATGAAAAGCTAACTATATTTTAAATACTTTGTTGAGTCTTGCCTACAAAAAAATACAATCTATAGTCAAACATTTTGACTATTCTCTCGTGGTTACATATAATAAAAACAGAACAACAGTAAATATCTTAGAGGATTATTAGAAAGTTTAAAGGATATAATATATTCAGACTAGTTAACATTGTGCTGACAATGTAACAGGGAATCAACAAGCAGTAGCAGCTAGTGTTTTTCTTAAATAGCGCAGAAATCCAACTTCTTAGCATGAAACACTAAATTCCTAGCAATAATCACATAGCCCAACATAAAAGGATCCCTCAGTAAATCATTGGGCATTAACTGTACAGAAAGCATTCAGTTTTCTGTATTGCACTGAAAGTTTAAAAATCCACCGCCATTCTGGTTTGGACTATTCTTTTTACTCACCCTTTGCAACTTTCAACAAAAATGCAAAATGTAAAAAATTATAAATAAGATTACTGCTAGAATCTGAAATAGCTTATCATTCACTATTTCACATTTGGGACTAAATGCAGAACCATTTAATGACTGATGTATAGATTCATTCTTTCCCCACTGCCCACCCCTTGGGTGCAACTGCCTACCTCTACAGAGGATTCTCTCCAGCCTTCTCAAACATCTTCTCTATGAATCAATGTTAAAACCTTAATGTCCAGGAAACAAGACGGGATAAAAATATACATGTGCATGAGAGTGAGCATGCCTGTAGCTGAGTACCTGTGTGTGCAGATGGGGGGGTGGGGTGTGAGGGGGCGAAGGGAGCTGTACTAGGCAAGTGGAAGTGGATGGGTTGCATCCTGTAATCTTACATTGTGCAGTACAAAAGGGGAAAAACAGTACAGGCAGGGACTAGCTATAGAAAGAACCCTGGTAGCTAGTTCAGACTTAAGTCTGTAGTATTGTTTTTGTTGTTATTTTAGTTTTCCATGTGCCATTAATTCAATTCAGAATCTCAGGAATAAGGCAGTGGGGAAAGGTCAAAAATCTCACCTCAATCCAACAGAAATGTACTGGATACATTTCTGAAAGAAAAACTCTAGAAATTTGACAATAAAGCATGCATAGTTATATGAATGACCAAAAAGAGAATTCCACTCACAATGTAGGCAAATGTCACACTTTGTGTCTCTTTGGATAAGCCATGTCGTTTCAGGTTGATTGAAAAAAGGAAGTAAAACCAATTGGAGGATTATGGAAAGGTACAGCAAAATAAAGGAAAAGGAATACTATCTTGGAGCATGAGGAAGAATGCAAATTTCTGCATTATTCAACTAAATAAATAATAATAGACTTAAATTGCAGGCAATTGAGCAATACAGGGAAAGAAATGTTTATTCTATTTTGCCTTAATCCAAAAAGGCTATAATGTATCCAACAAGAATTATACCTAGGTCCAATAAATTTAAGCAGAACTTAAAAGAATTAATCTAAAGGGAAAACAAAATCAAAATTACAGTGGAAGCAAAAACGAAACCTAAAGTTCATCATGAGGGCGTCCATGTTTCCTAGAGCAAATATACACCGAAGTGGATTAAACAATGATTATGAGGTAAAAACAAGCTAGTTTCTAGAGAAGCATAATTATCTCTGATTAAGTCTAGAGAAGCATTTTGCCAGAGGTCATTATTATTAATAGTAATAATTACTGGATTTAAGTATTTTTTACATGTGAGGTCCTTATAGCAAGAACTTTTCATAGATAGACATTTATAGAAAGAAAGAGATACACATATACATACATAGATATCTACATATATGTAATGGAATCCCCAAAACTACCCTGTTAAGGAAGTATTTTCCCCACATTATAGATGCTATTAAAAAAAAAGCAGTGAGGAACATCATCAAAAATCAGTGAGAACCGACAAGAAACTGTATACGGCTACAATAATTAGAAGAGTATGATTTAGGGTTAACATACAGATGAATGGGCAAACATATATGTCCATTGAAAAAACATATGACAAAGAAAGGATCACAATGAATGATTAAAAGACTAATTATTAGTAGTAATGTTGGGGATACCAAAGCCCTCTCATACTATGTACCAAAATAACTCCCTGATAAATTAGAGCAAAGATATTTAAAGTGTAAAAATGTAGAAAGCAAAGAAAATACCATCTTTCATCTTAGATGGTCAGGGACTTTTTAGGCCTAGAAGAAGGATACATTTGAATTTTCAAACAAGTCAAAAATAATCACCATAGGTAGTTTTTAAAAACAAAGGAAAATGTGACGGTACAACCATAATTTGTAATACATGTTAGTAAGAACATGTCAAATGGACAAGGTTTGTTCGTTATTTTGGTTTTTGGTTAATGATAATGCTCATTGCCAACAGAAGAGCCTCTCACACATTGCAATTTGTGTAACTTTTCTGAGAATCAGTTTTTCATTATGTATCAAGACACTAAAAAGCATTTTTACTCTTTGATCTAGTAACTGCATTTCTAGAAGTCTACCCCAAGAAAATATCCACAGTGCACACAAAGATCGATCTTCAAAAAAATTGCTCTTTGTAGCATTATTTATCAGTGTGAAAATTTTAAAACAACTTGAATGTCCAATCATAATAGAATGTCTAAGTAAACTTTGAATATGGTGGCATATTATACAGTTACCAAAACTGTATTTTTACAGAATGATTAATGAGGTTAGTCATGAGTGACATAAGTGGTGATGACCAAAAATCAAGCAAAGAACCCTAATACAGCACTATATTTGCAGCTGGATTCAGTTTTGTTTCCGGTACATGTATATCCCTAGGGAAAAATAAACTGGTAGAATTTTCAAATTCTACAACAAATTCTAAAAAATATATACAACCTCGTTTGAATTATAAGTAACATTTTATTCTTTATGCCTTTTTGTACTTCCAAATTTGTACAATGAATGGCTTCTTGGTTTAAAAAAATGGAGATAGGTAGGTAAGTTGGTAGACAGATAGATAGATATAAAAGCTTAATTTATAATTACACATCAGTAAGAAAAATAATTGTCTCATTTTTTAAAATAACAAGAACATTAGCTGATAAAATTTTAAATGAAGGAAAGTATAGATATAGATATAACAGGGATATGCAAATTGTATAAGACTAATTTCAGTTGTATAGTAAGACATTTTAGTTTATGACTTATAAAATCAACTTTATTAAATTCAAGTCATTTCAATTAAATATTTATTGGTAAACAACTATCAACTTTATTTTCAAGACGTTAGAGTACTAAATAAGCACTATCAAGATAGAAGCAAGGTTTTGAAATTTATGTTTGCAATAGAAAAGAGCAGACAATATAATTTGCAGTGAAGCTTCTTATTTGTGAACTTAGATTGAAGAGAAATGAGAAATCAAAGCCCATTAAAAGAGAGCAAAAAATAGGCAAACTATTTCCAAAGTGTGGGGATTTTTAGTATGCAAAAATATAAGTATTTTCTGACTGATGCTGCTTTCTATTTGAAGCCAAATAGGAAAACCTTGTTCTTGGGCATAGTTCTACAAATGGATAGTAAAAAAACACTGGGAACTTCCCTGTGTAGACTCGGTGGTATTTTAGTTACGAAGGTTTTCTGAATAAATCCTCAGTTTTATTTCACAGTGAGACGTACATCTATGTTCTTAGGAGCACTGTCTCTTTTGTATATGTTACTAGATCTCTCTTGCACCCAAAGTAAAATATTAACTTTCATCTGCAATTTTATAGCACATATTTGCCAGTGAAATGCATCATTTACATTATGAAAATTTAATATGACTGACATTAGCAAAATCGCTAATTAAGAAATAGGGCATAAATACTTCAAGAAACTTGACAGTCTGTTCTATGAGGAAAATTAATTCAGAAGTCTCCTATTTGCATAAATCTCCAGGTCTCATTTTCACAGCTGTTTGTTCTGTCAGCTAGATGGTTGCATTTCAAAATTATTTTAACATAATCGGTGGGAAGTATACCTTTCAACTAAAAATATCATGCTCTGCAAGAAAGATTGTTAGGGGGAAAATATAAGTTCATTCATTTTACCTCAATCTTGTTTCCTTAAGATAAATGTTTCTAATATAGGAACTTTAACGTTTAAGTCTTAAATTATTAAAATATTTTTATTATTAAAAGACAGTTTGTAATTTTAGATTCTCATGAAATTGAAAAGGTTGTGTCTTTTTCATTTGGAAAAATGGTAACAAGTGAAGCTTATTTTAGCAAAGCATAAAAAATATTGGCGATATCTAATTTTTATTAACCAGTTGAGCATAATACAGAGTTTCAGATACATACTCAGTACCGTGCTAGACAAAGGAGGCAACAATTTTAAATATGATTTAGACTAGAGCATTGTTTGTTTTAGTAATTTAGATAAGGAAAGGAGATCAGCAATTACTAGATCTTAAGACGTCTTGTTACCTGTAATATTCAAAAGGACAGCAGGAATTTGAAATCAACAGATTCCAGCCTAGAGACCCAGAAACATGGCTTGCTACCTGCAAACCTGGATCAGTCATTTAAGGCTTCTGTACTTCAGTTACCCATCTGCAAAATGTACAGTAACTAACACAAGATTATTGCTGAAATTACTCTAAATAATGGACAATGAACTGCTTTGGGGGCTGCAAAGCACTGTATAAATGCTAGTCATGGCTCAGTGTCTCTTCTCATGTTCTTAAATCTTACCCTGAAAGAATCCTAGGAGACTGTACAAATCTATGATTTGGTCTACATGGTCATTTATGGTGTTATATGTAGAAGTTAACCCAAGCACGGCCATTTATAAGAAAAGAGATGATCAGATACACCTACGTTCACTTTCATAACTAGAAAAGGATTCACTAGTTTTTGCAAATGAGCTTCTGCCATCTTTCCTTTTACTCTTGAAATTATATTTAAGTGTAGACTCTACTTAAAGTAATTTGCTGCTGGAATAGGCATAACATTTTGATTTCTGCTTTGCTTCTAATTACATTCAAGCTCATTTTGACATTTAAGGCCAATTACATTAGTCTAGATTCAGCAAGACTTTTCCATAGTAGTCTAAAGTTTGACCAATAAACAGGCTTTTCTCCTCTCTCTCTTTTTACTCATTTAAATGGAATGCTTGGCAACAAGCATATTTTAGGAATTATAAAAGCAAAATAAATAATGTGGGTTCATTTTGAAAAAAAAATAAAGGCAAAGAACTGCTCGGTCTTTCTTGCCAACATAAAAGGCAGTCACAGAATTAATTGAAACCACCAGTTTCAACTTTATTTCTATCTAAATCACAAGGAATAAGGCGCAGTCATTTTACAGAGAAATTAATATTTTAATGTTTCACTTCTGTTAACAACAAGGGTAGTTGATTTCAACAGATCTCAAATTTCAAGAGTTCGTATATGGAGAGAGATAGCTCCAAAAACTTTGTCACGTAGAAGTCACTAGTAACTAAACTCTTCAGAACTCTCCAGGCCCTACAACACATTTCAGTCAGTCTTCGATTGCATTTTAAGATTCCAGTATATGCGATGGCTTAGAGCACATACAGCTAGTATTTTATTAAGCCCCTACTTTCATTCCACTTGCTAACACCACGGTTTTTACTGTTTATTCAGTAAATTCTCTTATCCTTGACAGCACTCACTAAAAGTCAATTTATAGTGTCTAATAGTATCAAAACATTTAGTAACTTTATTCTATAGTTTTTATAGTGAAAGTATAGTCGAGGAAAATAGACCAGAAAGTATATTGTATAAAAACAAAGTTTTCCAATTGACTGCCAGTACCAATTGAGAGCATAGAACAGTAGACACCTATAGCTAGAAGATATCTTAGGAATCACTTAGTTCAAAGATGAAATAAAATGATGCCATAAAAAGCACTGTCACACTTTCATGTATGTAAAGGAAATATCTTCTTAAAAATATAATTTATCATATATTATTTTGGGCTTTACAAAAATGGAATCACACTGTATACGATGTAAAAAGTTCAAGTCATAAGAACTATACAAGAATTCTGAAATTTTAACTAGTGTAATTGAAGTTGTTTTTCCTTGGGACAGATTTTTAAATCACTATTTAAAATATTATTTGGGAATTCCCTGGTGGTCCAGTGGTTAGGGCTCCATGCTTCCACTACAGGGGGCACGGGTTCTATTCCTGGTCAGGGAACTAGACCCCACAAGCCACACAGCGCAGCCAAAAAAACCAACAAAAAACCAAGTATTATCTGTATAGCCCTTTAATGTTTATAATAAAGTATTCACACATGCTTTATTTTGATTCTTAAAACAGTCTTCAGAGAGTGATAATGTGATGGCACATTTGAGGAAGATTGGTGTCAGGCTGGCCGTGTGCTTTACCCAGAGCCGCTAAGCCAGTCAGCGATTTAACCCCAAACTCAGGCCCTGTGACAGCAGAGCTGAACACTTGGTTCTTTACGTCCCTGCCCTACAACTCACAGAGGGCCAGGGTCTTTATGCTCAGCTCATTCAGCCTCTATTTTAAACTGCTCTCCTTTGGCTCTGACTTCTGGGAAGGGCATCTCTTGAGAGTGAAGGCAGAGATGAGGTGGGTGAGGTTAGATCAGATGAGAAGTTTTGAAAAGCTCGTGGCTGAGGCTTGCTGGGCAGTGTTGAGGTCTGGTTGGAGGCCAGGGTGGAAGGGAGCCCGTCTCCATATGGAACCAGTGGAGGGGCTGGAGAGGTGCAGACATGAAGAGTTAGATTCACCTAGGAGTTGGCATGTTTCCTGAGAGTTTCGCAAAAAAGGAAGATGGAGTTTGGAGAACTGAGAGGAGTGTATTTGAATTGATAGGCCATGAAATTCCATCTAAACCAGACAAGGAGAAATTTGAAGTAAAGAAATGGCTATTGCCAATGGCTTTAACATTACAGCACTATGGTTTTACTCCAGATTTCAAATCCACAGTATTTGTATTTATGGACACCTTAGTTTAGCCACGGTAAGTGGTGACTCTTAGAGCTTTTATTTACTGTAGGTTTTTAAATGCATGTAATGTCATTTTTGTTGGTTTTTCCCAACCCCTAATTCTTCATAAGGCCTTGATCTTGTTGGTCATGATTTTGCCAACCAGTGTACTTTTTAGAAATTTAACTCCAACATTAGGTAGGTCCAAAATTTGCTGTGTATTGATGTCATTTTAAATATTGTTAGAACTTTGAATAGTTGAATAAGTTTTAAATGAAACTATACAGCGAAATACTAAAGGATTGTGAGATCAGTGGGTTTTTCAGAAGATAAAACTCCTCTACATTTTATTCCTATTTGAATGGGGAAAAAAGAAGCAAGGAGATTGAGTAGGTGAATAATTAAGGCAATTAAAACTGAAGGAGGTGTCACTTTTGTACTCAGTGAATACTGTCAAGGCAAATCTTCTATTTTACGGCTGATTGGTAGTAAGACACAGCAGGGACACCCTCAATAAAAAGGTTGAGCTACTATATAAGTTATCAAGTGCATTTCATTTTGAAGGCAAATCTTTTGTAGAGAAAGAGTCCTGGAAACCAGCTAAAGATAGATAAGATAGATGCAAATTATATTGTAAAATGCAAGTTGTATGTCAATGACCTGAGTTGTATTCTTCACCACATTTAAAAAATTTTAATGTCTATATTTTTAAAGTAAATATATGTTTTACATGTGTTTTAATACACAGTAAAAAACATACATTAAGTATAAGGTAATTTTTATGTCCACCAAAAGCCCATACATGAATGTTCGTAGGAGCATTCTTCTTTTTTAATTTATTTATTTTTATTTTTGGCTGTGTTGGGTCCTCGTTTCTGTAGTTCTGTAGCTTTCTCTAGTTGTGGCGAGCGGGGGCCACTCTTCATCGCGGTGCGCGGGCCTCTCACTGTCGCGGCCTCTCTTGTTGCGGAGCACAGGCTCCAGACGCGCAGGCTCAGTAGTTGTGGTTCACGGGCCCAGTTGCTCCGCGGCATGTGGGATCTTCCCAGACCAGGGCTCGAACCCGTGTCCCCTGCATTGGCAGGCAGATTCCCAACCACTGCGCCACCAGGGAAGCCCCAGGAGCATTCTTTATAATAGCCAAAAAGTGGAAACAACCCAAATATCCATCAACTGATGAGTAGATAAAACGTGGTATATCCATCTAATGAAACATAATTTGGCAATAAAAGGGAACGAAGTGCTGATACAGAGTACAGCATGGATGAACCCTGACCTCATATTATATGATTCCATTTATAGAACATGTTCACAGTAGACAGACCCATGGGGACGGAAAGCGTATTGTTGGTTGCTGAAGGCTGGCGGACGGAAGGATGGGGAGTGACCACTATGGGTACATAGTTTTGGGGGGATGATGAAAAAGTTCGTAGGTAGTAGTGATGTTGCACAACTGTGAAAAAACAAAACCACTAAATTGTCTACTTCAAAAGGTGAATTTTATGGTATATAAACCATATCTCAACAAAGCTGTTACTTTAAAAAGTTCAAAAATAAGAATATTTACCCTCTTCCCTAGTTCCTCAGTCCTTGCCATGCCAGTCCTCAGAGTTCCAAGTTTATTGTGTAGGCTTTCAAGCGTTTTTATGCACACAAAGCATATCTAGATACGTATATTACAAATAGAATCATACTGCATTTTCTGCTCTCTCTCTGTTAACGAAAACCTAGATGTTTACTCACCTACTTTTTAAAATATGTAATTTTCTTAACCTAAATTGATATCCACACATACTAAAAACCAAAACATGCTTTGGGTCATCAAGTTATCAAAGAGCATCCATGATATATATTTTTTAAAGGCTAAGAACTACTTTACAAGGTCTAGACAAGAACTTTCAGCCTGTTATTTCAACATAGGAGAATACCCTTGCTTTGCTTTCACCTAACTCTAAGAAGATCTACCAGAAAGAGATTTGGGGTCCGAAATGGGGCCTTGAGAGAGAGAGAAGGACGTCCTGTCATTGAGGAACCAGCCAACTCTATGGTGTGGGCCCTCGGCGGCCCTGGTGGAAGCGTGGTCCCAGGGATGCTGTTCACCCCACCTGGGATCAGTGTGTAAGGGGTGCTAACTGAACAAAAGAGAAGCTGTAAACATACTTGTTTATTCCCCTTCCTCCCCGTTTTGATGATCTTATTTTTATTCAAGTCTCCCAATCTCAGTTTATGGCAGGAAAGTACAGCACCAAAATGTAAGGCCACTAAGAGGGAAACTACAATATTAGATGCTTTGGTAGGAATATTAAGGAATATTGGGGATAAATGTGGAACTGAGACCCTAACCAAGGGTGGCTTTAGCAGGGTTTCCTGGCAGATTGGACGTAGGATGTGGGGAAATGAGAAGGACCAGAGAGATGTCTGTGAGGTCATTGGCATGAGTAACTTGAAGAATGGATTTGTCATTTTACAAGACGGGAAGAAGTGTAGGAAGAACAGATTTAGGGAGCAGGGCCTGAAGAGTTTGATTTGGGACATCTGATGTTTGAGATCCCTGTTAGCTAGACACCCAAGTGGAGATATGGAGTTGATTCTGGATGTAGGGCTGGATATACAGATGCGGGTGTCATCAGTACATAGACCGTATTTAAAGGCATTATAATGGATGAGATCAACCAGTTAGTGAGTGTTGAGAGACAAGAAAGAGATCTGAGGACCAAGCCCCGAGGCTCTGCAACATTTAGAGATTCGGAAATTGAGGAGAAACCAGCAAAAGATCCTGAGAAGGGCTGGTGGTGAATTGAGTGGCCCTGCAGTGAGGTGCTTAGACCCTTCAGTGATCCAAGACCTTGTTCTCTGCTCTTAGATGTGTTTTCTCCTGCATCATCCCTGGAACAGCTCACTTCCTCACACTCTGGTCTTATGGCTTTCACCCTCTACCCTCGTTCGCGCCCTTCGCTTTGCTCCCACATACCCAAGGAATACATCACACTACGATTAGAAAGAGGTACTCATCAGGCTAATGATTTTCAAAACCTTCCTTCTCCATTCAGTGAACATCATTGCAGTCTCTTTAGTGCATTTCTTTCCCACTTCTGTTCATTCAGAGATGTTCCTTCCTTGGAATATCAATGTGCTTATAATTACAACTCTGACTTTGTCGTGACCCCTTCTTGCTCCTACCAGACTGCATAGCCAGTCTCCATTTAGTCGTTCACGTCCAGATCCTACTGCTAACAGTGTGATTTTTCACTGTAGCGTCCACTTGAAATCATTAGAGATTTCTTTTTAACATCTTTATTGGAGTATAATAGCTTTACAATGGTGTGTTAGTTTCTGCTATATAACAAAGTGAGTCAGCTATACGTATACATACATCCCCATATCTCCTCCCTCTTGCGTCTCCCTCCCACCCTCCCTATCCCACCCCTCTAGGTGGTCACAAAGCACCGAGCTGATCTCCCTGTGCTATGCGGCTGCTTCCCACTAGCTATCTGTTTTACATTTGCTAGTGTATATATGTCCATGCCACTCTCTCACTTCGTCCCAGCTTACCCTTCCCCCTCCCCGTGTCCTCAAGTCCATTCTCTACATCTGCTGTGTCTTTATTCCTGTCCTGCCCCTAGGTTCTTCAGAACCTTTTTTTTTTTTTTTTTTAGATTCCATATATGTGTGTTAGCACACGGTGTTTGTTTTCCTCTTTCTGACTTCCTTCACTCTGTGTGACAGTCCATTAGAGATGTTTTTGATTGCTTTTCTTCTTCCCTGATGGGGCAGGGTTGTTTGCTCCCGATCCCTTCCTCTGCAGCTGGGCTGTTCTCGGGTTAGCTGCTTATTCCTGACTCAGTTAGCTGCCGCCAGGCACCTGCAGTGTGAACAGAGCCTGACCTGCACAGCGGCGTTTAATATGTGATTATGTCATTAGACACAAAAAAGAAAAAGCACTTGTAAATGGAGTCTTTACCCCTATTTACATCTGTAGGATTGGACTTGGGGGGTAAAATAGCAAAAAGCACAGACCTTCTGTCCCGAAAACCTACAGAAACGAATAAAACAATTAATTATCAGCCTGGAAAAAATTATACCAGCAGTAACCACACAAAGAAAAGGCCACAATTTCATACCATTATCTTTGAATAGCAGCTACTAGGAAAGATGGAGGGAGGAAGAGAGAGAGAGAGAATCAGAGAGAGAGGATGAACACTCCAGGCTCGTGCCTGAAGCCTGTTTTCCAGAAGTTGAGAAGAAATTACATTGGAAAAGCAAATCGTAAAATATGTTCTCATCTCCCTCAGTTTGAGAGCCTCAGGCTGTGGGGATGTGCAGAGCCCTGGAAAAGACATCAAGAATCTCCCACAGGTGTAGACGTGATTGATGCACCTCATTTTACCAGAGGCAACATAAACTTCTAGGTTGCACCATTTTTATTTTCCCAGCTGGGAAGAAGGCTTGAGAGTGAAAGCAGAATGATCATAATTTCTGAAAACTAGGAATCTCCCATAATAAATAAAAATTCAGCATAGTGAAAGGATGAAGAGAAAGGAAGAAAACAGAAACCAGGAGGGAACAGGAGCCCCAGGGAGACAGTGATGGGAGAGACCCAGCTGTCCTCTCCTGGTACCCAGAGGACCAAGACCAACAGAGTCAACCTGTCTTTGCCCTCACCTGGAGTCAACGGAGTGCTAGTGATGCTGGAAGGAAGCTGGTGAATTAGAGGAAGTGAACACCTGGGACTGATGGGCTGGCAGCAATAAAGATTTCCAGAATCTACCCACAGTGTGGAAATATCTGAAGCCTGATATTTCAAGCATAGCTGCCCATGGCCTCAGCTAATACTTCTCCTCCTGCAAACCCCTCTCCTCATACTGAGACAGCAAAACATAGAGAAGAAAATCTAGCTGACAAATTGAAACAGGACTCTGATAATGGGCATGAGATTCTGGGATCACTTTCTGACACTATATTAGAGGGAATAAAAGATCTAGATGAGAAAGTTAAAAATGAAGGCTTTGCATTTGCAGCAGCATGGATGGGCCTAGAGATGATCATACTAAGCAAAGTAAATAAGCGAAAAACAAATACCATATGATATCATTTATATGTGGAATCTAAGGCAGACATAGAGTACAGATGTGTGGACACAGTGGGGGAAGGGGAGGGTGGGATGAACTGGGAGATTAGGTTTGACATAAATACACTACCATGAGTAAAATAGATAGCTAGTGGGAACCTGCTGTATAGCACAGGGAGCTCAGCCCGGTGGTCTGTGATGGCCTAGTTGGGTGGGATGGTGGCGGAGGGGAGGGGGGTCCAAGAGGGAGGGGATGTGTGTACGCGTATGGCTGATTCACTTCTCTGTGTGGCAGACACTAACACAACATTGTAAAGCAATTATACTCCAATTAAAGATAAACAAATAAATTAATTAAATAAAATACAACACAAACATATCTATGAAACAAAGACAGACTCACAAATATAGAGAACAAACTTGTGGTTGCCAAGAGGGAGAGGGGTGGGGGAGGGATGGATGGGGAGTTGGGAGTTAGCAGATGTAAACTATCATATATAGAATGGATAATAAACAACAAGGTCCTACTGTATAGCACAGGGAACTATATTCACGTGCAGCAGAAATTAAATACAACATTGTAAATCAACCATATACTTCAATAAAATTAAAAAAAAAAGGCTTTGACAATTGTGGAGTAGGTCTAGAAGGTAATTAGTCCAAATTAAAACAGCAGTAACAGGCCTCCAAGGAAAATGTCTGAGAGTAAGAATCAAATGGTTTCTGGGTAATTGAATGCTCCAAGAAGAACATGTGTAGGAGAGGAAAAGTGGAATTTATTCTAAACAATAAGGAAAATGTTTGATAATCTGGAAGCTATTTAAGGTAGAAGGAGGAAAGCATATTATTTCTTTTCCCAAGGAAACATGTCAAAAAACAATCAGAAACTCTCAACCAAAACAAAACTAAACTAAAAATTGTATAAGAACACTGTGATTCAAATAAAGTAAATTAAACTGGGCCAGATTCTGAGAAATTAGGGGAAAGTAAGAAAACGGTCTCCACTTAACCTTGAACATTTACCTTCTAGTACCAAACATATCATAATATTGAGGCCTGAAGGAGGAAGTATTATCCTAGAACATTACCAGGATAACAGTATTACATAGCAATATTTTCATAGTCAACATATTGACTGTCAATCTATTGATTATCAATGTACTGACAAGCATGGAAGACCCAATCATGACTAAAAAACAAAATGTAAATACTGTTGAACAGAAGTCTCTGTCTAAGGTAGATAAATCAAGAAATACTGAACGGGGATGTGGGTAGCACCACCAGAAGTAAAAACAAAAGTGGTTAAAAGCAGTGGCTTCTGGGAAATGGGACTGAGATACTGAAGCATATGGCCATTGCTTATTATCTGTTAAGAAAGCCATCATCAGGCTTCTTTACTATGTAACATTTTTAATCATATGGTATCACCTTGATTAAATTTTTGAGAAGTAATATTAAGAATGAGCTTAACAAGAAATGGACAGAAACTATATAAAATGAAATCTTTGTCCAGAATCTTGAGTAAAGACTTGATAAATGGATAAATGGAAAGATATGCCTTTCTTTGAGACTGGAAGATAATATCAATTTTTCTTAGATTCATGTGATTCCAATGAATAAAACAAGAGGATATTTTGGGGTAATTAACATATAAAAATAAATTTTAAAATTCTGAAAACAAAAGCTTATGAGGAGGGGCTAGTAACTCTACCGCTTATTAAAATGTACAAAGATTAGGCAATTTGGAGATGAAATAAATAGATGGAAAAGAGTAGAAAGTTTAGAAATAGAGCTGAAAGTGTATGAGTATTCAATGTATGATGCAAGGGATTTTTCAAATTAGTGAAGAAAAGACAGATTTTTAAAATTATATTGTGCTGAATCAACTGATCACCTATTGAAAAGAAAAATAAGATTGATTTCTGTCTCATTTCTTATACCGAAATAAATTCCAGATTTAAACTGATTTAAACATTGATTTCTGGTTCAAATGTTAAGCATAATAAAATAAGGAAACGTATGGGTACATAAAAATATGGGTACATTTATATCTAATTTTGCAGTGAGAGAAGTCTTTTTAAGCAAAATATAAACACCTTAAATAAAAGGAATGGCAAATTAAACCACATAGAAATTTAAAATTTATTTTTGTAAAAGTATACCGTTAAAAGATAGGGAAAAATATATGGCAGATATAAGATTAATTTTCTTAATTTATAAAGAGCTGGTTGAAATCAATATGGGGAAAATAAAGGTCAACAGGATAGGAAATGGCGTAACACATGAACAGGGAACTTGGAGAAAAGAAACAACTTCCTCCAGGCCTTTGTTCATGACCCCCTTCTCCACCATTTAAATCCTACTCGTCTTCCTCATGAAAGTCAGTTGCTATCATTTTCTCCAAGCTATTCTTGACTCATCCAAGAGGAATACATCTGTCCTTCCATCTTGCTTCTTATAGCTTTGCCATATTTCTCTTAACGTGCCATATTTTTTGTTCTTCCATTTCTTAGAGTTGGCCATGTTCATCTTTTTCTTCCACTCCTATTATAAATTTCTTAAGAAGCCATGTCTTCCTCATCTCAGTCCCCAACACATCAAGTCTTCAGGAACCACTGATAATCCATGTCCAAATAAATAATGTAAACAGGCTCTTCAAGGAACACAGATCCTGCAGACAATATAAGTCAGTAAGTGTATTTGATTCACATCTCAAACAGACTGTCACTGGGATTTAAATTCCCAGATAAAATCTCAACAAAACTGATAACGTACCCCTCATGCAGGACACAACTTATTTTTCAGCCTGTAATAGAAGTATTTCATGGCCCTGCCTTTCACTGGTCTATTGATGTAAGTGACTATAAACACCAATCATGTTGTAACAGAAAGCTTTGCTCTCAAATATAAGTCACAGCATCTCATAGTATGTATGCACTTTCAGGTGGCTGAGCTGGGCAGAAGTGAGACTTGTTTTCTTTTGAAACTCTGAAAGAGTAGAGGATAACCCGACGTTCTTGCTCACATTGCTTATCTCACAGCAACAGGTTATAAACCCCTAGCTTCATGTTCCCGAGCATTTACTGAATGCATAGTAGCTGAGTATTCGTGAAAGCTAATGCCGTAGATGAAAACACATTAAGTTGGTTTCTGCCCAAGGCAGCGGAAAGGTACACCTGAATTTTTGGCCTCTAGGTACCAAGAATAAATCTGTTGGACTTAATCACAAGTTTCCTGTCACTTTTGGGGAAAGAAATCCATGTCCAGAAAAATTCCTTTTATCCTGGTAGGTGTTTTGACTCTTCCCCCTTTTACTGTAGAGTCTCTTGGATGTCCACACACTTTCACGCTGGCGATAGCTCTGTTGAAGACGATCTGGTATTTTTATGTGAATCATCTTTGGAACTTGTGTTGCTTGCATTCAGATATAATAAATATTCAATAGAAAAAAAAAAACACAGGGAAAAAATAATTGCCCTCAGTGATAGGTTCTGGCATACTTATGAGGTTAAACGATGTGTTGAAAAATTCTCTGAAGCATTTTTAGGATGAGCTAAAGCTAATATTCTCTTTGGCACCCTGTCGAGGAAAGTATTATACTGTCCTTGTTGATGCCGTGTTCAAGTATCAGTAACAACATACTTCATACTTTCATTAAGGAAACACTTTGTAGGATGATGATATTATAGAAAAATTAACTCAAGGAGAGGTTAAATGTTTCACACATGGACAAAGGGTAAGAGAAAAAACTTATCTCCTAGTTCAAGATTCATTTAACAATGCATTGTTCCTTTGTTCAAAAAGGCCTATTATGTGCTGAGCATTGAACATCGCACTTGTAAAAAAAAGTTAATTTACTTATCCCTAGTAGGGAAAACTGCTAAGAGAGCTTTCTGCGCAATGAGGCCTGGGAAGTAGTAGATTCCAGACTTCACTGAACACAGGAAGCAATACTTGGAAAAGTACTTGCTTTGGAATCATAATGCCTGGTGCTACTTCTCTTAGTGCCACAAATTAATAGAGTGACTTTGGGATAATCACCCGTCTTTAAGCCTCTTTTTCCTTATCATCAAAAAGAATGAGTCAGGTTAGGTTATCTTTAGCATCCATTTTGCCTCTAAGATACTATCAGTGTGACAGAGCTTTTATCTTGGGCTCAGTCCATCTTTGTATTATCCTAGACCTTATTTCTTGGAATCCCAATACCTGAGAATTCAATTTATGTCTTCCATTATACTAAAGTCTGTAAAGATTTTTTTAGAGTCACTAGATTCCAACTGTCAGCTCTCCCCAACATCATCATAGGTTCTCATTAAGAAACATTTATTGACCACTAATGTGTACAAGATACATGAGTCAATGATGGATATATATATTTAATGATAAAAACATGTAGGAATGAAACTAACCAAAGATCTTTGCAGACAGAGAATGAGTCTTTTAGCTAGGCTGGCTTTTGTTGGAATGCTCTAGTTTTAATTATTTTATTTATTTTATTTTATTTTTGATCTTGGGGTTTCTTCCATGGTCTTGACTGTCTTGAAAATTTTGTTTAAAAATCATGAAAAATGTGATCATCTTTATTAAGTTGCTTAGCATGGCCATATCATTTAGAAAAATTTCTTTTTTAAAGAGTCTCATGTTTTTAATATAACTGAAATAATTTGATAGATGGATACTATAAAAGTAAAATTAATGTTATTATTCTCATTTGCCTTTAGACAATCAAATGTAATTCACTATAAAAATAAGTTGTGCTTAACAGCAAAAAAAAAAAAAAAAAATACAGTAATCCACTGGAAATGTTAAATAGTTAGCTTGCTAAAAGGGAAAAACAAGGAAATAAGCAAAGGTTCCTGAATTTTGTTCTGATTTGATCAGCAGTATTTACCACCAACAAAGCTAATTTTAATTCAGGGTAATTATTTTAGTTTTCCACATTGAATAGCTAGATATCAGGCTTTTAGAATCTTTGTTTTTAGCCCTTTCCTATCTGTTGAATGAAGGCTGTTTTTTCCCTGCTGAATCAATAATATTGAAATCAAAGTCCTCAACACTATATACTAATTCTAAGTTGCATGTAAGCCCAAGGCTGGTGTTTAATACTTCCATTCTTTTCCTCTGTAGGCATTTATGTCCATGTTCCAGATCCTTACCCAGGAAGGATGGGTTGACGTCATGGACCAAACGCTAAATGCCGTGGGACACATGTGGGCACCAGTGGTCGCCATCTATTTCATTCTGTATCACCTCTTCGCCACTCTGGTGAGTTTAGCATTTCTTTTCAATTATGTCTTACAATTCATAATGGGATGAACATCAACAGATTTTTGGCCTATTGTCAATTTCAGAATCAGAACCAGAGAACCAAGGTAGAGTAGTCCCGTTGGATGAGGTCCCTTCCATTCTAAATGTATATGAATCAAAGAACTACTTGAGGAACTAGATTTCAGATCTAAGTAAGAAGTTGTCTCCATCAAGGTCAAGTGGTTTACATGAGGGAAAACAAGATAAAACAAAATGGAAATCCCACATCCATGTACTGACTTACCCATCTCTAAGCATTCACACCCTCAGCGATCTAAGGATCAAACCAGAACTACATTATTATTATTTTTTTATCATGTAGAGACACTCTCTTCAGTTTCACTGCATCCTCTTCACAGCTGTAATTAAACTGAAAACAGAAGCTGGAGACCTCAGGGTGCAGTCAGTTAATTAGAAACCAGCTCAGTGTTACTACACTTTGTATGACTAAAAGAAACACATGGGGAAAAATAAAACACATGGCTGCGAATATTGTAAAAAGCGTGATAAAAACTGAATACCAAAATCCAGGAAAAAGTTTCCTCTGTCACACAGATTTTTCTCTTCGATGTATTTCTATTAAAAAGGTAGGAAAAAGTTATGAAATATGGCCTGTGACATACTAAGGGATGTAATTCTTAGGTCTTTCTAATGCCAGATGTACATCTTCATATAATAAATTTGTACAGATTTAAGAACCAAATTTAATCTCTAATATTATGCTAAGAGTTCCAAGGTAAGGACCCAGAATGTTACCCTTCATCAGGAACACAGGAAATAAAAACAACTGCTAGTCTTTATTGGGTGGCAAAATTCTTTATAATTTTATTCCTGATATCTGGAACAGCAAAGTTAGGTCACGTTCCCACCTTACAGATGATGAAACTGAGGAGTTAATTTGCCCAGTGTCACAGAGAGTGTAAATGTTAGAGCCAGAACATTCCCAAGTCTGCCTGGTCTCAAAGCCCGGGTCTTGCAACTATTTATTGCTGCTTCCCTAGATTCTGAAGCTTGTCTTTGTCACTGAAAATGTCTGCAGCAAATCAAACCTCTGCCCAAGTCACTAAGATAAAACAAATTACATACAACCTCTAAGGTCCCTTCCAAATCTAAATGTCTATGAATCAAATAAGCGCTGGAGAAACTACACGCGTTAAACTAGAGGCCGCATTTGCTATAGGCAGTGACCTTCAAAATGATAACACGTCTGCAAAAGGTGTATGAGGATACATTGTTATGTGGCGGAAGGTCCTGGGCTCAAACAGTGGAATCACGTAGAAATAGTTTTGGCATTTTTTACATGGGGTGACTTTAAAAATATTCACGAAAGGAAAGAACACTGAGCAGTGGGAATGGAGGTCTGGCTTCTAAAGACGAATCTGGCGGCACTGGTGTTGGCAGGCACTTGGCCCTAAGGTCTTTGCATCCTCCCTGACAGGATCTCTAATCTGTGTCATTCATTCATTCATTCATTCATGAACTCAACTAATGTTTATTAAGCACCTACTATGTGTTTAAGTTCCTTTAAGACTATGGAATAGCTTGGAGACTATTGATCATGGGTTAAATGCAGGATAGATGGTTGAAATCATCTACGTATGGGAATAATCTGTCTAATTGTTGTTCTGTTAAAACAATATAATCTTCTGCTCTCCCCACTGCAGATTTTTCACACTTAAATATTTGATTCTTAAGTCATAGACTAACACAATATGTAAGCAGGAAGAAAAATGATCTAGCCTAGTAAATTATTTAGCAAAGTAATTTTTTTCAAGTGGATTTCTACAGGGATCACTAATATAATGAAATAAAATATTAAATCTGGTAATAGACTTCTTGGGCATTCTGAATTTTCCTTATTGGGCCAAAAACATGGCATTGATTTTGGAACACTGAAGCACTTCCAAGGACTGCTGAGATTCACTTGAGCCTTTAGGAATCTACAGAGCACAGCTTGAAAACCCATATCTAATTACACACCTTCATTCCACTGATTTAAGTGTCTGCCCAAAACACTCATTGTACAGTAATTTTTTCCATTGTGATTTTCAAAAAGTAGTTCTAAAACTGAAAATTGAAATCGTTTGTTCTTTTGATCATAATTTTTTCAAATCTGTAAAGTAGTTGAGAATTGAAAAGTCTGCATGTCAATGAGGGCAGTCTGGTAAATATGGTGGAGTACAAGACTACAGACTTGAAGTCCAAAAACCTAGATTCAGGATCTCTCTCTGCTGGTCACTAGATGTGACTTTGGGAGAATCAGACAACTTCTCTGATCTCTGTGTTGTGTTATATCTGAAAGTGAGAATAATAAGGCCCAACACACCTAGTTTCCAAGGTTGCCATGTACATGTGAGGTGAACTTGTATTTCTGAGGATGTTTTAGCCATGGTGTAAGAGGATGATTGTAACTATCACCAACACTGAGTTCCTTCAAGTTTAAATAAGATAGTGTGAGCATTTCAAGCTATATATGAATAAATGCTAAAATGTTCTTGCTATTTCAGATGTTTTTAATTTATAGAAGTAAAGTATTATTGATCAGTTTAAAGTATCATTTATGCCCAAGTCCGTCTCTCTTTTCATCTTTCCCCACGCCCCTTCTCCCAGACAATCACTTATGATGAATTGGATATGAATCTGTCTTCCAGTTTTTAAATCATATTTTACTAAATTTAGCATACTATCAACTCTGAAAAGACTCATATTTTGTGTAACATTAACAAAAAAAAAAACAATTAACTATATGCATAGATTGTAAGGTGCATCCCAATTTCAGATTGTTAAAATGTGAAGATAAATGTGCACCTTAAAATCAGTGGATTACAGTAGTTTCCCACACATATATGTATCCATTAAAAATATAGAATGTTTTTAATTTAAGGTTATCATCTACAGACATTTTATACCCTTAGTTTTTAAGATCAATATTATTTTTTAGTTTGAGAGTGCTGCTCTAGTGCACTGATGGCCATCCCTGGGGGAGATGGGAGACGCCTGGTGTGCACACTTCTCTTGCCATCATGACCCTGCTCCATGCTGAGGCCAACTTACCTTTCATCAGGTGTTTCCCTCCTTACAAATCATTAGGAGTAGCAATTTTCAGAATAAATAGTATCAAGCTCTACATATATTCTCAGCTGAGTTTTTAACCAAATATTGTTTTTGAAATCTTTTCATCTTAATACACATAAAGCTAATTCAGTCATTAATATATAGAGTCATATAGTAGTCCATTGACTGAATATGCCATATTTGCTTCTCAATTCCCTTCCTGGTAGATATTTAGGTTGTTTTCCAATGTTTTGCTCTTATACTGTTGCAACTAATATGTTCGCACTTTGTGTCCAGTTGTGCGAGAGTTTCTTTAGGGTACATGCCAGAAAGATTCAATAGAATCCAGGATCCTGGATGCGCCCAAATGGCTCCATTGCACAGGTCTGCAAACCCGCACACCAGACCTGGTCCACGGGCTTTATTTCTTCAGCTTGTGAGCTAAGAATGGTTTGTGCATTTTATTTTTTTTAATTTATTTTTATTTATTTTTGGCTGTGTTGGGTCTTCATTGCAGTGGCTTCTCTTGTTGCAGAGCACGGGTTCTAGGCACGGGGGCTTCAGTAACTGCAGAGCGTGGGCTCAGTAGTTGTGGCACATGGGCTTAGTTGCTCCGCGGCATGTGGGATCTTCCCAGACCAAGGCTCGAACCCGTGTCCCCTGCATTGGCAGGCAGATTCTTAACCTCTGTGCCACCAGGGAAGCCCAGTTTGTGCATTTTAAATGGTTGTGTAGGTCCATACGCAATATCCTCATTGTTGCCTCTTGGCCCTCAAAGCCTAATGTATTTGCTATCTGGAACTTTAATTTGCAGATCCCCGTTCTACAGGCAAACTGCACTAATTTACAGTCCCACATGCAGTGGTTGAGAATTCCTGTGTTCTTACATTCTCATGTATACTGGATATTGTTAGACTTTTAAGATTTTGACAGTCTTATGAGTTGAATGGCGATATCTCTTTGCCTTAACTTGCATTTTGGGGGTTTCCATGGTTATTAATAAGGGAGCACCTCTTAGTATGTTTATTGGCTGTCTTCTTTGTGACTCACCTAATCGTGTGCTTTCTCTTTTCCTAAAAGCTAGTTTGTCTTTCTTAAATTCGTTTTTGGAGTGCTACATAGATTCTGGATATTATCCATTAACTACTATCTATGTTGCAAATATCCTCTCTCAGGTAATATTTTGTTATTCCAATTTGTCTCTGATGGCCTTTGACATTATATTTTGATGTGGTCAGAGCTATCAGTTTTTCACTTACGGTCAACATTTAATCTGGACTCGTGTTTAAGAAATTCTTTCCCACCCTGAAGTAACAAAAATATTCTCCCCATCTTCTTATAATTATTTTAAATTTTTGCCTTTCATCTTTAGATCTTTAACCCATCTCAACTTACTGTTCATATGTAGTATAAGTTGGATGAAATGCATTACTTAAACAAAACAAATCAATTTTTCTCATCCAGATTTATGTGACATTTTTAAAACTTTGAGATGTGTAGTTGGTTTCATCTACAGCAAAAAGGTCAATTCAGATTTTCTAATTTATAAATAATTTTTTAAAATGAGAAGTAATTAATTCAGTGAAAGAAAACACTATAACTAAATTTTCAAAACTGAAAGTGTTACTTCTGTACTACCCAAAAAGTCTAGGGACTGAAGTCACTTCCCCAGGTCACTGGAGATTTTGCTTAAACATTATCGACAATTGCTTTATTATCCTGTATGTCCTCAGACGGTCAGTCACTATCATGAGCTCTATCAAGTTAGCCCAATTTGATTCAGCACAGTTTTACTGAATCTCAACTACTCTGTATAAGTACTAACCTATGTATAAGTACTAACCTACATCCTGGCCATAGTGGGAAAGGGCTTCATCTCTGTCCTCTCTGAGCCTAAACTAGTACAGAAGTTGGACTAGTAAACACAAACCAACCACAGATAAAAGCTGTGATTCAAGACCTAATGATACAAGTGATAAGAGGCACGAGGGCATGCTGTTGCTTGCTGTGTGATCGATGCACGTGATAAACATTTGCTTCCCAATCATTCCAGGTCAACCTGATCTGAAATTCTTAAAATATTCACAGTAAAACAGCTGGAGATGGTTTGTGGACCAACATACAGATGTGTATGGAGGTGATAAGCCTGTGTTACATATGCATCGCATAACCTTCAAAACTGAACATTTATAAGTTAAAATCTCTATTCCATAAGTCTGTCTTTATGTAGCTTGGATTTAGCTTAAAAAGAGCATTTTTGTTAAATTGTGTGGTTTTAAAATTTTTTTGTAAAATACTACAGAGCATTTTAACCCAAATTGGAAAAAAATTTTAAAAGTCCACATAAATATACAAGCTCTGATTTGATTTTTATCCACGCTGGCCGGTGGTGCCACACAACCTGGGGAGCTCCTGATTTAGTCTTCTCAGGGACAAGCAGGCATGTGCCAAGCAGAAAAAAAAAAAAAAAAATGTTAGGCTGCAGTTTGTTCTGGAATAAGAAACAGCAGGCCATTCCATCGCCCCCTGGGGCCACCAATTTGTCAGCCCACAAGGAAAATCAGGCTTAAGTGTATAGCAAATGCATATTTATAACCATTATCTACTGTTCCTGTAAAATGTCTCTCTCATTCGCCAGGTATATATTCTGTATTTCTGTCCTGACTGATTGCAGTTTTGCCAAATGCTTATGAAATCCATCACTTCCCCCACTTTTGCCAGTGATTTGGGGATAAGAACGATAAAGACAAGCAGTTGAAAGACTCTATTTTTTTTTCAGTGTTTTCCCCTTTATTATTGTTTCAAAGGAAAGCCCTGTGATGGGAATACTGAAAGAGAGAAAATGTAATTAAGCATTCATTGTGTATAGTCTTTTTGTTACCTTTGAAGTGCTTACATTAACACAGCAATCTCTTGATTTTGCTTCTGTAGCAGCAGCTTTCAGAAAATAGTCGTATTTTGCTGACAAAAATGGGCATTCCAGAGTGTAAATTAAATAACTTGATTTTATAGAATTCATTTAAAAGTGCATCTGTGGTGAGCGTTTCCCATTTTACATTACTCTGATTACACTTGACTTTTTGTTGACCTATATGAAAAATGAAATTGTTTCCAACTACAGCCTGCAAGACAGCTTAGGAGAGTGTGATTATAAATGGTAAAAAGGAAAAGAAAACCACAAGATGATGGGGTGTTGACCAGGTTCCTGCTGTGCTTCTACTGTATCCTTGAAAATAATGTTAAAAATAGAAATTATTAATAAAGTTCACAGTAGAGAAAGAAATAAGATTAAAGGTGACATTTCAGTTAAAGGGCTATCTTTAAGCTATATAAAAAGGAAAAGAAAATAATAAGAGGAGACTTTAGAAAAGAAATGGAAATGAGAAAGGAAAGATAGATAGGGTGGGTGCAGGACTCTATGCAGAGTTGGAGAGAATGCAAACTAGGATTGGAAGCTACAGAGATAGAAATTCTCAATCAAGAAGACCCATTCTAAGACGGTAAAGCCACCTTCTTGAGAAAATACACCCTAACTTTCAGCAGCCTGCATCATGCTAACCTAGCCTCTCCCTTCAGCAGAGAGAATGAGAACCCTCATGTGTTGCACAGAGAGGTTGTGTCACAACAAAACTGGAGGAAATAATGACGCTGGGAACACACTGCTTCAGTCATTTATTGAATTTCGTTGAAATGCATTATGGTTCAATGGAAGAAAACCAAGTTAATTATCTGCGGTTAAAGGTATCCAACTTAAACATAGCAAATACGTTAGCTCAGGTGAATCTGGCTTTTTCAGGAGTGAGAGGAGGAGTTAGAGGAGAAGAGAGGTCGTGAGGAATCGCAATGGCTGAACGCCTCCTACCACATGCGGCGGGAGCCATATTGAACCTGGAGACATTGGTTTTGAAACCCACTGAGCTGGAAAGTCAGCACCCCACCAAGCAGTAGCTACCCCATTCATAAAAATTCTAGGAAGGAGACTTGCCAGGCTTGCAGAGATCTGATTTTCCACACCAAATGCGTTGTCAATGCCAAAAATATCTTGAGAATGGGTGTTGTAATCTGAGAAAAATAAAGAATTAGACACCTGGACTATTTTAATAGCTATTCTCGACTTTTTCGTTGAAATCGGTGATTCATAATGTATCAATATTGATCACAAAATAAGGAAGTGGATGTGTTACGTCCATTGTATATTGCATGATAGAGCAAATACGTGTGTTGCATGTTAATATAATGCAGTGTTATAGATCTGTTAAAAGTGGCGAGTAGCCAGTGCATGAAAATATAAATATGAATTTCTTGTCTTAAAGCTTTGCACATGCTAAATACCGCTGTGTTGAGAGTATATGTGTGCTTAATTTAACAAAGCTCAAGAGGAAATGAAAGGATATATCATTAGCCATTTTTCCCCTGAAATTACATCTTTAAGAAAAAATAGTGATTTAGAATTCCATGCCCCATGATAAATTTAAATATTATATAAATTATGAAAGATAAACAATGCACACAACAGGTCTAAATGTAATTTAGAACCAGCAAAGCGTCAAGGTAAAAGGGTTTCATGCAAACGATGAAGCTCTTGTGATTCAATGTGACAAATCCCTGCAAAAATTCTTTTGTTATATCAGTAGCATTTTATATAAAACTGTGACCCTCATTTAATGGCTATGGAAAGCCTTTTGGCACAGTACGGATGGTACTGGTAGTAGGCAGACATCGGCCGAAAATAAGACTCAGACGTCAACGTAACGGGTTCAGGTTAACGAGCGTTACCTCAGCTTTCTATAAAAACAGAACAAACAACAACAGCAACAAAAAGCTACACTGAGAGGAATGAGCAATAGTTCTTGCTTTCAGAATTAGGATCTGTCCCCCACTCCCATTAATTTGGGGGATGGGGGGAGAAATGGCTGACATCCAAGTCAGCCTGCAAGCTCAAGGCTAAGTCCGCACAGCACTCGGTTTGTAGGAAAATAATGTCTCACTGACAATGTAAATTAAATATGATGGAAACCAAGCTGCCACCCTCCCTTCACTTCTGTTTCTTTATCACGGTGGTTATTGCCACCTTATTAGAGTCTGAGAAAAAAACTACGAAGTAATTCTCACCTCCTGGCAATCAGCTGCAGACCTAGCCTCTCCGGCATCTTCTATTTCCACTCCAGAGAGACATCAAAGCCAGACCCCAAGTGCCAAGTCCTCACCTTAGCACAGGGCCCTACTCGTCAGGAACACGGTGACAAGGACCCGTAAACGTCCGCGTCCACACAGAGTTTAGAGGAAACTCGAACTCCACACACATTTTTAAATACGGTTTCTGTTTTTGTCATCACGTCTTCATGTTAACTAAGCAGGAAAGGCTGAACATTCAGATAGTGAATGAACCTAGTTTTAATGTAGTTTAAAGCAAACTTTAAACTTTCTCATATATTGTGCTTAAATTTGTTACCAAAACCCATCCCAAGAGCTTGTCCCAACACTGTTAGCAAGGGGCTTTCTACCTGCAAAGCCCCTTCAGCAAAGCGTAAGTGTTCCCTTTTTGAGTCTTGCCTTCTCTCTACCATGAAAATCAAACTCTTATCTCCATGAAAAAGAGAATGTGCAGCTAGAATCCCCCATCTATTTCTCTGTCCTTCTGCCCTGAGGGTAGCTTTTTCCTCTTTCCTCCAAAAAGGAGGTATAAAATGTACTGTTTTTTTAATTAAGGTAACAAAACATTACATATTTAATAACTTTTGTCAAACTGCACTTAACAGTATCCTGTTACTGTTTCAATGAGCCAGCTTAAAATAACTGCATTACCTGCATAAAAAACCAGAACATCTGAAAGGAAAATTTTAACGGAGAAGAAAAGAATGCCATCACTCTGTGATTATTACAACCTCCCTCTCACACCTCCCGACCTCCCTTGGTGGCATTTGGGCAAACTGCCAGCCCCCAGGCCTACCTCTCAGTCTCCCCCAGCCTCCTTCCAGGCACCCATGCTCTGGCCATACTCACCTGCTCACCAGGCCCCTAGTTAGCCCCATACGCCCAAGGCCCTGTCTTCCCTCATGCCACCTGGAAAGACTTTCTCACAGTTCCCTTCCTGCCAAAATCCTCCTTCTTCTTGGTATCTTGCTATCCTGGTAGCGCCTGGCTGGACTCATGATCAGCCCCTCATGACCTTAAATGAGCAACGTTCAGAAGAGGCCCCCAGACACATTGGCCCAGATCAGCTCTGAGAAATCAGAGTGCTCAGATGGCACAGAACCGAACCTGGGATACTCTGGTTGAGTTTAGTTTCTGGTTGTCAGTCTTCACACACGTGTGCCCCCGCTCCAAGCCCCTGCTCCCATTTTCCTTCACATCCCTGCTATCTGAGAGGAAATAAGAACGTTTTCTGGGGATGAAGTATGAGGGAGGCGGAAGGGCCCAGAGAGAGACAGGGAGGCGGTGTGTTTCGACGATGGTGGCATGTCACACCCAGGGCAACAGCAGTATGGGTACCATCCTGGGTGTGTTGACAGCCAAGACCTGCAACCACTTCTTGTCTGAACGTGACGGGGAGAGTTGAGCCTTGCTAGGGGCCGACACGGACGAGGGACAGCCCGCAGAGAGCTGTGTGGCTGCCTGAGAGGTCTAGGTAGAGAGAGTCTGAAAGATGCCCCCCAAGAACCAGTGTCCCTTAGCCTCCACCTGGAATGGCAGAACTTCCAAACTTCCTTGAGAGTTGAGAGCCACTGTGTAGGAAGAACACTACTGCTGGAGCAAGGGCCCAAATTAGAGACCAGATAGAGAGTAGAGGGGGTTGAATGGGCGCCCCACAAAAACATATCCATGTCCTAACTCCCAGGCTTGTGAATATGACCTTATTTGGAAAAATGGTCATTTCAGATGCAATTAAATTAAGGATCTTGAGATGAGATTCATCTGGATTATCCAGTTAAGCCTCAAGTCCAATAACAAGTGTCCTTATAAGAGAAGGATGAGGACAAGACACAGGGAGTAGGAGGAAAAGGCCATGTGAAGACAGAGACAGAGATTGGAGTGATGCTGCCACAAGCCAAGGAATGCCTGGGGCCACTAGGTGCTGGAAGAGGCAAGAAAGGATCCTCCCCTAGAGCCTTTGGAGGGCGTGTGATCCTGCTGACAACTCGAGTTTGGACTTCTGGCCTCCAGAACTGTCATAGAATCCCCTTCTGTTGTTTTAAGTCACAAAGCTAGTGCAATTTGTTGCACCAGCCCTAGGAAACTAAAACAGGGGGTGTCACTGAGAACCAGAGATCTTAGCAGGAGCTGCAGGAACTGAGGTGGTGATCAATTCAGCAGAGAGAAAGCCCAGCGTCCCCCAGATAAGAGCCATCACTGCCCCTGATGGGGGACAGAGGACCAGTCACATGGCCACAGTGGACCAGAGGCCAGTGACAATCACATCTTTGACTTTAAACCAGACCTACAAAGAAAAGGAGCATTTATTCAAATGTAACTGAGTTTTAAAGGACAAAATTGGATTCACGTAGCAAGATTCGGTTTTCAGCCATCAACACAAATGGACGGCTTATGGACTAAATTCAACTGATATGTAAAAATATGAAGAAAACTGTTTTAGTGTCGCATATCTAAGTTTACGTCTGTGTATTTTCATATAGGCTATACCACACACCAGGGTTCTTGGGGGAGGATTAAGTGAAAAAATACTATAACTGCAATTTGTCAAGCTATTATTATTATAGCCATTATATTTTACAAATGAGAGCACCGAAATTCACAGTGGGCTAGTGGTTGCCACGTAGCTGGTGACTGTCAGAGCCTATTTGCCGGCCAAGGTCTCCAACCACATTGCTCTTTTCCACCAGGCTGCCAACCCACGTCTGCTTAATTCGATTGTGAACTTAGTACTGGTGAGCACGGTATTGCATTTATGTTCCTGACCAGGCAGTGTCTGACACAGCGACAGAGTCCAATTTAATCGAATAGCATAACCTTGCTGTGGTTAAGTAACCTGCCATCTATCTGGTGTTGGGAAAATAATTAAAAATAAAATCTCCTGACAATCCAGAAAACCTCCACCAAGGTAGACAAGAAAGAAGACAGGTTTATTACTGAATAGCACTAAACCAGACTGTGATGGGCCTCACGGGCAAGCCACCAAAGTGATCGCAAAGACAGAAAGCCGTGTCACCCTTTGATACACATCCCCACGTCGCATTCATTCTCTCAGGATGAAAACAACTAGTCCTCAGGCAAGAAGACTCGACGGCATCATTTGTTAAATACAGTTCCCCCTAAATTCACCTGGTAACTGGGGTGGCCCTCTGTGATAGCTAATTGCCTTCACCCGAAGGAAAATAAAACTTTTCATATCTCCATGATAAATAGGTAGTTTTGCAACATGGGTCCAGGTGGCTAAGTTATATTCCCAACTTCCCATGGAGAAGGGGAGACAGGGCACTCTTCCTGGGTTGTAAAATGATGAGACTTATTTAGCTTTTAAAAAGATCTGTATACATCTCAAAGGGACAGAATTTATAAGCACAAGTTTTCCAAAGGAAATGCGCTAAGAAAAGGGAGGGGAACTGTGGCTTTCCCTGTTTTAATCAGGGAAATTATTTTTTTCTTTTTAGATTTGTGTTTGCCCTTTCCCTGGGGAGATAGGAAATGCTGTTAGGTTAGGACACAGAGCCAGGCCTGCTCCAGTGCCCAGGAGAGACAGAAGTGGTGTGAGACGGCTCAGATTCACAGCGGAGCCCTTCAGGTGGCCACTCTGAGTCTGGGAGAGCAAGCAGGAGAAGGGAGACTCCTCCCCTGAGAGTACTTTGATGATAATGTCAAGGTCAACCTCAAGGTCACAGGACAAGGGCTAGACTTGGAGTGAACTATGAAATGTCCTGTATAGAATAATGTCTGATTTAGAGTAAGCCTGAATATATCTGTGCCCAGATGTGCACGGTGTGGTGGACGTGGTGACATCAGTAAAAAATCTGTGGTCTAATAGAGAACAGACATGTGGTTGCCAAGGGGGAGAGGGTGTGGGGGAAGGTTGGATTGGGAGTTTGGGGTCAGCAGATGCAGACTATTATATACAGAATGGATAAACAACAAGGTCCTACTGTTGTTCCTATATCACAGGGAACTATATTCAATACCCTGTAATAAACCATAATGGAAAAGTATATAAAAAAGGATATATATATGTGTATTACTTTGCTGTACAGCAGAAATTAACACAACATTGTAAATCAACTATGCTTCAATTTTTAAAAAATTAAACGAAAAAAATTCTATGTTCTAGACCATTCTGTATCCTCTTTAAGTTCTGGTAGGATCCCAAAGGCTGTGGCTTTTCACAGGAAGGGTGCTGGCAATTGTCCCAAGCCAAACATTGTCAAAACTTCAGAGTAGTTGAGGCTTTTTTTCCCCTTGTTATACGCTCATTAAACTTGGAAAAAAGCTAGCCATTAACTTCTGTATAATAATCTCTCTGGTGCTTAAGAGTCATGACTAAATTGCCTCGATTTTCTTACCTTTGTGCTTAACAGTCTAATAGTAACAAATGGGAATAATTTGCTAAGAGGGAAATTAAAAAGAAGAATATAAATTAAGAATGAAAAAGATTATCAAATTAATGTGGTACTTTAGAGAATTCAAAGTTGAAAAGGGACTAGAAATTCAAATATTTTTAAAATTCTACTTTTTTGTTCTTTTCTTTCTTTTACCATATTTACCCATTCCAAATGAAGCATATGCCTTTTTTTTAATTTGGGAAAATATGGTGAAACACAAAAAAAAAGGGAGGGGGAGTCCATTTTTTTCACAAAGGCAGGCACCGTTAACATTTCTAAAGTACCTCCTCCTAGCATTTTCTCTATTATTTCTTTTTGTACATACTTGCACTTCTACCATATATACTCTCATTTAATATTGTAAGCATTTTTTCTACTGTTAAAATTCATAAGTGTATTAGTTATCTATTGCTATAGAACATATTATGAACAACTTAAGAGCTTACAACAATAAACATTTATTATCTCACGTGGATTCTGCAGGTCGGGAATCTGAGACGGGCTTAGCTGGGTGTTTCTGTAGTTCAGAGTGTCCCATGAGTTTGCAGTCAAGATGTGAGCTGGGGCTGCAGTCACCCGAAGGCTTTACTAAGGCTGAAGGATCCACTTCTGAGATGGGTCAGTCACATGGCTGTGGCAGGAGGCCTCAGCTCATTGCCACATGGGCCTTTCCATAGGGACACAGCACCTGGCCATAGGACACGGCACCTGGCTTCCAGCAGAGTGCGTGATCCAAGGGGGAGCGAGGTGAAAGCCACAGTGTCTTTTACTACCTAGCCTCTTAAGTCACACACAATCCTTTCCATAACCTATTGTTTATACAGACCAGCCATATTCAGTGTGTAAGGGGACACACAAGACTGAACACCAGTGACTCACAGTGTTGCAGACTAGTTACCACAATGGATTTGTAATGGCTGCATGAATTTTACAATAGAGATCTCTATAACTGTATTAGCTATTTACATAAGGTTAGATGTTATTTCCAGTATTTCATTATTACAAATAATCTCTCAAGCACTTTTTGTATATAAAGGTTTTCATTAGTACTTCAGGTTATTTGAATACAGTCTTAGAAGTAAGATTGTTGAGTTATTTTTTTTAAAGTTTTCTTAATTTTCATTTTAAATCAGTTTTATAAAGCAAATTAGTATTTTATATTGTCTATTTCAGTTAACAGATGCATTTCCTTTAATGTATTTGCTATAAGTATCTTAAAATACCTATGCAGTGATTTACAACTCATGTTTAATGCATTCTATATAAGTGTTTATTTTAGGTAGATATTCTATATCATATATATAATATTTTGATACTTATGGCGTGTGGATTTTTTCATTGCTATTTAACCATTTTATAGATCCTCCTGAGTTTGTTTGTCGCTGTTATTTTGGACAACTTAGAACTTGATGAAGATCTAAAGAAGCTTAAACAAGTAAGTAATGTATGGGGGATTCTTTAAATCGGCATTAAAAAAATAAGGGCAAAACACGTGCTTACAGGTAGTATTAAAGCAGTTCAAGGTTCAAAGTAAAAAAAGATAGATTTTAATAAATTAAGACAATCTGAGTTGGCAAATAATTTTCTTCTAAGTTTAACCTTCTCTAATATCAACCAAGGAAATTTTTATTGCTCTATGATTATCCTAGGAATATTTTTATATCATTGAGTAAAATTAAGATGGATATAGTATAGTAAATTGAATTTAGATTCTCCTTCTGCCATTAAATGAATGGCAGATTTGCCAGATTGCCAGATTGCCAGATTGCCATTTGGCATAATTATATGTAATACTGTTGATCATCATCATAAAAATATTAAGCATAAACTTGCCTGACCACTAGACATTATAAGAGAATTTAGTCTGGGTGCCCAAAGTGGTTGTAAGAAATGGGATAGAATAATTGATCAACTGTGTGCCCAGAAATAGATTGGGTGTTATGGCATTGATAATCATGTCCCCAAAATGTAAATGTAAATGTGTGAAGATTATGTTATTGATGGCAGAAAGATTACAGGTGTGATTAGCTATTCTCATAGTTTTTGTTCCATGGAAGATACTTGGCTTGAATATTTGACTCTGTCAAAGAGAAGAGACCGTTTGAGAAGCAGAATTTGTAAAAGGGGGGAGCCTGGATAAATATTCTTGGATCACCACCCCCCAGCACTGCGATAGTTGGGATTATTAACATCCCAGTGAAGATCCTATCTGGAATTTTAGGAAGGCCCTACACATTCAGAATTTTCAACTTGGATAGAGTTGTCTATTTTTTAAAAAACAAAGACATAACCTATTTAAATTTTTGTTGTTATTTATATATCTGAAAATCACTTTAAGCATTTCATTTTTTTACTCTTGTTTATTTCCAAAGCCTATGCTTTTAACCAAGGGCAGTCAATAAAGAAAAAAAAAACAAACATATTTGATATAAAGATGCCCACTGTGAGCATATCAAGCAAGGATTTAAATTCTCCCCTGTCCTGGGGCTACACAGGCAAATGGTTATCTGGGTATGGTGGGCATGATTTCTTCCAGATCTTTTCAATTTTGTGGCAACAGTAGTAGGTTCTTCAAATGAGGGTTGGGAAGTTCTTTATGCCATTGATGCAAATACTTCCCATGGTTTCTAGTTGTAGAAGAAATATGTAAATAGTGAGTTCAAAATTGAAATTGACCAACCATATAATTAGACACAACCAATAAATATCTCTTGCTGTATAACCACCTTAGTCCTTGCTTTACAAATCTGGTATTTATTTCAGGATTTAAATGATTTTATTCTATTTTTATTATTCCCAGAGAAGAGGATGGGGAAAATGTGAAAAAATAGTTGATTTTCTTAATGTTTCAAGTTCCAGAAAGCACTCTGTATTCCAAAGTCTGTCTTTATTCAGTTTAAACTTTTTTTTTCAATCTTTGACCCTTTCCACCAACTAGTCTGTAGGTTCTTATAGCTACAGTCACGTTTGTGTGAGCACTGGCTCAGTGCCAGGTACTTTGTATTTTCATTTATTTAAATTTCACAGCAACCATGTGATGCAAGTATTATTAATAGCTTCATCTTACAGGTGAGGAAACTAAAGCACAGAGAAGTAACTTGCCTAAGGTCTCACGGCTAATAAGTGGCAGAGCTAGGATTTGAACCCAGGCAATTTGGACGAAGAGCCCAGACTCAGCCTCTATGCTATATTGAGTCACATTAAAGCTGTATAAATGCCAAACATGAGTCATGCCATTGTGGAGGCTCATTCATAAGACTGTTAGTTACTTGTTGATAAATAATGATATCTTAGATGACAGAGATGTCATTATATTCATGAAATAACCATTGACGTGACAGGCAGTTTCTTGAGGAATGGAGGTGAATTAAGCTACCCAATCATTAAAACTATCCAAAAGGCAGATGATCTAATTAGAGACACTGGAGTTAAGACTTTGGCAGAAGCTAAGAGCTGAGATGCTTACCATTCACTCCACATGATGGCAGACACTGGCCAAAGCACCTGTTCCCTCAGGGACCTTCTGGAGCAATGACCCTCCTTAGACACAGACATAAGGTGCTTGCAGCATATTAACATTTTAGAGAGGTCTCTAGAGACTTAATGTACTTTATTATGATTGTGGTAAAAACAATTGTGTTAAAATATACATGTTGGTGCATAGACATTTTCCAAGAGTAATAGAAACCAGTATGAGCCACCTCTGAAATGGAGACGTTAAATATGAAACACTGAACGGGGGCTATTAGAAAAAGTCGGTTCTCATGCTTGGGAGAAGGATTATGTCCCTGGAGGTGGATGGGATAGGAGACGATGGTAGAAAGCTGAATGGTACAGTGAAGAAGCTAGAATGGGAGAAGAGAAAGAAGTGAAGAAGTGAATGAGGAAAACATCCAAGAGATGAAATTAAAGGGAAGAGCACAGATTATTAATCTAAGCCAGTGGTAAAGGGGGAGAAATGTGACCGAATGCTAAATCAGGTTGCTCCACGCACCAGAGCTTTTGCGGAGAAGCTCCCTGAGGCAAGCACAGTCTGCAGGGTCAGTTGTGCTGGAATTGTATTCTTCTTAAGTAGAAACATGCTGCTTATTGTTTCCCCATTTTCTGAAGTTGCCTCCTTGCCCTGTAAGACAGTGGTTTCCAGCCAGGGATGCTAACCCTTGGGGCTCTTCAGGAGAAACTATGGGACCAGCAGCCTTCTTTAACACTTCAGGAAACCTAAAGGGAATTGTGCGTTTGCCCGACTGAAATGCCTACTTCATACTTTTAGCTGGAAATTTGTGAGTTCTAGGCAACAGCACTGCTTCCCTAATGCTAATGCTCTGAAGGCTCTTCATATATGCTTGTCTTTAAGGAAAAAGAAGCAGCGTTGAATTATTTATTGCTTAATAAAGGCATTTTGATAGACAGAAACTTTTTTAAAGAGAGGACTCAGAGGGCAATAATTAAAGGGCTCCTTGGGGATGACTTTGGATAGGTTCTGATGTAAATGCTCATTCCCAGGCCACCTGTCTCCATGCCATCACCCGTGTTGTGCCTTTATAGACACTAATGTAGCTTTTCCTTTGTCGCTCTCCAAAATAAATAATGCTCTGAAAAAACATGCCAGTTATGCATTCACATAAAATTCATCTATTGCTTTCCTAGCAGCAATATAGCAGTAGCAATCATTTCCTAGCTGCCATAATTTATGTGACCCCGTATCTAATTAAATAGAGACCATGACTCTCTTTTCAGCATCACCAAAACCCAATACAGGACCTGGAGATAGATAGAGATAGAAATAGAGATATATAATGGTTTTTTACATAAGATCAGAAAATTGACTAGAAATGAGATTGTCTGTAAATGTATAATTTAGCTTCTGAGAAGCCAGATCAGTTCATATAGAGGCTAAAAACTCCCTTGACCTACTGCTGTCCTCTAAACAGCAGTAGGAGACAATGACCTTCATGCTCTGTGATGTAGCAAAAACACTGGAGAATGTAGGTGGAATTTTGCAAACTTTGAAAAGGAAGAGAATTCTTGCAGCTTTAATGATTTTTGCAAATTCAGTGCAAGACAGATATAAAGGGTTTTCTTTTAAGCAGTAGAAGATTCATTAAACTATGAGAAAGAAAAAGACCCATAGAGAAGCCTCAGGGAAAAGAATCATTGAAAAGGGAAGTAGAGATAGTCTGTGTAGATTAAATTCAAAGCTCTGAAATTAAAACTGTTTCCCCAGCTCTGTATTAAGTCCCATTTGAGTCTTGTCTGGTTCACATTTGATAATGTTTGGTCTTTGATGGCGTCCAATGCATAGTGAGGGATGGACATGTAAAGAGACTTCTCTCTCTTGTTGATTATGATTTTAACAAAACAACAAAAATCTTAGTCCTTTTAAAAATATGAGCTCCAAAAAAAAAAAAAATATATGAGCTCCGGGTTAATGTTTCTCTGTAGCCTTACCTGGGGGCTTTCATTTTCATCTCTGTCTTGTCTCCTGTATTGAAGTCATTCTGGATTTAGGGCAACAGCAAGGGGACAGAGTAGCCACTCAGCTAAGCACTGTTTGCCATCTCCTGATCTGAGTCGAGCCTTCAGTCTTCTCAGTATTTTTTCCATCTCACAGGAGTGAACTCAAACGTATATAACATGGAAGAAGGATGCAACTGTTACAATAATAAATATTCCCTATTGAAAACTATCTGGTGCCAGGCACTTCATATGCAATTACTGAATTTAATTCTAAATGTTAAAGACACAGAAACTAACATTCAGGGAGATAAATTTCTTGCCCAATTTCATATAATTTGTAAAGTGCTTAAGTTGGGATAATAAGGGCTTTCTGACCCCAATGCAGGTGACACACAACCTGCTCAGAGAATCAGTTCATTCATTCATTCTACGGCGAGTGTCTGGAAAATGGGTTGGATGAGATGCTTGCATTTTTGAATCAGCAGATTCTCTCCCTGTGGATGTGTAGACTGGAGGTCAAATTGTAATCAGAATATAGCTCAGTGAGCTGGGAATCAGTGTAGGGTGTGGAGAAGGAGGGTTGTGTGATTCAAATACGTAATGGCATCAGGCTAATGTCACTTCAGGTATTCCTTTTACTAGATCTCCCCATTTTTGTAATCCTGGGGTCTGAATGCCCATCTGCTGTACTTCAGATGTTGTGTTAGGGGCACCAGACATAATGATAAGCAAGACATTGTTCCTGCCTTCAAATAGCTTATGAACTGGTGGGAGAAAGTGACAACTAAACAGATACTACAAATTGTGGAGCACAAAGGAGACACACATAACAGATGATGAAATGAGACATGTTTTCTCCCAAGTATGGCACAGACTAAAATCTGTAATTCCTATCTAGGTGAAGGGAGTTAGAAGAAGGCAGTGTGAAGAAGCGTGCTTGAGACCAAGAGAACAGCAAACTTTTTCTTTAGGCAAGAAAAAGCATATTGGCTTTTTGGAGGCCACTAGAAGTTCACTGTGACTCAAGTATAGAGCAAGGGAGAAATTGGTGAGCTGGAAAAACAAGCAGGGACCAGCAGAGGAAATGCCATGAGCAGTGCTAAGCCTTTAGATACTATCCTGCGGGCATTTAAGCCAAGAGCGACATAATCTCCCCAATGTTCTATTTTTTTTTTTTTTTAACTTTGGGTTTATTTATTTGTTTGTTTATTTATTTATTTATTTATTTATTTATTTATGGCTGTGTTGGGTCTTCGTTTCTGTGCGAGGGCTTTCTCTAGTTGTGGCAAGTGGGGGCCACTCTTCATCGCGGTGCGCGGGCCTCTCACTATTGCGGCCTCTCTTGTTGTGGAGCACAGGCTCCAGATGCGCAGGCTCAGTAATTGTGGCTCACGGGCCCAGCTGCTCCGCGGCATGTGGGATCTTCCCAGACCAGGGCCCGAACCCGTGTCCCCTGCATTGGCAGGCGGATTCTCAACCACTGCGCCACCAGGGAAGCCCCCTATTTTTTTTTAATCAAAGTTTAGTTACTGTACAATATTATATGTTATAGGTGTACAATATAGTGATTCACAGTTTTTAAAGGTTATACTCCATTTATAGTTATTATAAAATATTGGCTATATTCCCCATGTTGTACAATATATCCTTGTATCTTATTCATTTTATAGATAATAGTTTGTACCTCTTAATCCTCTACCCCTAAATTGCCCTTCCCCCTTCCCTCTCCTCATTGGTAACCACTGGTTTGTTCTCTATGTCTGTGAGTCTGCTTCTTTTTTGTTATATTCACTAGCTTGCTGTATTTTTTAGATTCCACATATAAGTGATACCATGCATCATTTGTCTTTCTTTTTCTGACTTATTTCACTTAGCATAATATCCTCCAAGTCCATCCTTGTTGCTGCAGATGGCAAAATTGCATTCTTTTTTCCCCTACATTCTTCAGTTCAGAGAATGAATTGAAGGGCACCTAGACTGAAGATAGGAGAGCCAATCCCTGAAGTAGATGGTGATTACAGTCTCAACTAAAGGAAACAGAGATGAGGGAATGTGAAGGAGTGGTGACGTACAGAAGAGGGAGTGCAGAGGGTAGGATCTGGTGACCCACTGGATGTAAGATGAGCAAAGGCTGGAGACTAGAGCATCACCCAGGTTTCTAGATTGCCCCAGGTGTGCCAAGGCAGAGGATGCAGAAGAAGGAAGAATTTGGGGGTTTGTTTGTTTGTTTTATTTTGGGGAGTGGGGGGGTCATATTTTCCATGAGATGCCTGGGAAATATCTATGAGACAATGTCTGTGGATAGATGTAAGGTTTAAAACTTAGGCGGAGTATTGGGGCTGAGATAGATATTGGAGAGAAGCAAAAATTAACATGCAGGTGGTAAGTTAAGCCTTTAGAAATCATGAGTTTACCAAGGGAAGAATGGTTCCCTGAGGAACAGCAAATGAATCCAGTGAGCCAATGAGAAAGAGCCCTAAATGGGAATGAGAAGCCCAAGAGGTAGGAGGAAAGAGTAGAACGTGTGTGTCATCAAGAACAAGGCTGTGGTCCACAATCTCAAAGACTTCAGAGAGGTCAAAAGTGGTCACCATAGCAAACAATCCTAATTACAATAGCATCAGAAAGAATAAAATACTTAGGAAAAAATATAACCAAGGAAGTGTAAGATTTCTGCCCTGAAAACTACAAAACATTGCAGAAAGAAATTACAGAAGACACAAATAAATGAAAAGACACTCTGTGTTCATGGCTTGGAGAGGATATGGAGAAATTGGAAGACTTGTGCACTTGTTGGGGGTGTAAAATGGTGCAGCCGCTATGGAAAACAGCATGAGGTTCCTCAAAAATTAAAAATAGAAATGATCCAGCAATACCACTTCTGGGTATATATCCAAAAGAATTGAAAGCAGGATCTCATTGCAGCGTTACTCACAATAGCCAAGAGGTGGAAGCGACCAAAATGTCCTTTGACAGACGAATGACTAAAGAGAATGTGGTATGTACATAAAGTAGAATATTATTCATTCTGACATGCAACAACATAGAAGAACCTTGAGGACATTATGCTCAGTGAAATAAGCCAGTGACAAAATGATAAATGCTGTATGATTCCATTTATATGAGGTATCTAACGTAGTCAAATTCATAGAAACAGAAAATAGAGTGAGGGTTGAAAGGGGCAAAGAGAAGTTGTTGTTCAATGGCTATAGAGTTTTCGTTTTAAAAGATGAAAAAGTTCTAGAGACCTTTTGCACAACAATATGGATGTACTTAACGCTACTGAACTGTACCCTTAAAAACGACTAAGATGATAAATGTGATGTTATGTGTTTCTGACCACAGTTTTTTTTTTAATTTTGATAAAAAATTGGTCACCATATTGGTAAGGTGGTGAGAGCAGCCTCAGGGATTCTGATGGTGCAGAAGCTGGGTTGCAGAAGATGAGGAGTCATGACAGCTAAGAAAGTAAAGATGAACTGTTAACCTTTTCCTCTCAGACTTCTCATGCTCTAAGTCTCCAGACAGACCACCTGGTTACGGACTGATTCTTAATTTTTGTAGCTATGTAGTAACATCATTTACTACAGTGCTACCCAACTGTTTTTTTTCCCATTGCGGTTTGCACAGAGAGTGACATTTGTACAACAGCTGGGAATCACATGCAGCTGGAGGCATCCAACACTAGGATTTGTGCTGCTCCGGGAAAAACTCAGCTGCCCAGGGGCCGAGGATCAATACCCCAAAGAAGCTATAAATCATCAGTGGCTGAGTTGGAATAGTCAGCATTGTACTCAAAGCCTTTGATGTAGCCCAACTCCACTCGAAGTCACTCCCTCAGTCTTTTGGTCAGAGATGACTCTTTTGTTGTCAACTTACATATTATTTCCCATAATTTAACATAACTGAAATCTCAAAAGCTCATCTTATATAGCACTTGATCTGCTATTTCTGATAGAGCTTCATTGTTAGGCTTCTTTTAAAAAATAAATTCTTATGCCACATTAAGACATAAACAACAATAAGATCTGTTTAAAGAGATGAAGTAGCTAAGACTGAGAACTGTTCAGATCAGGGTTCAAGCTAATAGGTCACAACAGAAGCTAAGAATTGGAAGGTATCAATTATCAGCATAAGAAAACAGCCTAGAGTGGGGAGGGACAGATAAGATGGGGGTACAAGCTACTGTGTATAAAATAAATAAGCTACAGGGATACGTTGTACAGCACAGGGAATATGGCCAATATTTTGTAATACCTATAAAAATGGAGTGTAACCTTTAAAACTTGTGAATCACTGTGTTATATACCTGAAACTTACATAATATTATAAATCGCCTACACCTCAATTTTAAAAAGAAAAAGAAAAAAAAAAAAGACAGCAGCCTAGAAATCTAGAAGTCAATGCAAAAATGGGGAGCAGCCAACTGGAATTTTGGAGTTAAACAGGTACTAGTCAGGGGTCTGGGAAGTCAAAACAAAACAGACAAGGTACCTGTTAGAATTGATGTCTTCCTATTACGGGTTGAATTGTGTCCCTCAAAAAGAGATACTGAAGCCCTAACTCCCAGTACCTGTGAATGTGACCTTATTTAAAAATAGGGTATTTGCAGTTGAAATCAAGTTAAGGTGAGGTCATGAGGGTGGTCCCTAATCCAATATGACTGGTGTCCTTACACAAAAAGGAGAAGAGAGACACACAGAGACTAGAGCGATGCATGTACAAGCTAAGGAACACCTGGGGTGCGGAGCGTCACCAGACACTAGGAGAAGGTCTTGAAACAGACCCTCCCTCAGAACCTCCAGAAGGAACCAAGCCCACAGAACAGACACTTTGATTTGGGATTTTCAGCCTCCAAAACTGAGATAGTAGATTTCTGCTGTTTCAAGCCACCAGGTTTGCATACTATGTTACAGCAGCCCTTGGAAACTAATACACCCCCTGGCCTCAAAAACAAAGGACCGCTTTCAGCCGCCAGGAAGTAACAGAGCTGAAAGATAGTAGGTGCTCTCAGGATGGCGGGCAGCTTTCACCAACCAAGAGCAGCTTTCTCAACAGATGGACTCATTTCCTTTTGCCCTTAATCAAACAAGTCCCATAATAATAAATGTTATAAATTTGAGACTTTCTTGGAAGAAGGGTTTCTCTAAGCCCTTCCAGAATTTCATTCTGTGTGTGATTGACCCAAACCAGATCACTTTTAGAGGCTGTTGTTTTCAGAAACCTTGCTCTTTGCCTCATCCCCTGGCACTCAGGACGGTTAATAAGGCAGCTCAGGTCTCTCTTGACATTGAACAGACATAAAATGACGGGCCTAAGACTGTTCAAGTTTACATTGATGAGTTGTCGGTTGTGTCAATTGTGCTAACTCAGAATTACTTTTATTACAGTTTATCACAGCCTCTACAAGATAACCTCTCAATTTTTTTTTTCTTTTAAATTCTGAAGTATCTTTAATGAGAAAGGCATTCTTACAAAATCAGATGGCTCTTGACATTATTACGATTTTTTTTTTTAAGTGAGGTTTGGAGGGAAATTGTGTACAAACCAGGCAAGAGGGTTACTCTTCATCATGCCCATCCTCAGCCCCCCGCCCAGCCATGGAGACACTAGCTCACTTTGCTTTCTTTAATCACGAGAACAAACATTTTAAACACCAACAGCGCTTTTTCCCTTCAGATCCTTTCACAGGCAGTGGGAAACTAGATGGTTATGGTTCTAAGAAAAAAACGTGACAATTGGTTTTCAGTTTTCTGCAGTGTCTTGCAGTCATTGAATTGCAAACAGGCTCTTTGGTAGCTGCGTTCAGACATGTTTCAGGAGTGAGGTAGTGAATTTTGTCCTCTGTGTGCCCATACACGGAACATGAGGTGTTGTCATTGCCTTGATTCCTTTGGGACTCAGGTTTCACCCATCTGTTCTTTGTTCTGAGAAGCCCACATACTTGTCTATTCCACCCAAGACGTTTCTGCTATCTGCTTGTTCATTCAATTCCTTCAATCTTTGAGTCCCTACTGTGTGCAAAACACTGGGCCAGGCATTAAGGAGATAAGAATAAACAGTTAAATTTTCTGCTCTCATGGAGCTTAGGGTCTAATGGAGGAGTTGGACATCAATCAAATAATCAGAGCAGTGAACAGATATTTATAATGTGAGGCGAACTTTCTGCAGAAAAGAACGGCATTTGAGTGAGGAGTTAATAGAAGACCTTGACCCAGATGGGGGTCAGGGAAGTGGGGAAGGAGAAAGAGACACTTGGGCTGCGTTATGAAGGAGGAGCAGCCGTGAACTTCATGGGGGTGTTGATAGGGAAAGGGAGGGGAGAGCATTCCAGAGAGAAGGAAACATGTTCAGCATGACCCCAGAAAAAAGTGGTGTAAAGTGAGTACAGAAAAGTAAGTGGGGCATAGACCGCGCAGCACCTTGAGAAACATGCCAAGAACTTTTCCCTTGGGGACTTCCCTGGCGGTCCAGTAGTTAAGACTCTACACTTCCAATGCAGGGGCGTGGGTTCAATCCCTGGTCAGGGAACTAAGATCCCACATGCCACGTGGCATGGCCAAAAAAAAAAAAGAACTTTTCCCTTTGCCCCCAGAACAATAGGAAGCCACTGAAGGCTTTTACGATGGGAGGTAGTGTGAATGGGACAGCTGTTTGGGAAGCAAAATCAGCAGGGACTTGGTGAATGTTTAGATTTAAGGACATAAATGAGAGTCTCAAGGATGACTCCTGGTTTCAGATTCATCTCCTTGGATGGATGATACCATTCGCAGAACCGGGGAACATTAGCACAGAACTTTATTTGTGGGAAAAGACCATCACTCAGGCTTGGATATGTTGAGTTTGTGATGGGTTTGAGACTCAGCAGAGACGCCTAATACTTGGTTGCATGTGTAGGAGCAAGGGCTGGCTGGCTAGAGATACAAATATGGGCATTCCATGTCATTCTCAATTGTTTATCCAGTGCCTGCCATGTGCCAGGCACTGTTCTAGGCCTAAGGGGTAAGTCAGCAAAAAAAACCAGACAGAAATGTCTGCCCTCATTGATTCTTTGGTCCTAGTGAAGCTCTCTGTACTAGTGGAAGTTGTAACTCTGGATGAGACTGTGTAGGGTGGGGGGAAAAGAGATACCACAGCCTTAAGGAAAAATAATGATGCTGGTGCTTTGCCTTAGGAAAACACAAATAATCCATCTTTGTTTTTGTCCCATGTAAATGTTTGTTCTGTTACAAATAATCAACACTTTTTCTGTCTCAAGTTCAACCTCCCAATGGGAGAAGAATTTGATTGGTCCAGCTAGTCAACATCATTCCTTTTAGGCTGGAATTTTGTATCTCTGCCTCTCAATGCTGGTCAGCCATACAGAAAGCCATCAGCTTTGAACAGGGTAGATCCAGACCAAACCACAAAGTGGGCTCCCCTCAAATGTGGCTGGTTTCCTAAGACAGTCCTTTCTTCTCCTAACTCTCCACCCTGGCCTCTGCTCTGGAGGAGCTAGACCCCAAAGAAGGAGATGTGAAAGAAGAGACCATGTCCCCTTCCTAGTTCTAGACAGGAAGTCATACTTGTGGGGCTGGGGTGGGGCAGGGGAGCAAGGCTTGAATCAGGTATGAGACTGGATTACACTGGACTGATTTTTTTATAACCAAAGGTGGCCAGAAAGCTATGGAACTTATCTAAGAAGGGCAACCAGTCTTTTTCTTTATTCATAACTGAAGGTTGATGGTTTCATTGTCGGCCTTTCCTTACGTTCTACCCGCTGCCCTTGCTCAGTAAGAGTCACAGTGGGAGACGGGGCATGGCTGGCATCCTCACTCACAGCCATATGACTACTGAGTATTTTTTACTCTGATATTAAAAGAACGACTTAGATTATTACTAAGAAATGAGAAATGTACATGTATGTTATTTTATTTGATGTTATCCCTATTTCCATGTTGTTTTGCATAAAATATGTTAATGTGAATTTTCATAGTGCATCTAATAAGCCTTTTGCCCTCAAAGTATGCAAACTTGAACAACTGTACAATCTACCACAGGCATAGTCAGGAATGATACTAGGAAAATGCATGATGGCTGCCTGAGAAGGAATTACTTAAGAGGACAGAGCATGGGTGGGAGTTCAAGACCCCAGTGTGGAGACTCCAGTACAAAATATGTGTCTTCCAAACCTCCGATTTAAAGTGTGGGATTTATTTTATAGTAAATACCGTCACTGACACTAGTTATCTGTAAACTAAGGTGGAACAAATAAAGAAATTTATGGAGATAATGAGAGCCAGATTTCACACAGTCAGAGAAAGAAGTTACAGATAAGCAAAGGGAAGATGCCAGAATGAACCCTCTAGCAATTGGAATAGGAGTATCAGTATGAACTCAGTTTATTGTAAGATAGAAGATAGATAGATACATAGATGCATAAATAGATAGATAGATACATAGATACATCAGTAGATATATAGACATAGATATGTAGATAGATACATGGATACAAGGGTGGATACATATATACAGCTCTGTGGTTATATAAGATACAAACATAGTAAGTAGATACTAAATATAGATATGTGTGTATACAAGGGCTCATATACATACATATATTTCCTAGGTCTTTCCTCTGGGCGAGACTAGAAGCAGTGACATGCCAGTAACATCAAGAAAACCCAGTCCTAAAATTTTCGTTTCTAAAAACCATTCTCAAATGAAACAAATCAATATTCTTTGGAGAAGTGACTGATTCTAGAGTTGAGGCAGGGAAAACACAAGATGAGACTTGAGTATTAAGTATAATATTTTGTGGAGACAGAAAGTAACAAAGAGCTTAAAACACACACACACACACACACACACACACACACACGCACAAGGGTGTCAAGACGTGACAATGAAATAGAATGTGGAATCCTGTATGGGATTCTGAAACAGAAAAAAGACATTCCTGCAAAATCCGGGGAATTCCAAAGCAGTTCTGCATTTTGGTTCAAAGTATTTGACCAAGGTTAATTTTTTGGTTTTGATCAATGTCCTATGGTTATGTACGATACTAACATAAGAAAAAGCTGGGTCAATGGTGTACAGGAACTCTCTATACTATCTTTGCAACTATTATGTATGTTTAAAATTATTTCAAAATAAAGAGGTTTTTTTTTTTTTAAACAGGCTAAGAATTTTCTATGGTAAACTCTAATAACACTATATATAGACATAAATTGGCTGCTCTGTTGCCCTGTTCAAAGACTCATATGTTTGTGAAGCTTTGTACCATAGATATGTTGTATAGAATTTATAGTCAATTATGATTTTTTTTTTATCTTATAAAGTTGGAAGCATAGACTTCATCAGGAACAAAATGTTTTTTTATGGTTTTGTTTCTGGTAGAAAATCTGGTGTGGCCTGTCATTTCTCTTCATCTTAGTAATATAATTCATCTGATGTTGGAAGAGTCATTTGTGCTGGTTCATATGGCTGATTCCATGTTGTAAAGAGCCTAAGGAAAGGGTAACCAAGTGATGAGAAATGCCACAAATCGGTCACTTCAGCCTGTTTGTGGGACACCCTTGATGCTGTCTTTTTTTGTTCTTCATCTCATCACCATTGTGTTATCCTTGTCTCTTGTGTATAAACATCCAGTGAGCCATGGGGCCACAGAGAGTCCTGCCCTTAATTAAAAATTGTCAGCTTAGTAGGGGAGAGATACACAGAATTAAGGAGTTATGGTGCAAAGCCCTGAGCACTAGGGTCGAAGACCCAGGGAGCCTGGGGGAAGACGTGCCTAACTCAGGTTGGAGCCAGGTTGAGAAGATATGTCTAAAAATAATGAATCAAATTTTATTAGGAAAGTGGGAAAATGCATTCCATATAAAAGAAATAGCAGGTGCAAAGTTGCAGAAGTAAAAAACACATCTATTGCTTAAAAACGCTGTTTTGGTGAAACAGTATACAGCAGTGTTTAGAAGCTGAAGTTCTGGAATCTGAAAGACGGTGGTCAAATCCCCGTGCTTACCACTTCTAGCTGCGCTACCTCGGGCAGCAGATTTGAGCTCCTTGGACCTCAGTTTCCTCATCTATAACATAATGGAGCTGATTATGGTACCTACATCAGGGGGCTATTTTGAGGATTAAATAGTGTTAGAAAATGAGGCAATGAACAAAGTGTTCAGCAGAGTATCTGCACACGTTTACTACTTCAAGTACCAGTTGTTATTCTGAGAAATCGTCCTAGAGGAGATGGTTTTTGAAGGAAGTATTGTAATTAACCAAGTGTGGAAGGAAAGTGTGTTGCAGGCAGGGGGACGGTATGTTCAAAGGCACAAATGGGACCCTGGGAGGGACGCACAAACCAATATTGTTAAAGGGCAAGGCATGAGGGGATACTTTAAGCCACGCTGAGATTAGAATTTATTCTACACGTAATTGACCATCCTTGAATTACTTTAAGTCCCAGGAACAAGGTGGTGTTTCTTTCTTAGGTGTTCTTTAAGGTAGATTTAAAGGCACAGGACTAAGATGGAAACCCAGTTGGGAGGGTTTAAGGAGTGATAGTGAATCCAAGTGCCACTGGACTCAGCAGCCTGGGACCACTGAGGTGGTGGGAGAGACCTGGGGCCCGAGAGGCAGTGGACGAGGGGAAGTTAGTGCCGAGGAGTCGCGTAGATGGTAAGCAAGCTTCAAGAAGCAGGTTTGAAAAGGGAGGGAGAATAGGGAAGGACACAAGGTGAGGAGAAATGTTTGCCCTTCTCTATTTTCATTTTCATTTTTTAGACCAAGAATCTTGAGAAAATAAATCAATCAATGTAGCGAAGGGGAAGAAATTGGAGCGAGTGGGAAAGGGTGAGGTGGTCCCAGGCTAGAGGGAGGAGGGGTCCACAGCCCACGTGCGGCATCCTCTCCATTTAGCCCCCTCACTGAGATGAGACCATTTTCACGTCGAGCCAGCAGTTGCTGTGGCTCAGTGATAACTTTGGTTTTTATAGCACATTTCCCTTGAGTAATTCAAATTACAGGCAATACACTATCTCTCTTAAATATCTGGCATTTATATAAAAGAGTGAAGATCCTCATTTTTCATTTGAGAACATTGAAATCCAAAGCAATTAAGGGATTATAAAATGGAACAAAAATTTAAATCTACATCTTCTTACTTTTTTACTGATGCACTATGCTATCTCCTGTGTTTTCTAAAGCAAAACAGGGAGGACAATTATGTGAGTGCACAAAAATGTATATTCTGAATTCCCTTTGGTCTGGGCTTTTTTTTTTTTCCTATTACTTACTGAATATTCATCTCATAACAAGAACCAAGCATCTAGTTTACATGGAACTCTAATATAATTTCATTTGAAGTGGCGCAAAAAATGCATTTTTTTATCATAATAAAAATGTTTCTATGACTCAGTAAATTCCCTAATGGAAACAACTGTGCCTTGGTTGAATAATGCAAGACAGATATAATGTAAAATAGAGGTGTTTGGGACCTAGAGGAAAAAACATGCAAAAGCAAACTGTATTCGTTACTACTATCTCAAGGAAACCATTCATTCCATTAGTGGGATTTTAAGGGACAATAATGTAAAGAGAAACAACCGTTCAACATCATTTGGTATTCTAGTTTTTTAATAGTTTTCTTTCTTTTACTGTCTTGTTAACATTTTCTGCTAGCTTAGGTTTGTTGCAAATAGTACCTACATTACTGCACAAAGAACCTTCTGCAGGACATTTAAAGCCTGTAAGATCTTAGGTTCAGTGTTGTAACAAGAGCATGAAAGTGAACATTTCCTGTACAGCTTAGGGATGTCATAAGATGGTGTAAATGCATCTGTGCTGCTGGCCTCCCAAACCAGGAGGCACAGAACAGCCACTTAATTCCCAGCTCCTCCAAGAACATACCTCCTCTCCCCACTTTCTTTGGGGTCAGGCTGTAAGGGGGAATGAGTAACAGCTCTGAATTTCTTGAGAGATGTGGAAGAGGAAACACCACATGCCACTGATCAGCTGAAGTTATGAAATTACCTTGAACATTTTGGGGTGCCAGCTGTCACAAATAAATGTAGCTTTTATGGCCCAGATACAAACCAAGAAATGAGCCCTCCCATTTACATCCAGAAAACTCCTATTTGAAGTTGGAAGGTACAGGGTTTATTGAAGATTTTTGTAAAAGAGGGAAAAAGTAGTGACTTAAACACTTTTTTTTCTCCTTTTTGACCCTACTGCCCTGACCCTGACCCTAACTAACAGCCTGACACTGACCCTAACTAATGACCTGAGGACTTCAACACTTTTTAAAGGAAACATTTTTAAAGTACACAGTATTGCTGTCTCACATGCAATTATGTAGCTAAGGGACATTTGCCCAGAGGAAAAAGGAAAGGTTCTCCCTTCCAAGAAACTCTTTATTGGATTCAATAGGCTAGTGAGAAGTATCCCTTATACATATTGTATGTCAAGGTTTTATAGTAACATAGAGATATTAATAAAAACCAGCATGTTTGATCATTACTCCAGATAGGTCATCTGCAGTTCGGGTTGTAGAATCACAGGTGCAAAATAGCAAGAGAAACTTCCTTGAAAAATAGTAATTTATGCCTTAGAAAGAGTCTCCATTCTGAACTACTGAGTCATGTACAGATCTAGAAAAACCAGCAAAAGCCATCATGTAAAGAAGCAAAGATATGGGACTTCCCTGGTGGCACAGTGGTTAAGAATCCGCCTGCCAATGCAGGGGACACGGGTTAGATCCCTGGTCCAGGAAGATCCCACATGCCATGGAACAACTAAGCCCATGCGCCACAACTACTGAGCCTGCGCTCTAGAGCCCGCGAGCCACAACTACTGAGCCTACGTACCACAACTCCTGAAGCCTGCACACCTAGAGCCCGTGCTCCGCAACTAGAGAAGCCACTGCAATGAGAAGCCTGCACACGGCAATGAAGAGTAGCCCCCGCTCGCCGCAGCTATAGAAAGCCTGCACGCAGCAACAAAGACCAAACGCAGCCAAGAAAAAAAAAAAAAAACCAAAAGAAGCAAAGAGAATTCAGCCTTAATTGACTCCTAACACTGAGGAACTCCCTTCTCCAGGTTAAACGGAATGTGGTCCTTTTTCATATGTGGAGCAGTCAAAAACCACTCTTCAGTTACATTAACCCACAGACCTCTGCACATTTTCCAAGCCAGAATGGACTAGATTTTCAAATGAGAATCTTTCCCAAGTCTGAATGCTTTTTAAATTGTTTTCTTTTAGAAAATCACACAAAAATTACCAAAAAAATTTATTTAAGGTAATCCTTCAATTCAGTTATTTGTGGCAGCATTCAGAAAGGAACTGAAACTGAATAATGCTTGAATATTTTAACAGAAGAAAACCCAGGCTGAAATATGGCAGATTTAAGCAATGAGGCAGAACGGGGTATGTGTCTTGCAGACCAATTGCTCCCAACTCTCTTGAGAAGCACAAGTAAAGGAAAAGGCTTTCAGCCACCCAACGTGTAATGATATCTCCGCAAGACAGATGCTGAGCCATAGAATAGCACTGAGCTGAGATGATTTATATTTTTGAAAGCTCAAGGTTTGAAATTTTTCCTTTGATTCTAATTTCCTTTTTGCAAAAAAAATTTTTTTTTTTTAACCATGTGAGTCAGTTGCAAAGCTATCATCTGATCTATCTGCTACAGCCAGACTTCACGCTCAGTTGAAGCTTTTATAACCTCCTTCCTTCGGACTGTTCTTTACATTAGATTTTTCAATAAAGAGAATAAAATCTTGGGATTCTCTGTGCTACTTTTCTTCCATTCAAGAATCATAACCTTTGAAATAATTTTTAAGCGGAAATTTACGATTGCAATTACTATATGTTAGAAGGTCAGCTTTTGTGATATAGTATAATGATCTTAAATTATTATCCAGTATATCCAATATAATCCATGTTATTCCCTCACTTGCATCAAAGTAAATTTAATCTTGGAAAATCTGTGCTTACACGCAGAAGGGGAAAGAATTTGGATAAAAGCTAGAATACCATTTTATCACATATTAAGGAAACTTTATAGTGGCTTCAAAATACCATGAAGTACTTCTGTTTTATCCTGGCTTCCTGATCCCCCACCACCGCTCACCCCCTCGACACACACACACTCTCTAATCCCACCTTGCGCTTTCTTCTTTTCTCTTTTTGTAGCTCAGTCATGATCATGGGCTAGGGAAGAAGCAATGGTGAAGGTTATGGAGGTTAATAGCAGTGAAGTAAGAATTAAATGATTGTGCTCAAATGCACCATCTGCCCTTAAAAAAAAAAGAAAACTTTTTACTAAACTATAATATACTTATAGAAAGAGGCATTTTGCTGAATTTTTACAAACTGAACCCCCACCAGTGCCCAGCTCAAGAAATATTGACTGTACCTTAGAAGCCCCTCCCCATACACCTGTCCAGTCATCATGCTTCCCCCTCACCCCAGGGTAAACGCTCTCCTGGGACCAAGCAGATAGACTGGTGCTGCCTGTGTTTTAACTTTATATAAATGGAATCATTAAGTCCGTACTCTTTTGTTTTGTCTGGCTTCCTTTACTCACTATTCTATTGGGAAATTCACCCAAGTTTTGTGCTTGGATGTTGTTCGTTGACTCAGATGTTTCAATGGACCACAGTTTGCTCTTCCATTCAGGGGCTGATGGGCACTTGAAGAGTTTAAGTTTGGGACTCTTACAGGTGGCACTGCTGTGGGCTTGGGAGGGTGTAGTTGTGCTGGGCGTGCACACATGTCCGGGAGGTATACACCCAGGAGAGGATTTGCCCGGCCAATGAGTGTGTGTATGTTCATCCCCCGTTGATGCTGCTTATCTGGGAACAACCGAAAGAGCACTGGTGTTCGGAAAGAGGCCCCTTCCCACGGGTAGAAGATTCGCGTCAGTGCCTCGGCAGTGAAAGTGGACGTATCTGCCATTCCAGCAGCCACTCACCTTTCTCTATTTTAATTGCCCCATTTGGCACATCTACGGGGCAGCAATGCCTGATGGTCAAGAGGACGGATTGCAGGATCCTGAAGAACCTTCCGAGCCATCGAAAGAGCTTCTCACCTGCTCTTTGCAGCTTGACGGTGCAGTGATCAACTCATGCTGAGTTCAGATCCATTTAGTCACGAACAGTTATTATATTTCTACTCTCTAAAAGGTGTGATACAAGTAAATTAAAAGTGGAATCTTGGGGCTTCCCTGATGGCGCAGTGGTTGAGAATCTGCCTGCCAATGCAGGGGACACGGGTTCGAGCCCTGGTCTGGGAAGATCCCACATGCCGCGGAGCAACTGGGCCCGTGAGCCACAACTACTGAGCCTGCGCGTCTGGAGCCAGTGCTCCGCAACAAGAGAGGTCGCGATAATGAGAGGCCCGCGCACCGCGATGAAGAGTGGCCCCCGCTTGCCGCAGCTAGAGAAAGCCCTCGCACAGAAACAAAGACCCAACACAGCCAAAAATAAATAAATAAATAAATAAATAAAATTTTTTTAAAAATGTGGAATCTTGCCCTCAAGGAGCTTACAAGCTTTGGGGAGTATAAATAACTCTAATACAAGTTAGAATGAGATGAGTTCCATTTTAAAAACATATAGGCATGGGGATTATTTTTTAATACTGGTAACCTGCATCTGTTAAACATTATATTCTAGGATAGTTGATTAAATGTTACAAGATATTGCGTGTAAACTTATTCTAAACATTCATCTGTTCATCAGTGGCAGACATACGTTCAGGTTAAATGTCACAGAGTATAATTTTATTCTAGTGTGTGAATCTAGGGACACCGATATTTCACACCAACAAATTTATTCATTTGGGAAACAGATATTTTCTGCTTGTCTCTCCATCCTTTAGAAGATACCTAAAATCCTTTCTTTTATTTCCCAGTTATCTGCTGGAGATTTTAGTTCTGCCATCTGATCTGTATAATTACTTATTCCACAAATATTTGTTTAACTTACTTTATGTCAAATATTGTGGCAGACCCCAGATACGGAATAGTGGAAAATTCCCACACGATCCCTGTCCTCCAAGAGTTTACAGTCTCAGGAAGAACAGATATAGAGTTCACGTGGTCATATACTATAAGTTATAGTAATGGTCATACACTATAAGCATTATAAATATTGCTCTATGTAGTGGGTTTCATAGTGTCCCCCCAAAATCGATGTCCACCAGGAACCTCAGAATGGGACCTTATTTGGAAATTAGGTTTTCACAAATGTCATCAGTTAAGATCACACTGCTTTAGGGCAAGCCCTAATTTCAATGATTGGTGTCTTTGTAAGAGAAAAGAGAGGGAGATTCAGATAGAGAGACACACAGGGAAGAGGGCTAAGCAATGACAGAGACCAAGGAGCAACAAGGACTGCTGAGAAGCTGAGAAGAGTGAAGGAAGGATTTTTCCTTAGAGCTTTCAGAGAGAACATGGCGTTGCTGGTACCCTGATTTGGCACTTCTGGCCTCCAGAACACTGAGAGAATCAATTTTTGTGTCTTAAGCTACTGATCTTATAATGATTTGTTAACAACAGTCCTAGGAACCTAGTACAGTGAGTGTTAGGTTGAACCATGAGAAACTGCCCATTTTGACTGCTTTGACCTACACAAACATGGCGACTTCATTTGGTTCAACCCAGTATGCTGTGAGCTTGTGAGAGGAAGACCTTGTTGATGAGCGGAAGCTTCTCGGAGGGATTTCTGGTGGAACAGAAATCAGAAAAGCAGGTGGAAGTTCATGAAGAACAAGAGAGAAAGGGGAGGAGAGGAGCTCCCAGCAGAGGGGCCAGGGCGACAAAGGCTCTGGGGCGGAGGCCTGGACACTTGTGAAGAGCTGAAAGAGGCGGGCATGACTGGAACGTGGTGTGGGCACAGGGCCAGGGTGAGGCTGGACAGGTGGTAGGAACAGGTAACACAGAACTGGGTGTTAAAACCTAAAGGTTGACGGTTTTGTTCGAGAGCAGTGGACCCCCCACTGAAGGGTTTAAGCCAGAAAGTGAGGAGATTACTATGACCCAGATGCGGAATAGATTTGAAGGAGCCAAACCAGACGAGGAGACCGTGGGAGGGAGGGCACGAGCCAGGGGATGTCTCTGACCAGGGAAGCACGGTGGGGACCTACAGAACGGTCCAGCTGAGCAGTGTTTAGGAAGGAGCCCCGTGTTTCTGTTTTGATGGCATGTCCTGGTTAATATACCGTCTGCCCTTGTGTCTCTTTGAAGACGTTTAATTCTCATAAAATACACATACCAGTCCCGGCAGGCCTCCGGCCCCAGTGTTGACTCACGTAATCATGTGTAGCAATTCCACTGCCCAAGAAGTCTCTGGAAGGAGAAGCAGCATCTCCTTCTTCTTTTTTTTCTAATTTCTCTCTTTGCTCCTCACCTTGTGTTCACATCACTTTGTTTGTATCTCAGCTAGAACAGCTATTACATTTTATTGTCGTTATCTGTTTATATAACTATCTATCCATTATAATGTGGGTTCCATGAGGGCAAATACTGGCCTCAGTTATTTTTATATCCCCAGAACCTAGCACGGAACCTGCTAAGTCCTGGCCTGCGGGATTTGATTTATAAGAAGTGACTGCATCGGTGTATCAATAAATGAGTCAGCAGACGCATGAATTAAATACCTCATTTATGCTCTGTCTTTTCAGCCTGTCTTTGGCCCTTTATAATTGCCTTTCTCTTTGGTCTGACAACATATTAACTGCTTTTTTTCCCCCCTGTGTGCTCTACTTACCACTACAAATATTTTTCTACTAGTTGTGACCATAAACTTTTGGAAAACAAGTCTCTTCCTCATGAATCTCTTTATATGTGGGGCCATTTTTCTAATTGCCTGCGTCTCCTGGAAATACTCACAGTTTCTGTTCTGTGCCTTTGGGAGCTAATTCTTTATCACTGTTGTCATCGTAACCATCAAATTATTGAGAATGCCCTGTGGTCAGTGTTCCTCTCAGGGGGAGAGGGGAGGAAGGTGGTGAACGATGGTGGCCCCTTCCCTAAACGAGATACCACCAAAGACAGAAAGTCAAAGATGACTCACAAAGCTGTATAAGATATACAAATGGCTAAGGTAAATGTTCATATTATATAAAACCAAAATGTAAGAACAAAATGTATAAAACCAAAACGTAAGTTTCTATAGTGGAGTAAGAAAAAAAGGCAAGTTTCCTGAACTAGGAATCAGGACGTAGAATCTCACTGTGGGCTCACAACCAGTTGGACAACTGAGCCATATATTGTATTGAAATTGGGATGTTCCCCCAAAATGCTCATGTTCTCTCTGGCCAGTTTGAATATCCCCACATGGTAGGAGGGAAGAGCTGCCACCTCTCTTCTCATTATAAACGCTTCCTTGGCCTCTCATGCTCACCTTTCCACAAATCCAGGACAGATTGTCATTATAAAGTAAAAGCATAAGAAATAGAGACACAGATGTAGAGAACAAACGTATGGATACTGGGCGGGAGGGCAGAGGGGGGATGAATTGGGAGACTGGGATTGACATGTATACACTACAATGTATAAAATAGATAACTAAAGAGAACAGACTGTATAGCACAGGGAACTCTACTCAATGCTCTTTGGTGATCTAAATGGGAAGGAAATCCAAAAAAGAGGAGATATATGTTTACATATAGCTGATTCACTTTGCTGTACAGCAGAAACTAACACAGTGTTGTAAAACAGCTATACTCCAATAAAAATTAATTTAAAAAAATAACGTAAAAGCATATACCCCCTTGTCATGATATTTAGGGGATATTTTGTCATACTGTAATAGAGATGCATTGACCAGTCCCAAGAATAATAAATATTTAAAGTTTTGTATTTAACTAAAATAACATTGGTTATTTTAATATTTTAAAATATTATTTTCATAAAATAAGCTAATGTACTTTATGCCTCAAGTAAGTCTTTAAAGATATATATCATTATCTCTATAAATTGCAACTTTCTGATAACTAATGAGGTAATTATGGAACTAATGCTATGGAAATATCTTTAATATGTTTTCTCATAATTTATGCTAATATATGTTAATTTTAAGTAATTTGAGCAAACCAGAGAAAACTAATTTCATAATTCTGCTTCTTTTCCCCTAGAAATAACCACTATTACCAGTTGGAATATATCCTTCCAGATTTGTTATATATAAATGATGAGGTCTCATAATATGTACTCTTTTATATTATCTATTTTTTAAGGACACGTACACACACACAGATTATAAGATTTATAAGATTTAAGATTTATAGATCTATGTCATCCATTATAAGAGCTTCATAGAGTCTTTTTGCATGAATGTACCATAATTTATTTTGCCAGTCCTTACTGGGGATAAGTGTTTAGTTTATTAGTTTATTTCTAATTTTTTTAATATTACTGACAGAGTAGCATTGAACTGCCATGTACTTTTTTTTTTTTTAAAGATTTTTTTATGTGGACCATTTTTAAAGTTTTTATTGAATTTGTTACAATATTGCTTTTGTTTTATGTTTTGGTTTTTTGGCCACGAGGCATGTGGGATCTTAGCTCCCTGACCAGGGATCGAACCCATACCGCCCGCTTTGGAAGGCAAAGTCTTAACCACTGGACTGCCAGGGAAGTCCCTGCCATGTACTTATGTCTTTGCCCGTTTGTTCAAACATTTCCTTAAGATAAAGTCTCAAAAATGATATTGCTGGATCAAAGTAGACACATCTTTAACATTTTAAAACATATTATCACATTGCCTTCTGAAAAAGTTGTACCATTTTATATTTAACAGAAATTCCCATTTCCTCATAACCTCATATTTTTTAACTTTTGATAATCTGATATGCAAAAGTAATAATTTTATTTGTGTGTTTATAGTACCTATAAGTATTTGTGTTTAAGCATCTTTTCATTAATTTTGAAGCAGTTGTATAATTTTGTGAATTTGTCTTTTCCAAAATTAGTTTGTGAACACTTTTTATAAATCAAGAAATATATATCAAATATTTTTCAAAAAAAAAAAAAAAAAGCATATACCCCATAGGGGGTAAGAAGCTGGTACCTTTTGAAACGTGCCTCCATAACCCCACCAAGAAAGACTGCCTGAATTAAAGTACTCTCTGACTTCTTAGCTCAGCGTTTGTGATGTAAAGCCTCAGCTTCTGTGAAACTTAAACTGTAAAAATATAAAAACAAACTTATAGAAATAAATAAATAAACAAACAAATAAATAATAAAACCATTTGCTTGTCAACTTCCAGATACTTCATGGCATGTAATTGAATAATTCCCAAGAATCTTTACAACTACATAGAGAACTTTTGCTTTATGTACCAAGTGTGTTGTTTCTATTTGAGCTATTCTTTCATGAATCTGCTAGACTAAATGATCAATTTCCTTGACATTTTCCCCCTTTCAAATATCACCACTTAGGACTTTCATTTCTTTTTTCATTCTTTTGATTTCTAATTCTAACACACGTATTTATAGAACACTTTGGTGTTTAAATATGTTAGTGATAATAAGTCAGTCAATGATAAAAAATTACGTTTGGTATGAAAAGGGGATTATGTTTGGGAATGAAATAACATACATTTTTCTTCTAATTTTTTTTTTTCTGGTTTAGTTTTTTGTTTAGTTTTCTTTTTGTTTTCCCTGTGCTCAGACTTTGAACACTCGGAGTAAGGCAGGAGACCAAGATATACTTGGTAGGGCTTTACTGCCATCTACCGTTTCTTCATGTAATAACTCATTGTTCCTTTGATTCAAAAAGTCTGATAGACTGTGACTTATATTACTACAGATTTCCCCCTTCTTTCTATTTTTTTCTTTAGTTAAAGCAAAGTGAAGCAAACGCAGACACCAAAGAAAAGCTCCCTTTGCGACTTCGAATCTTTGAAAAATTTCCAAACAGACCGCAAATGGTGAAAATCTCAAAGCTTCCTTCAGATTTTACAGTTCCTAAAATCAGGTATTAAAGTATTTCTTTAACTGTATATCTCAAATACACTGTAAAACATTCATCTTAAATCTGATTCAGCTCTTTCAAACTCATGTGGGTGTGGTTTCTTTCTGTTTTTAAGTTATTATCCATCCTGCTACTCTGTCTTCCTCTGTTTTAAAAACCGTTGACCCCTTTAAGCAATACATCCAGAGCAAGGTCAAGTGTGTTAACCTGGGCAAGGAGGCTGCTGACCGCTGCTTCGCCCTGAGATGGCCCCTCGGGGATTTGACTTCACAGGTAACTGGCACAGGTGGTCCAGCTTACAAAGATGCGTGTAGACATTGGCCTCTGACCCTCAACCATGTAAGGATAAAATTGCCTCTGAGGCCCTTTTATTTTCAAGGAAATGGAGAAACCGCCACTGGCCAGGTTTCCGGACTACTGTGACAGCATTTGTTTAGAATGCCATGTCTGGGTGCAATATAATTTGTCTTCCATATTTTAAAAGAAGAACCATGGCGTTTGGCACTCATACTAATATGATTTTCTACCACTTTTGCCCTCAAGTTAAGCAATTGCATTGAAGATGCTTCAAAATGCTTATTTTTAATAATTAAAGGAAATTCTTCCAGTTATAGCTCAAAAATTACAAATAGAACCAGAATAATATCAAATATGGCATTTTTTATGTAACTAGTTTTAAAAACAATTCTATGGGGAGGTTATAAAAGCATGAGACTGGATGTGGTGCCATAATATTTAAAATTCAAATCAAAATATATTTGCAATTCTGATTTAAAAAAAAACAAAATTTAAAACCTGAAAAATATGACATATATAAAAGAGCCGTAAATTAGATTCAAGATTAGTGATTATTTGAAAAGATGTTATTTGAATTCTCCCCATGCTTTGAAGATCAGATGAAGTAAGTTTCTTTTGAGTTATTTTGAGTCTTTAAATGTAAAATTATCTCTCAAGGATTCTTATGATAAATGAAAGTTCAGAGAGATGAACTAATTCCTCCAAATCTTAGAGGGGAAGAAAGGTATCTTATTACCACAATAGGAGTCAAAAGGTACCATTAATTTCTGAATATTGTTGCTTAAAAGTAATTTCAGGGACGTGAGTTTTTTAAAACAGGAATAACTGAAGATTCAGGAATTTTTCTCTGAATTCAACATTTTGCAAATTATATGTGTAATTAAATCTAAACACCTCTTGGTGTGACATGTCTTATTTTCTGTGAACTTTTGTCACTGCTTTATCTTAGCTCAGGCAAATGCATCATTGCAAAATGCCATCCCTTGCTCCATTTCATTAATAATGCTTGACATAATGTGTACTTCTCTTGCAAAGGGAAAGTTTCATGAAGCAGTTTATTGATCGCCAGCAACAGGATACCTGCTGCCTCTTACGAAGCCTTCCATCCGCCTCTTCCTCATCCTGCGATCACTCCAAACGGTCTGCAATTGAGGACAAGTACATTGACCAAAAAGTAAGAATCACTGTCTCAAATAACCAGATTTTTCTTAAGCTTACATGTTAGAGAAAAGAACCACGTAACTGGGTGGGGTCCTGAAATCTAATGTCTCAGAAGAATAATGAAAAAAATAATTTTAGTGGTTGAAGAAATTACTAAACCTAACATTTGTAAATTTGTTAATTTAAATTTTGCATTTCTACAGGTCAGCTTTTGAGCCATGCCATGTGGCAGCCGGGTGACTTCCAATAGATAAAAAGCCTCCCCAAACCTGCATTTTCTCACGTGCAGAAGGAAGGGCTCTGAGCTCTCAAGTTCAGCCCAGGTTTAATGGTGGCCTGTACATTACTTTCTGCAGGAGACCTTACTTATTCCAGTTATTATGCCAGGGAGACTAACCAGAGCCAAGTTTCTCTAAAATTAGTCCAAATAACTGCCGTTTATTGAGTTTACTAAGGTCTGTGGCAGGAATTATCTCTTGGCACATTATCTTATTCATGTTCTGATTTACCTATGTCTTTATCATTTGAAAAGTAGATAAGGAATTTTTTTCCCCAGATTCTACAGTTAGAAAATGAAAGATCAATAGCAGAGTTTGTGAAAGAGATTACACATTAGAGTTTGTTTGCAAAAGCATCTAATTCACTTGCGAGTATTTCTCTTTGAAAGTCCTAGTTTCTATTTTAATCCTTTCAGTTGTTGCCAACTTTTTTTATGGCTTATCAGCAAATACATATTTCTCTATTATCATGTGAAAATAAAATAGCAGCTCCTTCATGGTCCAAGATTCTCTGTTTCTCCCTATTCTCCAAAGATTACCCTTGTAAAGGACCTTTACTTATTCCTCTCCTCCTCCTTTTCTCCCATCTCCTCCCCAAATGAAATGAACTTCTGCCCTTTATCACTCCCCCAGTTCCTTGTTTCTCTGCTGTAGTTGAGTGATTTTGTTCTCAATTATGATGATGATGATTTCCTTTGTAGTGTGTCTCTTCTCACTCAAGAATTTTCATTTATTTCTTTTCTTTCAGTTATCTACAGATGTTATTCCTCTGTTTTAGAGATTCCAAGATTGTAGATGACAAGTCTGATGCCAATGTCATTTTTTTTTTCCATGTGAAAGTAATTCGGTTTTTCTTTGGTGGTTGTTTGGTTTTCTGGTTTCTCTTGGGAAGCTTGTAAGACTTTCTACATCTCCTTGGAGTGCAAAAACTTTACCAGGATATACTTTGTATGTCTTTTATCATCAGAACTGCCCAAACTGGGGAGTCTTTTCAGTTTGCCAACTAAGAATATAAGAAATTTTCATTTATTATTTGTTCAATTATTACTTTTCCATCTGCTCCTTTTTTCCCCCTACTTTTCTCTTAGGATTGTTATCTCTCTCTTTTTCTTCTGTGTTTTGAAATATTTGTTCTGCTTAATCTTTCAGGCCACTAATTTGATTTCAACTGAGATCATCCTTTGCTTTTAAAGTTTGAGTGAAAAAATCATGAAATGTGTGTGGAGGGGGGCACACACACGCAATACCGTTACCTCTCCTTAAAGACTTTCAGAAGACTGTACTCTTCTAAAAGAATTGTCACTAAGCTTGTCACGTCCCTTCCCCATAGTTATGTTCACGCAATACTGTGCACAAGGCATAGAAGCAAAAAGTTTCTATGTTAGTGGATAAGCAAGTGGGAAGATAATGGCCTGGTTTCAGACAATCATTCTGAAATTGCATTTTACACATGAGAACACAGATCGCTTATTTTCTAAATTTATTTCAAAAGCAGAACTTTAAGCCAGAGGGCGTGCAGTGAAGCCCCAGTCTGGGCTCAGGTTGCACCCAGCCCTCTCCAGGAAGAGTGCCGAGAGTCGATACCATGGATGCCCAACCCGGCAAATCCACAACTTGCTTTTTTAAATCCCGAGTAACGATATCCCACTGGAAATACAAAATTAAAATCTTAGTCTGTGAAATTTTATTTTCTCTCTAAAAGGGGAGATGATGTCTCTCACATTTCCTGAACAGAATATTTTGAAATTGGTGAGAAAAAATAAATAAAAAGGTTCTTGGCAGGTGAGTGGGATGGGGGGTGTGTCTAAGGGGACTTTTCATCGTTCTATGTTTGTGGCTTCTTTTTATATTCTCATTTAACAGTTATTTTTAACTAACTGAAAGTAAGATAACAATTATTGCTTTATTCTGTAATCTTACACTTGAGTTTCTCTCATAATCCCCTAAAATATAATGAACTAGCAAAGACATTGATCCTGGGGGCGGGATCCAAGTCCCTCAGCTCTAAAGAGACTAGAGCTTCTTGGAGACTGCGGGCCGTCCCCCGTCTATAAAGTCAGTTGATTCAAACACACAATACATGGTCTTACACAAGGGCAGTGATCAGCCATGGTTAAGCTGCCCTTCATCCCCCGTCAGGCTCATTGGCCATATGTAGGTAAACTACAGTTAGAACAATATTGTTTATCTTTTTACAGCCTTCAGCATCTGGAAAGGGGCACATAGGGAGCACAGTTTCTCTTCATCTCAGCAGTAGCTACCCTGTTGGGGCAGCAGCAAAAAAGACTTACCATGCTGCCACCCATTCTTAAACCTTTGACTTTCCTCAGGCTGCTAGGAAAGTAGACTTAACAATTCCTTTCACCATCCAGTTTCCAGCTTGAGCTCCTGGCGTTCTTCATAAATACTTAGGATCTGTCATCCTTGAGGGGCTTTGGGCCAGGGAAACCCAAAACAGAGAATTCCACTCAGTGAATTTCAGTGGTAAGGATTTAAGGGAAGTAGGAATCAAGGAGAAAGCAGTCTGGTATCTGTATTTTTAAATATGGCAAGCCTTTTTCATTTTTCTTAAGAAACCCCAAAGCCACTTAAAAACAAAAATACACAAACACACGAGAAAAATCCTGAACAGAGACCACACCACTGTTAGCTCCCCTGATACAGTATTTTTCGGGAAGCGCTTGCAAATTTCTATTACATCCCAGTTGCCTTTGGAAATGTGAGTCATTGTCAAGTGGGCAGCAAGGTCCTTCACTCTGCGTGAAGAAACTCTCCCGGTGCCCTGCAAACAGAGGCTGTTTTCCCCAAAGAGTAGTAAGAAATCAAAAGAAAAAGAGAGGCTGGCTTTTGGTGCTTCTCATAATGTGAACAAAGGAGCAATAAAATAAAAGTTTTCTCTTAACGACCACCTGTCAGGAAGAAACTTCTGACACCCTCTATACTAGAGGGACTCACTTTTCTCTTGCCAAGGAAAACACTGAGTCCCCAGGAACCTGGACATCACAAGTTAAGGGGAAAAACCTGACAACAAAAGCCAGGAGGGGTGGACGTGGAGTTGTTTGATTAAGCAAGTGGAAACACAAAAGCACATGTTAGGCAAGATTTTCTCAAGTAATTACCCTGGCTTTGAACAACTGTAAGGAATTCCCATGGCAACCTCACTTTGCAGAGACCATGTTTTTAAAAATAGCCCTGTCTGATTACCTTTATCACATAGTTTAAAATACCTGTCCTTCTCTGTAAGCAATGAGCAAACAAAAATGTAACATCTTTAAAGCCATTGTGTGGTTTGCTCAGATCCTAAAGGAAAAAGACAGCAAACAGTGTGG